>NC_041408.2:28745574-29079626 GCF_900747795.2 Erpetoichthys calabaricus | reverse complement strand
CGTGAGGTAATTGTACTTATGATACAGTAATAATATTACACAACTTGAACCACTTTATAAAGCGTGTATTTACACATGATGACGATATCATTTTTAAGATGAAATGCAGCAAAATATGTTGATTATATTATACAGATAAAACTTTAGCTTTAACTACACGGTGCAGCAGCGCTAGTGAGCTTGAGCTTCGTTCACGGTTTGTTCCTGCCTCACGCTGTATTCATGCTGTGGCTGGCGCGAAGGATAGATGGATAGAATAATTAAACATTACGAATATCTTTCAATGTTCGTTAAAAGTTTTGAAGAATCGGCGTTCTAAGCTTACAAATGGCTTAACGTCTATTACAGAGCTGATTGTATGGCAATTGGGTATTTGGAGAAAGAAAAGTAAGGACAGGAATTGGGGGTTAGTATGTTTGAAAAAGACAGTACTTCTGTAATAAAGCATTTCATTGAAGGTCGCGCATGGCACAGCAAGCATCTTGCTGTAAGACATGAACAATCACTGTGCCACCGTGTTCCCATGTTTAATAACATGCTTTAACTCATATCATCATGAAAATGATATCACTTATACTTCTCAGTATTTTAATTATTCAGAGAGCTGTAATATTACGAACATAATGGATTCTGTGTCTTGTCGGAGGAAGAGCACGTAGTGATTCAGGCACATAGAGCACATATAAGATCAAATACATAACAAAGCATTTAACGTGCTCCTTTAGTTACGATGGGATTTGAGAAACTAGTAAATTAAACAATTTTAAGATGAAGTTTATGATGTTCTAGTTTAATGACAAAATAAACTACGTAATTAAAGTGGAAATTTCGAGATTAAAGTTGACATTTCGTGCTTTTTTCACACTGTGCGCCTTTTTTTCACTGTACCCTAATAAGCTTTCATATGACACTCAGACGGTGGACTACGAGTCGCCTTTTCACGCCGACTTTGATAAGTGACAACTTTTTTATTTTGGGCACTGTGCGACTTTGTGAACTTGAGCTTTCGAGTTTCTCCGACACGCTATATCACTCAATCAACTTCCTTTTGTTGCTTATATAACTGTTAAAACCAACAAATGGTACGTTTTTCTTTGCTTCCATTTGGTATTCGCTGAAATTCTTCTATTTTTCCTCGTACTTTTGCCATTGCCTTTTCACAGAACGCTGGGCTTAAGGGCTATTTATATTGATTTGCATATTCAAAGAGGCATAATTCTGGGAGGAGTTGAGGCGGGACAGCAAGCGCGTGCACGTGCATTTATTTCCACGCTGAGCGGGATTTATGTAGCAGGAGAACGCGGAAGTTGGCGAACGCACAGATTCCTGCAAATGGATTTTTCTGTGCGTAAGCACATTTCGGCTTTTGTGCTTGCGTCATGTTATAGTGCGAATTCTACGCACGGAGTTATGCATGAGGCCCCTGGAGACCTCAGCCATCAAGCTGCCTCCCCCATTTGGCCATTCCACAGCTGAAACAGCGCTGGGCCAGCCAATCCGATGAAAGAACCCCTCTACCCCACGATTCCTGCGATCCTCCATCAGGGATGACTTCACCTTAGGCAGGCAAAACAGCTTGGCAGGTGGGCCATGGCACCAAGTGCCACATTTGAGTACTGAGAAGAGTAACAGAATAGGTGATGGTTAGTAACAAATTATAACTATCATGTTACTTATGTTTTAGTGCTAATGACTAACAACAGAGATGCAGTCTGTACGGTTAATCAGCAGCTCTAGTCAGGATATGCTAAACTGAAGTAGTGAGTCTTCAGCTGGGATTTAAAAGCTGAGACCGAAGGGGCATCTCTTATAGTAGCAGGCAGATCATTCCACAGTTTAGGGGCCCTGTAACTAAAATCACAATTTGTGCCTATTGTCAAGAATTATCAAAATTTATCATCACACATTGCCAACACACTTCATATATGGAGCACTTCATTGAGATTTAGGGAACAATGAAACAGCTGTGTTTACAACTGCAACTAGTAAGATGTCTCCTGGGGTACCACTGTGGCTGCAGATTTTCATTCTATCAAGTTTCATAAATAAATGGTTCAGTCTTACTTCTAAATGAACTGATTGTTTAGTTAGTCTTTTTCTTCTCTTATTTTATATACAGAAATATGTGTTAGTATATCACATATAAACAAATTCAGAAATTTGCATTTTTTTGCCATTTCTTAAACAATATCGTAAAAGAACCTTTTCCAGCAGTGTTTACTCCCATAATTGTATCCACATACTAACATTTAGTGATGAGCAGTACAGACAAAGTTGCAAGTGACATCTCATTTCTGCCTGTGGTCCCGTCTGGTGCATGGGCCGCCAATCAGCTCCCTCCAGCCTTTTCGGTCCTGAGCCAGTTTCTCCAGCTGTCCCCATGTGTGGCCAGTCCTCCACATATCTGCCTCCAGGTCACGGTGCCAGGTGTTTTTTTGGACAATACCTCTTCCTCTTTCCTTGTGGGTTGCAGGTGAAGACTAGTCTTGTGATACTGGTTGCAGGCCTGTGGAGGGTGTGTCTAATCCACCTCTAGCGTCTTTGAAGGATGTTTTCTTCAGCGGGCTGCCGTTTAGTTCATTGCCACAGGTCTTTGTTGCTGATCTTGTCTGGCCAGCACATCTTGAGGTTCTTTTTGAGGCAGGTGTTGATGAAAACTTGGATTCCCGTTGTGGTGGACAGTGGTTCTCCAGGTTTTGGCTCCATACAGTATGAAGGCTTCACAATGGTGTCGAAGACTCTGACCTTGATGTTGGTGTTGATTTCAAAGGATCTCCAGACATTCTTCAGCTGAATGAAAGTTGCCCTTGCCTTGCTGATTCGAATTCTAACATCAGCATCTGTCCCACCCTGTCTGTCGATGATGCTGTGAAGGTAGGTAAAGTTGTCTACCTCTTCTAGCACCTCTCCTTCCAGCAGGATGTGCATTGCACTGGCTGTGTTGACCTTTATCACCTTCCTCTTATCTCTGTTGATGCGGAGGCCCAGATTTGCTGAGGTGTCTGCTACGATGCTGGTCTTTTCCTGCATCTGTTTTTGGGAATGTGAAAGAAGTACTACGTCATCTGCAAAGTTAGGGTCATCCAGCTGTATCTGGAATGTCCACTGGATGCCGTTTCAATTCTGGGCAGTGAATGTCATTATGACCCAATCTATTTCCAACAGGAACAGGAAGGGCGATAGCAGACACCTAGACACCCTTGCCTCACTCCCATTCGTACTTGAAAGGCATCTGAGAGTTGCCCGCCATTCTCTATCCTGCAGGTCATCATTTGGGATATTCCTGATGATATTTGTGATCTTCTCCGGCCATAGTGTCTCAGTAGCTTCCAGAGGGTCTGTCTATGCATGCTGTCAAATGCCTTGTCATAGTCAATGAAGCCGATGTAGAGAGATGAGTTTCACTCCAGTGACTGTTCTAAAATGATGCTCAGTCTGGTCAATGCAGGACCCGTCCTTGTGAAAACCAGCCTGCTGATCTTGGAGTTGCAGGTCTACTGCGTATTTCATCCTGTTTAGCAGGATGTGGTTAAACACTTTTCCTGTGATAGACAGTAGTGTTATCCCTCTGTAGTTTGAGCAGGAACTGAGATTGCCTGTCATTCTTTTGGCACGTTCTCCTCTTCCCATGTCTTGCCAACGAGGGGGTGCAGATGCTCCACGCAGGATTCTATGTCAGCCTAGAACACCTCTGCTGGGAACATGTTGGGTCCTGCAGCCTCTCGATCTCTTAGCTGCTTGATGGCACTGCGGATCTCCTCCTTCATGGGTGCACTGCAGTCTACCTGCAGATCACCAGCTGGTGGCAGAATGACAGGTGTGTTGCGATGGGGGTGGGATTGGGGGGGATTTTGGGGTGCTGGTCTGTTTAGCAGCTCCTCAAAGTGGTCTACCCACCTGTTCTTCTGCCCCAACTCATCTGGTATTGCTGTACCATCATTGCCTTTCCCTCTGTCTTGGTGTATTTTCTTGAAAGTTTCTTGATATTGGTGTACAGGTCCTGTGTATTGCCATGATGAACTGCTTCTTCAGCCTCTTTTGCCAGCATCTCTATGTAGCTTCGTTTGTCAAACCTGATGCTGCATTTGAGCTTCCAGTTTGTCTCTGTAAATTCTTCTTGGGCTTTGGCGTTTGTAGCTTTCGTTCTACCATTATTCAAATTTGTTTTCTTCTCTTCTATTTTCTTCAGTGTCTCTGTTGACATCCACTGCTTGTGGTTATGTGTTTTTGGGCCCACCACCTCTTGGCATGTTGATGTCACTGCTTTTTTCAGACTCTGCCACTTTTCATCAACCGTCTCTTCTGCCAGCAGCTCGTGCAGGACTTGGAACTTGTTGGAGATGGTGATACTGAATTCTTCTCGCTTGTTGTTGTCCTTCAGCAGGGTGGTATTGTATCGCTGGCATTGGCTGGGACCTCCAGACCAGTTTTTCTTAAACTTGAGCTTTAACCATGCTACAAGGAGACGATGGTCTGAAGTAACATTTGCTCCTCTCGACGCGTACATCCTGAAGAGATCTCTGGAACTTCCTCCTGTTGCACACATAGTCGATATGGTTCTCCGTCAACAGATCTGGTGACACTGAAGTCACCTTGTGTATCCTTCCATGATGGAAAAAGGTCCCTCTGATGATCAGGTTGCCTATGGTGCATAGGTCAGTGAAACTCTACCCATTGTCTTTCATCTCAACTAAACCTTGCTGTCCCTTGATCTCCTCATAACCCCTGTTATTGATGCCAATCTTGGCATTAAAGTCACCCATAGCGATGATAATGTTTTGCTTGGGTTGATCTTGGACGATAGATGATTTCTACAATGGACTGCTGACTATCTGTTCCTCACCACTGTTGTTTGTTGGGGTGTAGCACTGGATCACATCCAAATTAATCCTCATCTTGTTTGTTCGGACGGAGGCTATTGTGATCCATGGGCCATGTGTCTCTCACCTAATGAGTGCTCCCTGTGCTGTCTTGGACAGCATCCAGGCCACACCATGAGTGTGTGGAGCGTTGTCCTTCTTGTGCCATGAAAACAGCAGCTATTCTCTGAAGGTAAGCTGTCTCTGTCCAGAACCAGTTCATTGCTGACTCTGAGGAATGGTGAGGTCAGATCTTCTCATCTTTGCAGCCACTGGGGCTGTTTTGCCGGTTTTGTACATTGTTCTTGGTCTTGCTGGAGGTGATGGTCGTCGGTCAGACAGCTTCCAGATGACTCTGACTTTCACCCTCTGGCATCATACATCTTATAGCTGGAGGTCCATCCTTTCCCAGCATTATAGTATTTGTAGTTCTTGGCATTTCCGTAGCAGTATATTTTTATGGGGTTGCTGGCCCCTCGCCCAACCCTCCTACTTTCTAAGCTGGGCTCGGGACCGGCCATGGCAGAGTTGGTGCAAATGACACTGAATATGTTACCAAACTCAGGCCTAGGGGAACCTGGGCCAGGTACAAGCCACTGTTGCTACAGGGTGTAGCCACAGCGATATGGTGTAAAGCATAAAACAGACAGCAGTCCCGAGTCTCAGACCATACTTCTCTGTTCTCTTCTTTTTTTTATTCTCCTTTTCCCAGAAATATATATTTGCTTCAATCTCTGCATAGATCAACATGGTAATCAGTGAAAACAATGGTGCAAGCCATTTTACTCTGTATAACAAATAGTGTAAACATATTTATTTTGAGTACTTGATTAGAAACCAATGTCCCCAGAACTCGTTAATTTTCCAAGGAAGCAGACAGTTCTGTATCCCCACATTGTGTGTAGATAAGATCCATCCATCCATCCATCCATTGTCTCCCGCTTATCCGAGGTCGGGTCGCGGGGGCAGCAGCTTGAGCAGAGATGCCCAGACTTCCCTCTCCCCGGCCACTTCTTCTAGCTCTTCCGGGAGAATCCCAAGGCGTTCCCAGGCCAGTCGAGAGACATAGTCCCTCCAGCGTGTCCTGGGTCTTCCCCGGGGCTTCCTCCCGGTTGGACGTGCCCGGAACACCTCACCAGGGAGGCATCCAGGAGGCATCCTGATCAGATGCCCGAGCCACCTCATCTGACTCCTCTCGATGCGGAGGAGCAGCGGCTCTACTCTGAGCCCCTCCCGGATGACTGAGCTTCTCACCCTATCTTTAAGGGAAAGCCCAGACACCCTGCGGAGGAAACTCATTTCAGCCGCTTGTATTCGCGATCTCGTTCTTTCGGTCACTACCCATAGCTCATGACCATAGGTGAGGGTAGGAACATAGATCGACTGGTAAATTGAGAGCTTCGCCTTGCGGCTCAGCTCCTTTTTCACCACGACAGACCGATGCAATGCCCGCATTACTGCGGATGCCGCACCGATCCGCCTGTCGATCTCACGCTCCATTCTTCCCTCACTCGTGAACAAGACCCCGAGATACTTGAACTCCTCCACTTGGGGCAGGATCTCGCTACCAACCCTGAGAGGGCACTCCACCCTTTTCCGGCTGAGGACCATGGTCTCGGATTTGGAGGTGCTGATTCTCATCCCAGCCGCTTCACACTCGGCTGCGAACCGATCCAGAGAGAGCTGAAGATCACGGCCTGATGAAGCAAACAGGACAACATCATCTGCAAAAAGCAGTGACCCAATCCTGAGCCCACCAAACTGGACCCTCTCAACACCCTGGCTGCGCCTAGAAATTCTGTCCATAAAAGATATGAACAGAATCGGTGACAAAGGGCAGCCCTAAATCAAAGCAGTCTGACTATTCAAAGCAGGTGACTCTTTAGCAAGACAGGTAAATATTTATGTCCTGTAGATAGCAATTAGCAATAACCTGTAGCAGCATTTTCCAGAAATTCTGCCTTTTCTTTAAAACACTGGTTTATAGCCCATTACACTAAGCAACACACTGAAATGTCATTTTCTTTAGAATACTGAATTCTAGCCCATTACAAATACAAAAGGGAAGCAGCTACTTCAGTATAAAATTCACTTATGAGCTAATTAGTAAGAAAAGGGGCCTAAATGGGCAAAACATAAAGAAGAGCGTAATCTTAAAAAGCAATAAAAAGAACATTAATTAATATTACACGCACAAATGCTTGTTACAGTCCCCTAAAAATTACAAAACCCATTTTGTAATTTCTAGACTGACATAAAACAAGGTAGAAAGTGGTAAATAGCAGCTTGTTTAATAAAGACAGGAGTTCAGTTAAAAGCAGAAGGTGATTACATTTAAGGTGATCTGCAAGGCTGAACTCGTGGACCACTTTGTTAAGCCTTATGTTACCAACTAGCTGTGCTACCATCTAAGATGGGTTGAAATCTAAGTAATCAACATAGATTTCAGCATTAACATTTGCAGTGCACCATATATTGAAATGTATTTTGTAATGCATGTAGTAATAAAACACATTATATTTGCCATTCCAACAGATGGCACATCGCTAACATTTGTAGTCATTCCAACATATGGCGCATCACAGACATTTGAAGCAATAAAATGCATTGCATCTGTCATTTAAACACTTGGTGCATCACAAACATTGGTAGCGCTAAAATGCATTGCATTTGTCATTCCAACAGATGACGCATCATAAACATTTGTAATAATAGCATGCATAAATAACATTTGTCATTCCAAAAGATGGCGTGTCTCAACATTGGCAGTAACAAAATACATTGCATTTGTCACTCCAATAGATGGCGCATTACAAATATTGTTAGTTATAAAATGCACTGCTTTTGCCATTGCAACAAATGGGGTATCACAAACATTTGTAGCGATAAAATACATTGCATATGTCATTCCAAATGACAGAGCATCAGAAAACCTTTGCAGCAATAAAATGCTATACATACAGTGTGGCTCATCGCAAGCATTGGTAGTAATAAAATGCATTGCATTTGTCATTCCAACAGATTGCACAACACAAACATTGGTAGTAATAAAATGCATTGAATTTGTCATTCCAACAGATGGAGCAGGACAAAACATTGGTAGTAATAACATGCATTGCTTTTATCATTGCAACCAATGGGACATCACAAATACAGTACTTGCAGGAATTAAATGCACAGCATTTGTCATTCCAACATACATTGCATCACAAATATTAGCACTGCTTTCACAAATACCATACCAAATGGCATATAGAAGAGACATAGCAACTTGACAGACACATACTGTAGATACACAGGTGCTTGTCATTTTATTAAGATGGATTAGCACACTATTGAATGTAACATTGAAGTAGACACACAGTGTTAACATTCAGTGTTATTTGAACCTGTGTTTGACTGCTCATCACTAGCTGCCAGTATTTGTATGCAATTTAAAAAGCACAGAAATAAAGTGAATTTAAATAAAAATGGTAAAAGAAAGTCAAATTTTTTAAACTATGCCAAAGAAAACATATTTCTGAATTCCTTTTAAATGCAAATATCATACTTAAGCACTTTTCTGAATGCGGAATAAGAATAGAAAAAAGCCAGCTACAGTGACCCACTGATTTGTGAAACAGGGTGGAATTAAATCCTGTCGCCACAGTGGCACACCAGGACTGAACTTGAGAGCCCCTGGTGTAGACCAGACCTTTCAGTTTATGTCAAACAGCAAGTGCTCAGACACACAACATTTTTGAAAAAAATGGCGTGTGACTATTCCTGACTATAGGCTTTCGTCTTGTACTCGAATTATTAGAGGAAGGCTTTGTACCATTAAAATAATTCATAAAATAAATACACATTGGTTTGTCCACCTGTATATTTTAATAGCTTCAAGACAACCTGCCATAACCTAAAATAGGAAACACGGACACTGCCACTGCTGTGCCCTAAACCGCCTTTTATGGGAAAAATAACAATCGAAAAAAAAAAAAAAAAAAACTCATTATATCCGTTTTTAGTAAAATGTAAATATACTAAAAACTGAAAATTATCACTTGTAAAAGTGATAAGTAAATGCGCTGCCATTGAAAAATGTGCAAATTTTAATACGGCATGTTTATAAGCTGCCTAGTGACGTCACTTTTACACGCCATATTCTGTTTGGGTCCTTTCGTTGTGTGCGCACAGCCGGTGGTTCTGGAAGCTTCTGACATTTCTTGGTTGCCTCGGTGAAATCGTGGAAAAGTAATCCAAGCCCATCCGTTCTTTTGGATGCCCTTTGTATAGGAAACGGTTATTACACAATATTGGGGGTTAAAAAAGTTTTTCATCAGCACTAAGCAGCTGCCTTTGAATTGAACATCATGCCAGAAATCGCCGCTCCTCGGATGACTAATGGAAAAAGTCAAAGAAGTGCCTATGTTGACCGAGACAAGCCAGCTCAGATCAGGTTTAGTAATATTGCAGCAGGCAAAGGTAAGCGTTTCAAGTTTAGGTGTTCAGTTTAGTTGTGTTGTACTGTTCTTTGTTGTGATGTACTTAGACGTTTTTCTGTGGTAGTTACTCATTAATACAGTAGCAGTCAGAACTAGAAATTATGATTTTGAGCGGAAGTAGATAAAATTTTGGACGTCTCTTCTGGACTGAATTGCCAGTAAGTTGTATTGTCGCTGAGCACTTGGAGTGCTGTATGGTTTCATTGGACTTTTGAATGGGAGTGAAAAATGTGAACTTGAAAACTGATTTCAGGTTGACAAGTCCTTCACATTGGTTTAACGATGCACTTAACGTCAGTTTAAGTTTTAATAATTTAAGGTTCTGTGTAGTTCATAGTTCAGAATGTTTTTGTTATGTATACTTATAGATATGAATTTTATTTTTGTATTTTTTAGTTTTGATGCGGATAATCTTACACGAAATTCTGTTTGCTACTTTTCAGCTGTTGCAGATGCCATCAGGACAAGCCTTGGCCCAAAGGGCATGGATAAAATGGTATTTGATTTACTGTATTTATAAGTGGCATTATTTAATTGGGGAAACGTTTTGAACCCTATATGCAGATGCTTTCTATTTGATGGATTAATATTTGAGAGATTAAAAAAATGTACATTCTGGATTCCTGCAGTATATCTATCCATTTGTCCAAGCTCATATTTTTCTGTTACAAAAGTGAACAAAGGTGCAAGAAAAGAACCATCCCAGAGCTATGGATACCAGTCTAATCCTAGGTACATTACCCACAATTAACTTGTGGTTTAATTACAGGTGCCAGTTAAATTAACCTACATGACTGGATTGTAGAAACATTGTAATGCATTGCATATGAACATGGTGCATTTAATTTTGGCTTTGGGCAGAATTTTATTGTGCCCGTAATTAAAAACATATCAACCAAATCACTGTTTTTAACTACGCAACACCATTTACATATTAGTTTAAAATGGAAAAAAAAAGTATATTGTATTTTAATTCATGACCATACATATGTGACTTTGCTAAAAGCAACAAAAATGTACTGCATTTCTCTTACTGGCTCTTCCAAGTGTATTGCATTTATATCCAAGGCCACTTCTAAACATTTCTTTGTTCTGGCAGCAAGTACAAGTTTCAGCTAGGTGGAGTAATTAACCTAAATTTTGAGATATACAGTGGGTATAGAAAAGAATAATGCATTTCAAAATATTCCCATTGTTTTTGCTTTACAGCCTTAAATGAAAACACACACAAAAAATATTTCTTCCCAGCTTTACTTACTCGGTGCAACCTCTAACATCCAAGTGAAAGATATCACAGCTACTGTTCAGAAAAATTATAAAAAACCAAAAACAAGACATACTGAGGTTCATCAAGGATCACCCCCAATGTCAATATTTTGTTGAACCGCCTTTTGCTTTAATGACGGCCTTGAATCTGTAGGGATCTCCATCAGCTTTGCACATCAAGATTGAGCAATATTTACCCACTCTTCTTTACAGAACTGTTCAAGTTCAGTCAAATTGGATGGTGAGCGTTGGTGGACTGCTATCTTCAAATCTTTCCACAGATTTTCAATGGGATTTAGGTCTGGGCTCTGACTGGGCCACACAAGGACATTCACTTTTTTCTCCTTCAGCCACTGTGAGGTCAATTTTGCTGTGTGCTTCAGGTCATTGTTGTGTTGAAAGGTGAACATTCTACCCATCTTCAACTTTCTGGCTGAGGGTAGCAGATTTTCCTCAAGACCATATTTTGCCCCATCCATTTTTCCTTCTACCCTAATGAGAGTCCCAGGCCCTGTGGCAAAGAAACACCCCCACAACAGGATGCTGCCATCTCCATGCTTTACTTGTTGGTACAGTGTATGGTGTGTTGTGGATGGTGAGCTGCATTGGAATTCCACCAGGTGTACCATTTGGTATTGAGGCCAAATAGTTCGATTTTGGTCTCGTCTGACCATAAGACCTTTTTCCACTTGCCATCAGAATCTTCAAGCTGCATTCTGGCAAAGCTCAAACGAGCCTTAATGTGGCCTTTCTTAAGAAGTGGGTTTTTCCTTGAGACCGTCCCAAACAAGCCACAATTGTGGAGAGCTTGTGAAATTGTTGTCACGTGCACACAATGACTACTCTTTGCCGTAAAATCCTGTAACTCCTTCAAAGTGGCCGTTGACCTCTTGGTAGCCTCTCTTACCAGTTTCCTCCTTGCTCTGCCGTCCATTTTGGAGGGACAGCCAGATCCAGCGAGGGTCCTAGTGGTACCAAACACTTGCCACTTCTTTATTATGGACTTTACTGTTCTCCTTGGGATTGATGAAGCCTTTGATATTTTTTTTGTATCTATCTCCTGTCTTATGACTGTCCTTGAGATCTTTTGAAAGCGGCTTGCCACCCATAGTCAGTTGCACTACCAAGCAAGGGAATGCTCCAGGAACAACTATTTTTATTCTTCACTAATCACAGTGATTACAACTGATCACAGGTGGAAGCCAGTAACCATGGTCTGCAATGGAAATGGTGCTTACGTACATAGAGTTTACAAATATTGTTTAGGAGGGGGGGTGATCCTTTATTAATCTCAGTATTTGTTTTTTATTTTTTAAAATTCTTCTGAACTGTAGCTGTTGTATCTTTCACTTGGATGTTATAGATTGCATTGAGTAAGTAAAGCTGGAAAAAGTATCAGTTTATATGTTTTTATTTAAGGCTATAAAGCAAAAAAATGGGAATATTTCGAAGGGGGTGATTCTTTTCTATACCCACTGTATGTTTTAGGTCTTGTTGAAAATGTTTACTTTTTTAAATTGTCTGATTAATGTGTTGTGCTTGTGTGGAGCAATATAATATAAGCAATGTTTCTAACCCCAACTGTTGACACCCCTTTTGATACTGATTGGTTGTTTATTTATCATGATGGTTTTAAATTGAAATGCAATATACACTGAATAGCTGCTAAGTAAAATATATTTACTTTTTTATAGTTATGACACGTGATCTTCGGACATGAATTATTTGGAACAAGGGGGCTCCGCCCCCTGCTCGCTTCGCTCGCCTACCCCTGGCGTTGGGTATCCTGAAATACATTAGTTGAGCTCGTTTGTTTTTGAGCCGTGCCCGCTTTGCTTGCGGCATTTCAGATGCGCGTTGTAGGCGCCTGCGTTCATTGATTTTATCCAGGCGGGCTCGTGTTTGTATATCCGTCAGTCGAGCTTGTTCGTTTTGAACCCGTGCCTGCTTTGCTTCCGCAGTTTCAGACGCGCGTTATAGGCGCCTGCGTCCATTGATCTTATCCAGGTGGGCTCGTGTTTGTATCGTTGAGCTGTATCTGTACTCTCTCCGGTTTGACTTTGGGCGGGGCGCCGAATCCTGTTGTGTTTGTTTGCTCTGTGGCCGTTCGTTAGTTGAGCTGTATTGTGTTTGAATTTGGTGTAAAGCGTTCAGCGGTTTGTACAATCCCAAGCAGCACATTATTCCCAACTTCACTCCGCATTAGTGCCACTCACAATATGGCGGTGACGCCTGCGCCTTCCGTACTATCTTTGTGGACCTGTGGGGCCTCTGTAGCCTCTTCCGTTTGAATCTGGGCTACAGCGCAGAATCCTCTTTTTTGTGTGGCTGTGTCGTTAGTCGTTAGCTATGGGCGCGTTGTTGCTTCATTTCTCATTCATGTCAGTTGAGCTCTTTTGTTTTTGGGCCATGACTCCTTCGTTTGCAGTGGATATGACTTCGCTTGTGGTTTATGAGACGTGCGCTGTACGCACCTGCGCAGTATGTCTCATGGTATCATCGCTGTGTACCTGCGTCCATGCCATCCGGTTTACCATTCTCGGTTAGTAATATGGATATGCATTTTCAACTGATGTGAAAATTGAGTGCCATAGTGAAAATCATTCGATCACTTGGTTGATATGTTTTTAAGTATGACATGGTCAAACCCTGCCAAAACCAAATGCACCACATGCAAATGCAATGCAGTTAACACATTGGATTGCATTGGAGTACTCCTTTTCTTTCTAGCATTGTAAATTTATCTTATTTGATGACACTAAGGAAGTATGCAGGCATGTGTGTGAGCATGCTGTGGATTGATGTCCTGCCCAGGGTCAATTGATACTTTGCACATGATAGATAGATACTTTATTAATCCCCAAGGGGAAATTCACATACTCCAGCAGCAGCATACTGATAAAAACAATATTAATTAAGGATCAATAAAAACGGAGTGCATATAGCCAATAATCTTGTATAGTATTAACGTTTACCCCCAGGGTGGAATTGAAGAGTAAGCATAGTGTGGGGGAGGAACGATCTCCTCAGTCTGTCAGTGGAGCAGGACAGTGACAGCAGTCTTGTCGCTGAAGCTGCTCCTCTGTCTGGAGATGACACTGTTCAGTGGAAGCAGTGGATTCTCCATGATTGACAGGAGCCTGCTCAGCGCCCGTCGCTCTGCCACAGATGTCAAACTGTCCAGCTCCGTGCCTACAATGGAGCCTGCCTTCCTCACCAGTTTGTCCAGGCGTGAGGCGTCCCTGTTCTTTATGCTGCCTCCCCAGCACACCACCGTGTAGAAGAGGGCGCTCGCCACAACCGTCTGATAGAAAATCTACAGCATCTTATTGCAGATGTTGAAGGACGCCAGCCTTCTAAGGCAGGGGTAGGCAACGTCAGTCCTGGAGAGCCGCAGTGGTTGCAGGTTTTTGTTCCAACCCAGTTTCTTAATGAGCAATCAATTATTGCTGATGAAACACTTATTGCTTAAGTGATAGTTTGATGCTTCATTTTAGTGGTCTCGCTTGTTAAGTCTCCCCGCCCTTAATTGCTTATTTCAATCTAACAGCTAGATGGAGAACTTCTGGCTGCTTTGTCTTTTACATCTTATTACTAAATAAGGAGCCATTAACACACTGAATGCAGCTGTTTAAGATTGAAATAAGCAATTAAGGGCGGGGAGACTTAACAAGCGAGACCACTAAAATGAAGCATCAAACTGTCACTTAAGCAATAAGTGTTTCATCAGCAATAATTGATTGCTCATTAAGAAACTGGGTTGGAACAAAAACCTGCAACCACTGCGGCTCTCCAGGACTGACGTTGCCTACCCCATATCTAAGGAAGTATACAGTAATCCCTCCTCCATCGCGGGGGTTGCGTTCCAGAGCCACCCGCGAAATAAGAAAATCCGCGAAGTAGAAACCATATGTTTATATGGTTATTTTTATATTGTCATGCTTGGGTCACAGATTTGCGCAGAAACACAGGAGGTTGTAGAGAGACAGGAACGTTATTCAAACACTGCAAACAAACATTTGTCTCTTTTTCAAAAGTTTAAACTGTGCTCCATGACAAGACAGAGATGACAGTTCCGTCTCACAGTTAAAAGAATGCAAACATATCTTCCTCTTCAAAGGAGTGCAGGTCAGGAGCATATAAAGTCACAGAGATAGAGAAAAGAGCAAACAAATCAATAGGGCTGTTTGGCTTAAGTATGCGAAGCACCGGGCACAAAGCTGTTGAAGGCGGCAGCTCACACCCCCTCCGTCAGGAGCAGACAAAGAGAGAGAGAGACAGAGTTTGTTTTTCAAGCAAAAATCAATGCGTGCCCTTTGAGCTTTTAAGTATGCGAAGCACTGTGCAGCATGTCGTTTCAGGAAGCAGCTGCACAAAAGATAGGAACGTGAAGATAATCTTTCAGCATTTTTAGACAAGCGTCCGTATGGTCTAGGTGTGCGAACAGCCCCCCTGCTCAATCCCCCTACGTCAGGATCAGAGAAAGTCAGCAAGAGAGACAGAGAAAAGTAAGCCGGGTAGCTTCTCAGCCATCTGCCAATAGCGTCCCTTGTATGAAATCAACTGGGCAAACCAACTGAGGAAGCATATACCAGAAATTAAAAGACCTATTGTCCGCAGAAATCCGCGAACCAGCAAAAAATCCGCGATATATATTTAAATATGCTTACATATAAAATCCGCGATGGAGTGAAGCCGCAAAAGGCGAAGCGCGATATAGCGAGGGATTACTGTAGTTGGCTCTGTCCTCTCTTGCAGTCTTTTTAATACCCTGTGGACCTATTACAAGGTGTGAAATAAATTACTTGCATTATTATTACAGTCAGTGAATTCAGTTGTTACTCCAATGAGAGATGTTACTAACCAACACTGTCTCCACACTTTGTTTCATATGATTGGTTGGCCCTCCACTCACACGCTTCGATCATGGCTGTTACGAGGATGACGATCAGCTATTGGCACTCAAAGCAAAGAACAAATTAGAAAGACTGCATTTGATGAAAACATGCAAAACTTTTGGAATTTTCTTTAAGACTCAAATCAAATTAAGCACTGATTGCTTTATGGGACTACATAACACTTTTTTGTGGAATGCAGAGACCTCATTATTAACCTTCTGTTAATAATCTTTGATTTCGGAAATTTTGTGTTTGTAATTTGAAACTCAAGCACAATATTATGCAGCACAGTACACGTATGACAGTAGCGTAATGGTAGTGCCACAGACTTGTAATAAGCAGACTATAGGTTCATGTCCCAGATCCTCTCTGTGAGGAGTTTGCAAAATGCTTTGAAGTAGTCAGTAAAGTACTATATAAAGGTAAATAATTGTTTTTATTATACTTGATGATTTTTTTGTCAATTTCAAATTTTAAATGTTTTGCACTTTGTGATTCGCCTGTGTCAGATGTGACAAAATTTAAAAGGGAAACAATGAATAAACATTGCTTGTTTTTTCAATACATTCATTTGTGTTGGTTTAAAATGTATTACCTTCTGTTTACTGGCCGCTGAAAATGGCCCAGCTAAATTTCTTGGTTTGAAAATCTGGCCCAACTGAATTTGTAATTGACTAGCCTTGCT
This sequence comes from Erpetoichthys calabaricus, assembly GCF_900747795.2. Taxonomy (NCBI): domain Eukaryota; kingdom Metazoa; phylum Chordata; class Cladistia; order Polypteriformes; family Polypteridae; genus Erpetoichthys; species Erpetoichthys calabaricus. Next base: position 29,063,434 of record NC_041408.2, on the reverse strand, counting down.
GTAAATAACATAGAAATCTGACCGTATCAGACTTTCATTATCCTTGTACATGCTTTTGGAACTGCACATATCTGTGAATTTTTATTTTATTTTGTATTTAGATTGCAATTCTCCCATCAGGAATATAGTTTTCAGGTTTCAGTGCTAAATATATTTGTTTGTTAGTTCCAGCTTACTTTGGAGAAATGCAAAAACTTTATACATGTGTAAAAGTTAAAACTAATGATTATTTTACTACTTTTCAAACCAGAATTCTGAAGGTTTCTCTATTTTTTGGAGCTAATAGTCCTGTGTAGGAAACATTCCCTTATACAAATGTCCTGATGCACATCATCAACAAGTTGTGAGTCTCGGTGTGGCTGTTGCTAAGCTGCAGTGTTTAGAAAGCAAGACCATAGTTCAAGTAGAAATTCCATCTTTTGAATGCAGAGGTGATGCTTTCACTAAGCCTTTGGAAGAAGAATTTATTTGAAAATAATAGCTGGGGGGGCGGCACGGTGGCGCAGTGGGTAGCGCTGCTGCCTCGCAGTTGGGTGATCTGGGGACCTGGGTTCGCTTCCCGGGTCCTCCCTGCGTGGAGTTTGCATGTTCTCCCTGTGTCTGCGTGGGTTTCCTCCGGGCGCTCTGGTTTCCTCCCACAGTCCAAAGACATGCAGGTTAGGTGGATTGGCGATTCTAAATTGACCCTAGTGTGTGCTTGGTGTGTGGGTGTGTTTGTGTGTGTCCTGCGGTGGGTTGGCACCCTGCCCAGGATTGGTTCCTGCCTTGTGCCCTGTGTTGGCTGGGATTGGCTCCAGCGGACCCCCGTGACCCTGTGTTCGGATTCAGCGGGTTGGAAAATGGATGGATAATAGCTGGGATTCACTGCACTAATTCCCTTCATTATGCTTGCTCACTTAAGCCTTGTTGGGCTTCTAGTATTTAAGGTCAACTTATGGTTGATATGTAATAAGCACCTAGTATTTTATTTCCAGAGTCTATCTACTGAAAGGTTTTTTTTTTTTTTTCCCCTCTAGATACAGGATGGAAAAGGTGACGTTACCATAACTAATGATGGTGCCACCATCCTTAAACAAATGCAAGTTATGCATCCTGCAGCTAAGATGGTAGGTATTCATTTGCCCAATATTCAGTATGTTTTTCAGATTTGGTCTTGTAGGCTCCTTTGGCTGTAGGTTTTGTTACAAATATCTGTCTTTAACTGAACAAAATTACAGATGTTGTTCAGTTTCTGCCTGTAGTATGTCAGTACATGAGTTCTGTATAGAATGTATCAGCATTGTATAATAAGTTAACTGATATTTATGTTTTATGTGTAATTATACTGTGAATGTACAATTTCTTGATTCTTCTAAGACACTTGTAGAAATTGGTTAATAAAGATTAAAATAAGTGAAAAGAGTGTAGTATGCATGGTTTGATAAAATTCAAACATTTCATAAATTCTTAAAGTATATCATACAATGTTGAAAAAGGACTACAACCAACTAGAGAAATTGATCAGTAATTGTGAAGATGTTTGAAATGAGTTATGTTGGGACCAAGAGATTCTGTACATAAATGAAATAGACATTTTAAGGATGGGCCTAAGATGATATAAAGAAATATAGAAGCTTGTTGCATCAACTACCCATCATCATTTTTGTTCTGCCTTCATGTACTGTATATTCACTGTAAATCTTGAATATGTCAGCATTTTCAAAATTTTGTATTTTTCCTCTTGTTTCCAGCTGGTAGAACTTTCCAAAGCACAAGACATTGAAGCTGGTGATGGGACCACTTCAGTTGTTGTCATTGCTGGCTCTTTATTAGATGCCTGTGCTAAATTGCTTCAGAAAGGTAAACATTGGGCCTTTTTAATTTTATGTAATTTTTATATAATTTTGCTTGACAATCTTTATCTTGCATTTCAGGTATCCATCCTACCATTATTTCAGAATGTTTTCAGAAAGCTCTTGATAAAGGCCTTGAAGTTTTGACTGCTATGAGCCTGCCTGTGGAACTGAGTGACAGAGATTCTCTGTTGAATAGTGCCAGTACTTCCCTTAGTTCTAAGGTACTAAAAGTTCCATTTAAACAAACTGTTTAAAGCTGTTTTTGTAGAAATATGCTTTTAATGTCTGAACCACACTAAGTTTTAAGTTTGTATTTATGTTGTAAGATTTAATATTTGTAACATTCGCTGGTTTAAAAAAATATTACTGACAACTAATACACTGCTCAAAAAAATTAAGGGGAGACTTAAATCACACATTGGATCTCGATGAGCAAAATATTCAAGTGGAAAATCTTTATTGAGTAATACTATGTATGAGACGAGAGGGTAGCCTCCCTCCGCCTTCGGGTGGGGAGACGGATCCTAACTGTTGTTTGTGTGTATGCACCAAACAGCAGTTCGGAGTACCCACCCTTTTTGGAGTCCCTGGAGGGGGTGCTAGAGGGCATACCTTCTGGGGACTCCCTCGTACTGCTGGGAGATTTCAATGCTCACGTGGGCAATAACAGTGAGACCTGGAAGGGCGTGATTGGGAGGAATGGCCCCCCCGATCTGAAGCCGAGTGGTGTTTTATTATTGGACTTCAGTGCTCGTCACGGATTGTCCATAACGAACACCATGTTCAAGCATAGGGGTGTTCATATGTGCACTTGGCACCAGGACACCCTAGGCCTCAGTTCGATGATCGACTTTGTGGTCGTGTCGTCGGACCTGCGGCCACATGTCTTGGACACTCGGGTGAAGAGTGGGGCGGAGCTGTCAACTGATCACCCCCTGGTGGTGAGTTGGCTTCGATGGTGGGGGAGGATGCCAGTCAGGCCTGGTAGGCCCAAACTTGTTGTGAGGGTCTGCTGGGAATGTCTGGTAGAGCCCCCTGTCAGAAGTAGCTTCAACTCCCACCTCCGGCAGAACTTCGATCATGTCCCAAGGGAGGTGGGGGACATTGAGTCCGAATGGGCCATGTTCTGTGCCTCTATTGTTGAGGCGGCTGACCGGAGCTGTGGCCGTAAGGTAGTCAGTGCCTGTTGTGGCGGCAATCCCCGAACCCGTTGGTGGACACCAGCGGTGAGGGATGCCGTCAAGCTGAAGAAGGAGTCCTACCGGTCCCTTTTGTCCTGTGGGACTCTGGAGGCAGCTGATAGGTACCGGCAGGCCAAGCGGAATGCGGCTTCGGTGGTTGCTGAGGCAAAAACTCTGGCATGGGAGGAGTTTGGGGAGGCCATGGAAAATGACTTTCGGACGGCTTCGAGGAGATTCTGGTCCACCGTCTGAGGAGGGGGAAGCAGTGCAGTGTCAACACTGTGTATGGTGGGGATGGTGCGCTGCTGACCTCGACTCGGGACGTTGTGGGTCGGTGTGGGGAGTACTTCGAAGACCTCCTCAATCCCACTAACATGCCTTCCAATGAGGAAGCAGAGTCTGGGGACTCAGAGGTGGGCTCCCCCATCTCTGGGACTGAGGTCACCAAGGTGGTCAAAAAACTCCTTGGTGGCAGGGCCCCGGGGGTGGATGAGATGCGCCCGGAGTTCCTCAAGGCTCTGGATGTTGTAGGGCTGTCTTGGTTGACACGTCTCTGCAACATCGCATGGACATCAAGGACAGTGCTTCTGGATTGGCAGACCGGGGTGGTGGTCCCCCTCTTTAAGAAGGGGGACCGGAGGGTGTGTTCCAACTACAGAGGGATCACACTCCTCAGCCTCCCTGGAAAAGTCTATTCGGGGGTTCTGGAGAGGAGGGTCCGTCGGATAGTTGAACCTCGGATTCAGGAGGAACAGTGTGGTTTTCGTCCTGGTCGTGGAACAGTGGACCAGCTCTACACCCTTAGCAGGGTCTTGGAGGGTGCATGGGAGTTCGCCCAACCAGTCTACATGTGTTTTGTGGACTTGGAAAAGGCGTTCGACCGTGTCCCTCGGGGAATCCTGTGGGGGGTACTCGGAGAGTATGGGGTACCGGACCCCTGATAAGAGCTGTTCGGTCCCTGTACGATCGGTGTCAGAGCTTGGTCCGCATTGCCGGCAGTAGGTTGAAGCCGTTTCCAATGAGAGTTGGACTCCCCCAGGGCTGCCCTTTGTCACCGATTCTGTTCATAACTTTTAAGGACAGAATTTCTAGGCGCAGCCAGGGTGTTGAGGGGGTCCGGTTTGGTGGGCTCAGGATTGGGTCACTGCTTTTTGCAGATGATGTTGTCCTGTTTGCTTCATCAGGCCATGATCTTCAGCTCTTTCTGGATTGGTTCGCAGCTGAGTGTGAAGCGGCTGGGATGGGAATCAGCACCTCCAAATCCGAGACCATGGTCCTCAGCCGGAAAAGGGTAGAGTGCCCTCTCAGGGTTGGGAGCGAGATCCTGCCCCAAGTGGAGGAGTTCAAGTATCTCAGGGTCTTGTTCACGAGTGAGGGAAGAATGGAGCGCGAAATCGACAGGCGGATCGGTGCGGCGTCTGCAGTGATGCGGGCTCTGCATCGGTCTGTCGTGGTGAAAAAGGAGCTGAGCCGTAAGGCAAAGCTCTCAATTTACCAGTCGATCTATGTTCCTACCCTCACCTATGGTCATGAGCTATGGGTAGATGACCGAAAGAACGAGATCGCGAATACAAGCGGCTGAAATGTGTTTTCTCCACAGGGTGTCTGGGCTTTCTCTTAAAGATAGGGTGAGAAGCTCAGTCATCCGGGAGGGACTCAGAGTAGAGCCGCTGCTCCTCCGCATCGAGAGGAGTCAGATGAGGTGGCTCGGGCATCTGATCAGGATGCCTCCTGGACGCCTCCCTGGTGAGGTGTTCCGGGCACGTCCAACTGGGAGGAGGCCCTGGGGAAGACCCAGGACACGCTGGAGGAACTATGTCTCCCGGCTGGCCTGGGAACGCCTTTGGATTCTCCCGGAAGAGCTAGAAGAAGTGGCCGGGGAGAGGGAAGTCTGGGCATCTCTGCTCAAGCTGCTGCCCCTGCGACCCGACCTCGGATAAGCAGAAGAGGATGGATGGATGGATACTATGTAATTCATTCAGAACACGATGTAACAATGGTCAGTGGAAACTGAAATCACAGGCTGATCCAACTTGCATGAATTCAACATGGCAACTAATAATGTGACTCAGTAGTGTGTGTGTGGTCACTACGTGTCTGTAGGCACTCCTGACAATGTCTGGGTATGCTCCTGATAAGTCGGCAGATGGTGTCCTAGAGGATCTTTTCCTGTGAACTCCTAGTCTGTTTGAGGTGCTACTTGGCGGTATTGGATGCACTGATACATAACATCCTGGAGGTTTTCATTTGAATTCAGGTCTGGGAGGTGTGTGGGCTAGTCAGTGGCATCAATGCCTTTGTCATCCAGACACTGCCTACACACTCTGGCCAGTTGAGGCCAGGTGTTGTCCTGCACCAGGAGGAGCCAGGGCCCACTGCACTAGTGTAAGGCTGGACAGTGGCTCTGAGGATTTCATCCCGGTACTGTTCCCTAACATGTTGAGATTTGTGTGACCCTTCAAGGTATGCCTCCCCAGACCATCACTGACCCACCACCAAACTGGTCGTGTTGGATGATGTTGCAGCCTGCTTAATGTTCACCACAGCGTCTCCAAACTCTCATGTCTATCACATGTGCTCAGCATGAACATGTGAAGAGAATGGGGGCGCCAATGGTGGAGCTATCAATTGTGGTGTTTTCTGCCAAATTCCAGTCAAGCTGCACAATGATGGATTGTGAGCACATGTCCCATTAGAGGACATCAGGCCCTCATGCCACACGCATGGAGTCTGTTGCTGTTAGTGTGGTCAGAAACTGTTCCTCCTCACACAAAGGAGCAGATAACACTCCTGCTGCTGGGGTGATGGCCTTGTATGGGCCTGTCCAGCTCTCCTTGTGTAACAGCCCTTTTCAGGGTATCTCCTTCACACTCTCTCGACACAGCAAACCTCCTTGCAGCAGCATTTATTAATGTGCTATCCTGGAGGAGCTGGACTACCTGTGCTACCTGAATTGTCTGCAGGTACCACCTCGTACTACCAGTAGTGACAAAGACACTATCACAATGCAAAACTAGAGAAGAACCAGTAATGAAGGATAGGGAGAGAGCAGTTGCCTGTGGCCATCACCTGCAAAACCATTCCCTTTTTGGGGGTTGTCTTGCAGGTGAAGTTGATTCACAATCACTTTTCCTTCCTGACTGGACAGATTGATATCCCTGAAGCTTAACTGACTAGGTGATAGACTGTGATGATTAAGTGTTGATTTAATTTGTTTGAAAAGTATGTTTGTCCTATTTTCAGTATATTTTTGCCACTGTATGCTATTTTCTTTGTTCTCAACATATTTATCATTAATGTTGCCTCTTTTAAGTGTGTTACAGCAAATTTACTTTAAATTTTTGTCATCAATATTTACTATATCATTTTATAAGAAGTTACACACACCCTCGCCACTAAAAATAGTTATGATGAAGTCAACTTTTTTTTTTTTAAACTTAGGTTGTTTCCCAGTATTCAAGCCTTCTTGCGCCCATCAGTGTCAATGCAGTAATGAAGGTGATAGATCCTGCAACTGCAACTAGTGTGGACCTTCGAGATATCAAAATTGTGAAGAAGTTGGGGTAATTATGACTAAATTAAAACTGCATTTTACTGCCATTAGATACATTTCAAAACTGTTTGGCTGTGACAAAGAGTGAATGTATAGTATAATATGTATTGTGATGTTTTGTTTTTATTCTGTAGTGGCACCATAGATGATTGTGAATTGATTGATGGACTGGTTTTAACTCAGAAAGTCATCAGCTCTGGTATTACTCGGGTTGAAAAGGCAAAGATTGGATTGATTCAGTTCTGCTTATCGGCTCCAAAAACAGATGCAAGTATACTTTTTTTTTTTTTCTTTTTTTTTAAATCTCTCTATACTGTACCTTTTTAATTATTTTATGCATGTGGCTGTGTTTGGATGTATGAGTGCACTTTTTAAAAAATTTTGTATATTCTCTTCCTTTAGATGGACAACCAGATTGTTGTTTCTGACTATGCGCAGATGGACAGAGTATTACGGGAAGAAAGGGCTTACATTCTGAATTTAGTAAAGCAAATTAAGAAGGCTGGGTGCAATGTTCTGCTGATTCAAAAGTCCATTTTGAGGTACAGTTGTTATAATGCTTGCAACTGTGTTTGAATTTAAACAACTGCATTTTTTATAAATGTTTCTAATTACACTAATTTTCAATGTTTTTGATGAAAATAACTTTACACAGATTTTATTAATATTTTTATCTAAACACAAGTAACAAGAAAATAGGAATGCAAAGCAAATATATTCACTGGGCCATGCAAGAAGTGGTATATCAGATGACAGAGTGAACGTATAAATAGGAGTTTACAGTACATTAATGTTAGGTTTAATAACATAAGAACAAAGTGACTTAAACTGGAATGATATTTAATATTTACATCTTTTTTATTTGTTGGTAGGCCTGTACTATTAATGTATTTCCCAATTAAATTGTAATTTGACATTTCAATTTTCAAATAGCAAGAACTGTAATTTTAATTGTCTCACAACAATTTCTTCATTCTGTGTCTAATCTGTAAAAAGATTTCCTTTTTTGTTACTTCTTTTTTCCAAATCTGCAGTTGCATTGCAGGCAAATACAGCCCAATAACAACCTTTTGGATAAGTTACAACTTATCCAATTACAACTCTTAATGAATCGATTACAGACCAGGATGAATGTAATTATCAAGTTTAGAAAAAATGTCATTAATGTTGCTTGAGCTCCAGAAGATGAGCAAGTTACCAGACCCATTAATACATGGAATTGTTTCGTCCCAATATATTATCCATTTTTGGTTAATTCAAGTGTAGCTTCCTTATCACCTTCTCATGTATTGTAATTCAAGATAACTCTACATACAAGTGTTTTTACACAATAGGTGTGTGGTAAAAACACAAAAAAATCTGAGTGTTCGGACTCTAGCCTTTTTCCTGGTGTAAAATTTTTTTTTTGTTTCCCCAAATGATATAATTGACAGATTATGTAGACTGATCCTATTAACGGATTATATAAATTTAAGTACCAGTCAAATTAATAAACATTTATTATAAACCTTAATATATACACAGTGAATAATCAATCATTGGCTATTATTAAAAATTTTGACATTCAGTCAGTCAGTCATTATCCAACCCGCTATATCCTAACACAGGGTCAGGGGGGTCTGCTGGAGCCAATCCCAGCCAGCACCGGGCACAAGGCAGGAACAAATCCCGGGCAGGGCGCCAGCCCACCACAGGACACACACACACACACACACACCAAGCACACACTATGGACAATTTAGGATCGGCAGTGCACCTAACCTGCATGTCTTTGGACTGTGGGAGGAAACCGGAGTACCCGAAGGAAACTCACGTAGACATGGGGAGAACTTGTAAACTCCACGCAGGAAGGACCCAGGAAGCGAACCCAGGTCTCCGTACTGCGAGGCATAAGTGCTACCACTGTGCCGCCCATTTTGACATTCAAGCTATTAATTTATTTTTCCCTCAGTATTAGTTTTCTTATGTTTGATTGTCAAATTAATCTTAATCCCTTTCCTAATTATGTGTATACTCTCATCATTAAACTCATTCATAGTGCTTTTAACAACTCCCTTTTTGTCTGGCATTTAATACTATCCATCCATCCATTTTCCAACCCGCTGAATCCGAACACGGGGTCACGAGGGTCTGCTGGAGCCAATCCCAGCCAACACAGGGCACAAGGCAGGAACCAATCCCAGGCAGGGTGCCAACCCACCGCAGCATTTAATACTACTTTACTGTAAATGTATTCTTCTGTAACAGCTATAATAACCCAGATTTTTTCCATACTGTGTTTCACACTGCTCATATGCTGCACTGTACAATTTTACAATTTAGTTGTGCTTTTTGTGTTCATTTTATCCTATAATTGTTACATGTAATTTAAAGTTGTATTTACAGTTTATTTTAAAATATATACATAACAGCACAGATGGTTACAAGAAAATGCAGAATGTATTTTCTACACCCATTTGTTAAAACATTTTTAGTTTCCTAATCATCGTCTAAAACTTTAGTAAACGTTCATATTATTGATGACTTGCAGGTGCTAGATCTACAGCAAATCCCATTGATTCTTAACCCCTTAACCGCCCTCTGCCGGATATATCCGGCATCGTAGCTTTATTGCTGACGCCTTACTGCCGGAATTATCCGGCACATTTGCCTGTGGTTATGTGAATGCCTGGCGCGTAGTATAACTGACAGTTTGGCGTGGGTATTATTACTACGTTGTATTTCGACAACTCTGCGCTTGTATTGGCCGATCACGTCATGTGATTCGAAAGTGAAAGCTGTGAATATGGCGAAACGTAAACTGACTTCAAGTGAGGTTTTGCAGGCGATTTTGGACAATAATTCTGATCATGATTGTAGCAGTTCTGAAGAAGATTTTAGCGACAATGATGATCAGCAACGTGCGCTGCATGATACTGTGAATGACGACGCATCGGATGATGGCGATGAGTGGGTGTATCCCCAGCATCTCAACTGGACTGCTGCCCGTTATCTGAGCCAGATATGAAAGATCCAAACCGTGACCGCTTGTTCAAGCTACGTCCTTTGATTGACCATTTATTTGAAACATTTCAGCAGGTATTTCAGCAGGTAAATACTGCTTGAATAAATGTAAAGTAAAAAAACGAAAATTGTTCAGATTTCTCCTGGCATGGGGAATATTTAGGGAGTTGGCGGTTAAAAGGTTAAGGAAAAATAAACAAAAGCCATTAACCAAGTGCACTGTAATGCATGATAAATGTATAAATAAGATACCTGGGTATTTATAAATTTTATTTATGCTGTGTTTAACTATTACTATAATCTGTGGATAACATAGCATCAGGTTACTGCACAGTCATAAATTCATCCACACAACAATAAGAGTGTCATCTGCTTGTAGTTTAATGACCTGTATTTATTTATTTATTTTTATTTTATTTTTTTTTTTTGCAACAGTCTTTGCTTACTTTAGTCATAAGATGTAGTGTCTGATTGGCTATGCTGTGCTGGTAGAGAGTAATATGTCAGAAAAATTTTGTTTTAGTTTCAAAATTTACAGTTTGATGCCCTCATACAGGTCACATTCTTAGGCCGGATTTATATTTACACGATGCGTGTTCCTGTAGACACTACTGCTACACCAGCGGTGTACTGTTTATACTTAAGCGCATACTTTACATAAATCTGGAAGATTCCACCAGGTGGCAGTGCAAGATATCATCACAGTGACTTCCCTTTGTTGTGAATTGCCTGAAACATCCATTAAATTCCGAGGATACCTTGCCACAATATCTCTGAAAAGGATGGATGTTAAATGATCACATCCATCAATCCATGGACGTGCGCATTCCAGCATGCATTGGGGGCGAGGCAGAAACAATCCCTGGATGGGGGGGGGTTAGGTCATCTTAAGGTGAATGCAAGCACACACATACACTAGCGTCATTTTAGCATCACCAAATCCCCAAACCTGCATATGTTTGGAAGGAAACCAGAGCACACTGTGGAAACCCACCAGGAAAACATACAAACCCCAGGCTGGGAACACCAGGGACATGACTCCCTACTGTGAGGCAGCAGCACTGCTGCTTTGCCACCATGCCAGCCCTGCATGTGCAATTATTAATAGTATTCATTATTTAAATTAAGTTGACTTATCTGTAAAATATAATATACTTCAATGCATTTCATCATGAAAGTGATATGAAGTATACATCTGAGGATTCTAAATGTGCATAGAGCTGGAATATCATATATTTAATGTGTTATGTGTGGAAAGTTGCTGCTTGCCCCTGCAGTCCGCTCAGGAGGAAGCCCCAGAAGCACATGGTCTGCTTTAATGACAAAAGCTATGAGATTAAAGTGGAAATTTCGAAGTTAAAGGCGAAATTTCCACTTTAATCAAAAATAGACTTGTGTCCCTAATTTTTTTTCTCTGTAGCTCTAATATGCTGTCGTATATTCTGATGCTATTATGAAGGTGCCAAAAAAAAAACCCAGAAGATAGTATGTGAGACAAATGCATTTGTATGTCAGCATTTTGCTTCACCACAGTGAAACCATTCATCAAACATTGAAGCACACACATTGATCCTGTAGGATCTGTAAAGCGGCTTGCTGTCATGTTGATTGTAAACAGAGACTCTGAACACACTATACCTCCCGATTTTTTTGCTGGTACTGCAACTTGTGCACATGTCGCATTCATTTCTGAGGACGTGCTCAGAGGTCACATCAAATGAATGCTGGGAACGCGTGGCAGCCATGATGCATACGCATACGCATTCTGAGCATGAAGTATAAACCAGTCCATAGAATCAAAATAGGAGTCTCATTTCATTTTGAAGGATTTGTTTCGTTATGCCTTTGTTTACACAAAAGATAAGCTTGGATGTATTTAATATATTAGAAATACTCCAGTGAAACTCTGTTATAAATGTAACTTAAGATTAAAGTGATTCAGTGTTTTGTTTTTTTTTTTCCTTTTTTTCCCTGCTATAGGGATGCTCTAAGTGATTTAGCGCTTCACTTTCTAAATAAGATGAAGATTATGGTCATTAAAGAAATTGAGCGAGATGATATAGAATTTATATGCAAGGTTGGTTATTTTTTTTAATGTTCTTATTTTTGTGATGTAGTATCTTGCTTAAACTTGGGATGGGGGATATTTAATCTCCTGAAATTCAGTAGATAGATCAGTAACCTCTTTTACACATGCAGGGTCTCCCTTGTGTTTTAGAAGGATATTTATTTCTTAATATAGTTTTATACACTTGCACTGAAAGTTGATATGTGTGTATATTTTGTAATTTTAGACAATTGGAACAAAACCTGTTGCTCATATTGATCAATTTACACCTGAGATGCTGGGTTCAGCTGATCTTGCAGAAGAAGTGAACTTAGAAGGCTCAGGCAAGCTTGTCAAGGTATGCATTTCAATGGCAATCCTTTATCTGTAATATTTTTCCGTTAATAAGGCTGAAGAATAACAGTACAGTTAAACTTTAGAAGAAAGCTTACCAATTCTTAACATATTGCAAGCACCCCCTTAGACTAAATAGGCTTTAATTGTGCAATTTCCTGTGTAGTTTCTTCATAAGATTTAAATAAGCAAGAAGTCTTGGCTGGTGATCTTCAGGTTCTTCCTTATTTAATATGTAGCTTCCTGAAAGCATGTTGATGATTAAGTTTATTTCTCCAACATCGCTGGATAAAAAAATGCAAGATTACAGTAAAATCTGGTTGGGGTAAAGGAAATAAGTAAGCTTTATAAATAGCTCTATTCTTATTTGAACTAGCAATGACTAAATCTAGCACCAGTTGTGCATTCTGGCTTTCATGAAGCTAATAAAAAAATTGTTCGTGGTTTTTCCAAAAGTTTTCTATTGCTGCATGTTTTTTCCATTTTTGTACTTCATTCTATATTTGCATCTCTCATTCCATTGTCTGTAATGAAACACCTGATTAGATTATTTCTGCCTGCTTTTAGAATATCAAATGTCTAATCTTGCCATGCACATCTGATGACTCTGGCCATCTTCACATGGCAACGTGGTAGCATTGTAGATAGTCCTGCATCTTCATGGATCCAGGTTTCTAGGTTCAGATATTGGCCTGGCCATTTTCAGTGTGGAGTTTGCATATTCCTCTATCTTTGCAATTCATTGAGCACACTTGAGACCAGGCATCTAGTAGCAGTATTCTGGCCCAAATCACTTGGAATATAGAGTCCTGTGGTTGAAGGTTGAAACAATGTAGAGCCAAGAAGATGTCAAGTACATCTACAGTGCATCCGGAAAGTATTCACAGCGCATCACTTTTTCCACATTTTGTTATGTTACAGCCTTATTCCAAAATGAATTAAATTCATTTTTTTCCTCAGAATTCTACACACAACACCCCATAATGACAATGTGAAAAAAGTTTACTTTAGGTTTTTGCAAATTTATTAAAAATAAAAAACTGAGAAATCACATATACATAAGTATTCACAGCCTTTGCTCAATACTTTGTCGATGCACCTTTGGCAGCAATTACAGCCTCAAGTCTTTTTGAATATGATGCCACAAGCTTGGCACACCTATCCTTGGCCAGTTTCCGCCCATTCCTCTTTGCAGCACCTCTTAAGCTCCATCAGGTTGGATGGGAAGCGTCGGTTGCACAGCCCATTTTAAGATCTCTCCAGAGATGTTCAATCGGATTCAAGTCTGGGCTCTGGCTGGGCCACTCAAGGACGTTCACAGAGTTGTCCTGAAGCCACACCTTTGATATCTTGGCTGTGTGCTTAGGGTCGTTGTCCTGCTGAAAGATGAACCGTCGCCCAAGTCTGAGGTCAAGAGCGCTCTGGAGCAGGTTATCATCCAGGATGTCTCTGTACATTGCTGCAATCAACTTTCCCTTTATCCTGACTAGTCTCCCAGTTCCTGCCGCTGAAAAACATCCCCACAGCATGATGTTGCCACCACCATGCTTCACTTTAGGGATGGTATTGGCCTGGTGATGAGTGGTGCCTGGTTTCCTCCAAACATGATGCCTGGCATTCACACCAAAGAGTTCAATCTTTGTCTCATCAGACCAGAGAATTTTCTTTCTCATGGTCTGAGAGTCCTTCAGGTGCCTTTTGGCAAACTCCAGGCGGGCTGCCATGTGCCTTTTACTAAGGAGTGGCTTCCGTCTTGCCACTCTACCATACAGGCCTGAGTGGTGGATTGCTACAGAGACGGTTGTCATTCTGGAAGGTTCTCCTCTCTCCACAGAGTGACTAAGGCCCTTCTCCCCCCGATCGCTCAGTTTAGATGGCCGGCCAGCTCTAGGAAGAGACCTGGTGGTTTCGAACTTCTTCCACTTATGGATGACGGAGGCCACTGTGCTCATTGGGACCTCCAAAGCAGCAGAAATTTTTCTGTAACCTTCCCAGATTTGTGCCTCAATACAATCCTGTCTCAGAGGTCTACAGACAATTCCTTTGACTTCATGCTTGGTTTGTGCTCTGACATGAACTGTCAACTGCGGGACCTTATATAGACAGGTGTGTGCCTTTCCAAATCATGTCCAGTCAACTGAATTTACCACAGGTGGACTCCAATTAAGCTGCAGAAACATCTCAAGGATGATTAGGAGAAACAGGATGCACCTGAGCTCAATTTTGAGCTTCATGGCAAAGGCTGTGAATACTTATGTACATGTGCTTTCTCGGTTTTTTTATTTTTAATAAATTTGCAAAAATCTCAAGTAAACTTTTTTCATGTTGTCATTATGGGGTGTTGTGTGTAGAATTCTGAGGAAAAAAATGAATTTAATCCATTTTGGAATAAGGCTGTAACATAACAAAATGTGGAAAAAGTGATGTGCTGTGAATACTTTCTGGATGCACTGTAAATGATGCGTTTTTCAGTGAAAAATATGGAAAAAACTCATACAGCATGATTCATCACATAGTAGGTGGTACCGTAACATTAATTCTGTTAATTCTGTTAGATGATGGCTGCTTACGGTCCCAATGAAAAACAATTCTCTGCCTACTCTTTAGAGTTTTAATAAGAAGAAATTTTAATGACTACAGTGGTTAGAAACCACTGTACCAAGACCCAAGGCAGTGTACGGAAGAAAAATTGTATTTGGAAATGACTATTTTACATCATAATGGATGGTTATTTCGCATCTACCCAGTGTGATGAAGATGACTCTGAAGGAGAATCATGTGGGTACCTCTAAAAACATTAAAGTATTAACTAATCTCCTGTCTGAGATGCATTTGGGCACACACCCGCTATCTAGAGGATGTTAGTAAAGGTACTTGAATGAAAATTTCCGAGTACTATAAGCATGAGATATCTTTATTGCCTGATGTCAAGTACCTTTCCTGTGACCATTGACAGTCATTAGTTATCCATGTATCTGTGTGAGCAAACATTTAAGGAAATGCTTACTTAGCTTTAAAAGTTGCTTTTGTTGTGTTAAATGGCTGCTTGTGTATTACAATAAATTGTGTTTACCTTTTAACACTGATGGTATATCTGTAAAGTAATCCTATTTGGGGAAAGTATTCACCTTGCTTGGCCACCCACGGTATGAATATTGATTCAAAAAATGAATTAGTTGTTGGACAGAAAAGCAGGGGCACACTTCTTGTCAGTCATGTATCAAACTCTTTGCTGCTTTGAACATTACCCTTAGGCTGGGTTCATACCTGACGCTCAGAATGCTTATGTACACGCTTCACAGCTGCCACATTTCCATTGCTTTTTTTGACGTGTCCTCTGAGCACATAGTCAGAAATTAACATGATGCATGCACAAGTTGCCGTACCAGCAAAAATTTAAGGGGTGTGTGTCTGTGTTCTGGTTTTGGTACTTGACATCCACATCATTATTTGCTATCAGCACCTTCATAGTGACATGCCTATCAGAACAGCTGGCATCAAAAGTGGATGTGGAAACGTGCAAGATGAATTGGAAGAAAATGTGAGACAGTAATGTTGTGCAAAGTGCAAAATGTCTGAGAAAAGAAGAGGGGATTCGCAAGATAACAACACATTATGATGGCAAGCCGCATTGTAGCTCCAACAGGATGAACGTGCATGCTTTGATGTTTGAATGGTTCGGTGTGGTGAAGCAAATCTTCAAACTTGATTGCTGACATACAAAAGTATTCGTGGTGCTTTTCTTTGATTTCTCACATTAGCAATACAAGGTCTCGCATACCATCCTCTGTGTTGCTGTAGCTTTTTTTTTTTTTTTTTTGCGCAACAGCTTCAGAATGCAAAGAATTTTTATCTTCAGCATCTTTCTTCTATTAACTTACAACACAGAGAAAATGGACATTTGTTTTTTCACAATGTTGATGTCTCGTACTGCCACCTGTTGGAATTCTTTAGATTTATATAAAGCACACACGCAACAGCGGCTGCAAGTGTACTCATCGCGTGGCATTTATATCCCAGCCCTTATTCTTAAATACTTGCATAAGCTGCTTCGGTGGGCAATTGCTTGGCATCAGATATACAGGATAACTGTCATTCAATGAAATCTCAAAGCCAACAAGTAACCCATGCAATGTGAGTGCAGAAATATACCAAACAAAAAGTGTGCAGACCCTTTAGAACCAGAAGGATCAATTTCATATTAATTGCACTAAGTTTAAAATAAAGTTTGTGCATTTAGCTTTTCTTTACTGTCAATGGCTAGAACAAGAACTGATAAACCAGGAAAGGGGGAGTTGAATTAAACGTGTTCTTCTAATTTAGTGAAAACAAAGTCATTGTTTATTTTATACCTCCAAGGAGGTTCTTTGCCATATCCATTTCCTTTGTTGAGGTAACATCGTCATTTAAAGTGTTCATTTTAGTGAGGTGGTAATACATTGAAAAAGAACAGAAATGTTATATTTAATGTGAAGTTTACCAGCAATGAAAACCTGGGCATTTTAATATGAACATCTGAACTTGTTTTGAAACAACCACTTTTTAATAGAACAAGCTTTAACTTGACAAAGCTTTTAAAAACACAGCATTTGAGTCATTGCATCAGAGTAATTTTCCTTTTTCCTTCCCCCCCCCCCCCCCCCCCCTCTCTTCAGGGGTCCCTTATCTTACACTAATTTTGTTCTCATCTACATTCTTACTTTCTTTAAGATTACTGGTTGTACTAATCCTGGAAAAACGGTTAGCATTGTTGTTCGTGGATCCAACAAACTTGTCATTGAAGAGGCTGAGCGCTCCATTCATGATGCTCTATGTGTGATCCGTTGCTTAGTAAAGAAGAGGTGAGATTATTAAATTTCCTTTTTGATTAGTCTAGAAGCAAAAAATGTATATTTTCCAATTATGTTTTTTTTTTTTTTCCTTTTTCTAAGAGAATTACATTTTTGAAGTGAGTGTGTGTTTGTGGACAGGTCTTAACTACACATTGTAAAATACAATCATAACAACATCAAAAAGAGAAACTGATAATTGTAAACTACATGCAAAATGTATCTAAAATAAAGTGGTTATCTGTTAATACTATTTTGACAATAACTTAAAGTGAAAATTCAGAAAAACATTTTAATTGAACAAACATGGAGTACTTTTAAAATTACCAGAAAAAATGTTTTTCATTTTACAATGTGCAAGCACAATCCAGAGTTTTTTCTTTTGTCAAGGTAAGATGTTACAGTTTTCACTTTCACTTGCTGTACTACATTTTCATGAGTGAGTTTGCTATGTTGTCGTGAAGCTTGCTTTTATTTGGACAAAATACTATAAATGTCACAAGATTTCTTCACACAGATTTAACTATTACTGTTTTTGTTGCACTGTTACTATTCCACTGTGTTCCACCAGTACTTCATTGTGTGCGTTTCTTTAATAAAGGAGCTGGTGAATATTTGAAATCTGAGAGTAGCAGCAGATACTGTATTTAAATATTTGAGTGTTGTGCAAACAAGACAAACAGCAAATTAATGCATTACCTTTTTGTCAAAACATGTTTTTACAGTACATTGCATGTTATAGTGAATGGTATTGAAATCATACTTCATAATAGTCATGGATTTATTCCTGGCCCACCTTATCTGTAGGTTTGGCATCTGGTTTTTACCCAAAGTGAGTAGAAATGATCAAAAAAAAAAAATCCAGCAGGGTGTACCCCCAACACCAATCCTACTTTAGGTTAGATTACGGTCTTTGAATAATACAAGGGATGGTTCATTGTATTAGAACTAAACTTAAGATAACATGAGACCGTGCACAGTATAATTCTGTTACATAACAAAAAATTCAAATACAAGGAAATGTATATTATTTTAAACTTCCATAAGCAGAGTATAATTCTTATTTTGACAGGGCTCTGATTGCTGGTGGTGGAGCTCCAGAAATTGAACTGGCTCTGCGTTTGGCAGAATATGCTCGAACACTAAGTGGCATGGAGGCATGCTGTGTTCGAGCTTATGGTGATGCCCTTGAAGTCATTCCATCCACTCTTGCAGAAAATGCTGGCCTGAATCCAATATCTACTGTCACTGAACTGAGAAACAGACATTCACAGGGTGAAAAGACTGCTGGCATTAATGTTCGAAAGGTAGGTTATCAAGGAAGATAGATTACTTTCCTATTAGAGTGACAATCTATTTCATAATTTTTTTTTCTTTCAATAAGTTGGCCTTGGTATGATTGTGTTTTTTGTTTAGCACTGTCAGTAGTGTGTAAATTCTTAGTCAGTGTTGGTTCTTGCAGTTTTGAAACAAAATGGCTTATAATAATAAATTGTTATTTCTAGTAAACCATAAGAACCATTAGCTCAATAAGTAATCAGTTGGTAAAATAATTAGACACAAAAGTTAACTAATCAGTCACCAGCACAAAGGGTTGGAGGATGTTGGATAGAAAAGGTAAAAATGACAATAGTCATGGATATAAAAAAAAATCATATATTTGTTTTGGTCTTTCATATACACTTTTAGTACTGTACACAATATCTAGTTCTTGAGATTATTTCAGTGCAAGTTCTCATTTATTCAAAAAATATTATAGACCGATTTTAGGATATGTCCGGTTGGTATAGGCAAAGTAGACCCCCCCAGATTCTATGTAGATGTGGATTTTTTTACAGAATTACCCAACAGAACCACAAGCTAACTGGTAACTTAAGGATTATGAATTTTCCTTACTGTAGGTGATATTCATGTTCATGCCCATATCCCAACAAAGTGAATCTGGGGAAATAAAAACTGTTTTATAAGGAATAATCATGAAATTTGCATTCTGTTTTGACATTCTATCCATCTAGCAGGATTCATTTTTCCTGAAGGTTTTGCCATTTCTTTATCATAGTAGCTGTTGGTGCGTAAGGCAGGATCAAGCATGGGTCAAACGCATGCCAAAAGATCTCTCGGTACAAAAGTTTGTTTTAAAAGATTTAGTGAAAATTCAAAGCAAATAGTCCACATAAGAATAAAGAAAAAAGGTTGTTACACACATAGAATAAAAGGCAAAAAAAGAGGAAAAATGTTTCTTTTCTCAACTTAGCTTTTCTTGTCAAACTTCAGTTGTTTCTATACTTAAAGATGCTTTATTTCACCTTCAGTACACTCTAAACATATGGTACTGCACGTTCAGTAGAGCATGTTAACTTTCGTGCATAGGACATGTTAAGGCACGATTTAAAACCGTGTGCCCTCAGTCACTAACTGAGGTAATCTATAGTTGGAGAGGCTAGAAATAGTTAGAATATACCAATTCAATTCAACTTATGGGGGGCATAAGAACCTCCCTTAGACTATGCACTAATAAATAGGTAAACATTCAATAAATAATAACTTAAAGTAACTAGCAAATGGCTCTTCCAGTCCTTGATGATTCTTACCTTTTGATTCTTTATCTATGGCTTAAACATCTTCCTTAATCAATAGGCTCTCCACGATTCATTATTTATAAACTTGCTAAAAGAAGTGCCTAAAGCTGTTGGTCTAAAAACATGAGGTTTCAAAAAAGAACCACTCAGAATCTGGATTAAATTATCCACAGTGCTGGAATACCATTTTATGTTGTATTTTGCTTTAAAACTCAATTTTTCTTGTGCTGCACTTTCTATTTTTAGCTTTTTAAAATAGGGAACCATTGACTGCAATCTAAAAAATTTTAACTTCTAATCACCATTGTGAAACGATAGGTAGTCATTGATTGTGTTAAAGGAATACTCCACCCAACCATTTTTTTTTTATGTTTATTACCCTGTGCACAGTGGTGGCAGAGGAAAAGTTATGTTTTCTTGGAGAAAGTGCAAAATAAGAGAGATTCTCAAATGGGGTGTGGTTGGAGGGCAGAGAATCTCTCATTTACTCATGTTGCTAGCTCAAAACATTCAAAATAGATATTTTTTTTTTTTTTTTTTGCTAAAATGTTGTTTAAATAGTGTGTTAGTGAGCCCCAATCCCCAACACGATCACAAAAACACAGTCCTTGATCTACCTCCAAAAGTATCACAAAAACTGGTCCCTCTCTCTCTCACCAGTGCACTGCCCTCTTCCAGTCGAGTGTTGGCTCTTTACCACCCAGCTCCAACTCGCCTGAGTAAGGGAGTGCGGTCCCTTTTATTACAGACCCGGGAGTACTTCCGGTGCCAGGGTGATTGCCTGATGGAAGTACTTCCGGGTCACACGGAAGTCCATTATTTGAGCAGGGAGATAGTTTCCCTGGTATTCCCTCTTGCGGCACCCCGTGACCCCAGCAGGGCTGCCCTGCCAGACTATATTTCCTGGCATGCCCTGCTGGCTTCCCACTGGGTGGGGATATTTGGGAATGTTGCCATCTAGCATGCTGGGGGAATAACAGTTCCCTAGTGACCTCTCTACTTCTGTAGGGGCTGTCTGTCCATCTCTTCCTTCCAGGTCTGCTTCCTTTCCTGGCCAGTATGTCCGTCCAGCCCATGTGACATCTACAATAGTTTTTAAATTATCAGGGGTTATGTAAACAGTAAACTCAAACTTACAGAAGGACTTTTTCATTTATTTGTTGGTTAAGAGTCCTATCTTCAGTTCAAAAAGTCTCTTCCATGAGTCCCATTTTTGAGAATCTCTTATGTAATATTTCTCAATACAGGGGATAAGTAACATATAAAATCATTTTTGAGTAGAGTATTCCTTTAAATTGGTAGTTAACAGCATTTTACTTACAGAAGATTGGTACAGATCATTTGTATTTATTAAAAAGGACAAATTTATCATTATACTTCTAACAAAATTATTAAAAAATGGTTATGTAAAATTTCAGCTCCACCCCTAAAATAGTAACTATTGATATACAATGTATAGAATTATTTGAAAAGATTCTTCATCTTAAGTTAGGTGGTATCTCACATTCTGGTTTCAGAGAGCAGTATGCTTGCATAAGTTGCCAATGCATAAATTTGGATGATGGAGAGGTGGGGTTTGGGGAGTTTTAGACTCCTGTTTCATGAAGTTGTGTGGTAAAGTTGGGAAACCTATTATTAGTATTGTGCTCTCTTGTTTAATAAAAAAGACAATAATTATTTGTCAAGCCACAGTATTATTGCCTTTAATCTACATCTGCTTTTCCAGGTGAGGCTTGTGGTGTCAACATACCAAACTGGCTTCTCTACCCTATTATCTGTGCTAGAGTCCAAACACTTCTGGGGAGCACATAGGTGCCACTGAGCTAGCTTTTAACATGTTTTGGGTCTGGCACTTTATCTACTTGCACTGGAAAATGGTAACCAAAAATTAAAGTTCAAATGAAATAATAGAACATAATTTAATTAATATAAGGAAAACGCTGATCTCCATACATAACATAAACAAGCACATGTTCATTTTTAGATTGACATTAATGCAAAGTAGGCTGTGGGAAATAATTGTAAATGTTTTTGAAAGAAGAAACCAGGAGACCTATGGCCCCAAATGAAATTTTATTTCTAATTGCTCCCTCAGGTTACTTTATTGGACAATATTTAAAACCTCTGAACTGAGACACTGTTTTAAACCTTTTATGTTACAGGGGGGCATTTCAAACATCTTAGAGGAGCTGGTTGTGCAGCCTCTGCTGGTTTCCATCAGTGCATTGTCTTTGGCCACTGAGACTGTGCGTAGCATTCTCAAAATAGACGACGTGGTGAGTATTATTTACTAGCAAGTGTTTGTTCTAGAAAAAAAAAAAAAACATTTTACAGTGGAAACCTAGTTCATGCTTTCTGTAAAATTATTTTTATGTAATGTTCTCTTTATATTGATCAGTTATTGAAAGTTTACAAAGGGTCTATATAAAAATGTATTCCTATCCTTAGTAGCCTAATCTTAAAGTTAAATTCCTTTAACTGTGTGAGTTGCTAAGAATCACCGCGTTTTACAAGCACACACAAAACTGGGTTAGGTTGAGTAACCTGGTTTCTTAAAAATCCGCATTTACATAGGCAGGTGCACTATTGGAGTTTTCCCTTTCCCAGGTGCTCCAATGTCATTAAACTGCATAAAAAAGGTTTAAACGTCATTATTGGCTGCCGTGAATCCAAAGACAAGCATAAAGCATATGAAAATGTTATTGGATTGCATGCAGCACACTATTTTTTCCTTGGCTGTATGAATGAAGAATGTAGAGGAACAACGTTGCCTTACACCCAGTGCTGCTTTGATAATAATAACCCAGATATTTTTTCTTCAATAAAAAAAGAAACATTTTGTTAGATTACTCAGTCTGACTACATAATACTTTGAACTTGATACCAGCTGTGTCGCTGGCTTCAGCACTTATTAGGGGATTAGCTCACAATTTCTAATAATGCCATTACTTCCACATACCGTATGTGTTAGATGGAAAAGTGGTAGGGAGGTGGAGCAGTCCTCCATGCAAGTCAGAATGCACAATGAGAGGAAGCAGGGCTGGGCTCTTGGGGATCTGGAACTGGAAGCCTAAGTCCATAGGCCAGGTTGGAGGGGATTGGGTGGGGCCAGCACTAGAAGATGAGAGGCTGGACACTTGAGATCTGGCATAAAGCAATGCCACTGCATGTTACTGACCCAAATCTGCTCCTGGAATTGTACACTGTACATTCAGCTTATCAACACGGATTTAGCAAATTTCTGAAATGCTGAGACAGTGTATTTCAAACAGGAGAAGAGATAATGTGATTGCCTGAGCATTTGCCTTAGGAAATTGATCTTGTGGATACTTCTACCTGTGGCTGCTGACAGCATGGTCTCTAAGCAGGTGAACAGAGTGCAGTGCGCATGTGCAGACTACAGAATATTTAACTTTAACCTGATTTAAGGGTTTACGTGGCCAAATGACACGTTTCTCATGGAGAAACATACGTTTGTTAACCAGGTTTCTCACAGACCATCAACCCAGTTGGTCAAACTGGAATAAAGGTTTACATGGCATTTTGACAACCAGATTTCTGTTAAAGTGTTACTAATGTGCATGTAAAGGCATTAAATGTTGTTTATGTATGTATGTAATTTTTTTTCTCTATCTTTCCACAGGTTAACACACGGTAAAAAGTTGGCATATTAAATAAACAGAGAAGCATCCAAGAACTTGGTGTTTTGTACAGCAGGCCAAGCTTAAGATCGGAGTGAAATATTATGGACTGAAACCAAATACCTCCTATACTGTCTCTAGGCTGTGTATCTGTGTTAATTACTTAATTTAATAAACATTTTGAAAGTAAATACGATCTGGGTTTGAATGTCTTCCTTTTTGGTTTTGAGAACATCTTTATGGATTTTTCCTTTTTTATTTAAATGTATAGTTACCATAAGTAACACCACTCCTAGCAAGCACTTCTAGCACTAATCACAGTGGCCATGTTCTTCTCTCATTGATCAGGAATACCAGGCTTTAGTAAATGGATGTGTACGTGTGTGGTATGCAATTTGATCTTTTTTATTAGTATTCTGCAACATTTTGTATCTTTTTAGCAATTAGTAAAACATTACTTTGAAGTTTATTTTACAGTAGAAAGCAACAGAAATCAGTTTAATTTCAGTTGAGTTGCTGGAAATAGGTAAATGTGTATATTCAGTCTGGATTCTGTTTCGGCTAAATACAGTGGTGATTATTTAGATATTCAGCTTGCAACTGTAAAGTATCTCTCTCTATTCCATCAGTGTAAGGACAAGTTGAATGTAATGTTACCTCTTTACCTGTATATCAGGCTGAATTTTCTCATTCTTCTTACCTGAACTCATTTGTGTGTCCCTTCAAAGTGATCCATTTCTTTCTTCAACAATAGGGAAAAAGATGTAAAGCCTAACAGGCTTCATTAGTAAGAGCCAGTGACTGAAAGTTGGTGTGTGTTTGTGACATCTGGCACTAGCTTGTAGTTCTTTCTTTTCAAATCGGTGTTTTATTGTGTAAGCAATCATTAGTCCAAATTGTAACTTGGTGCCTTTGATTGTGATTGTTTAACAATAAACTTTAATTTGTATGGTAATTCTGGAGAGCTGTCTATTGAAGGCCAGAACTATATTGCATTTTGAAGCTATATACAGGTGCTGGTCATAATATTAGAATATCATGACAAAGTTGATTTATTTCAGTAATTCAATTCAAAAAGTGAAACTTGTATATTAGATTCATTCATTACACACAGACTGATGCATTTCAAATGTTTATTTCTTTTAATGTTGGTGATTATAACTGACAACTAATGAAAGTCCCAAATTCAGTATCTCGGAAAATTAGAATATCAATTAAGACCAATGCAAAAAAAGGATTTTTAGAAATGTTGGCCAACTGAAAGGTATGAACATGAAAAGTATGAGCATGTACAGCACTCAATATTTAGTTGGGGCTCCTTTGGCCTGGATTACTGCAGCAATGCGGCATGGCATGGAGTCGATCAGTCTGTGGCACTGCTCAGGTGTTATGAGAGCCCATGTTGCTCTGATAGTGGCCTTCAGCTCTTCTGAATTGTTGGGTCTGGCGTATTGCATCTTCCTCTTCACAATACGCCATAGATTTTCTATGGGGTTAAGGTCAGGCGAGTTTGCTGGCCAATCAAGAATAGGGATACCATGGTCCTTAAACCAGGTACTGGTAGCTTTGGCACTGTGTGCAGGTGCCAGGTCCTGTTGCAAAATGAAATCTGCATCTCCATAAAGTTTGTCAGCAGCAGGAAGTATGAAGTGCTCTAAAACTTCCTGGTAGACGGCTGCGTTGACCTTGGACCTCAGAAAACACAATGGACCAACACCAGCAGATGACATGGCACCCCAAACCATCACCGTCCGTGGAAACTTTACACTGGACCTCACGCAACGTGGATTCTGTGCCTCTCCTCTCTTCCTCCAGACTCTGGGACCTTGATTTCCAAAGAAAATGCAAAATTTACTTTCATCAGAGAACATAACTTTGGACCACTCAGCAGCAGTCCAAAGGCGAGACGCTTCTGACGCTGTCTCTTGTTCAAGAGTGGCTTGACACAAGGAATGCGACAGCTGAAACCCATGTCTTGCATACGTTTGTGCGTGGTGGTTCTTGAAGCACTGACTCCAGCTGCAGTCCACTCTTTGTGAATCTCCCCCACATTTTTGAATGGGTTTTGTTTCACAATCCTCTCCAGGGTGCGGTTATCCCTGTTGCTTGTACACTTTTTTCTACCACATCTTGTCCTTCCCTTCGTCTCTCTATTAATGTGCTTGGACACAGAGCTCTGTGAACAGCCAGCCTCTTTAGCAATGACCTTTTGTGTCTTGCCCTCCTTGTGCAAGGTGTCAATGGTCGTCTTTTGGACAACTGTCAAGTCAGCAGTCTTCCCCCTGATTGTGTAGCCTACAGAACTCGACTGAGAGACCATTTAAAGGCTTTTGCAGGTGTTTTGAGTTAATTAGCTGATTAGAGTGTGGCACCAGGTGTCTTCAATATTGAACCTTTTCACAATATTCTAATTTTCCGAGATACTGAATTTGGGACTTTCATTAGTTGTCAGTTATAATCATCAACATTAAAAGAAATAAACATTTGATTAAACATCAGTCTGTGTGTAATGAATGAATCTAATATACAAGTTTCACTTTTTGAATGGAATTACTGAAATAAATCAACTTTGTCATGATATTCTAATTTTATGACCAGCACCTGTAATTGGATATACTGTATAAACAAGGATGATTAGCCCCAGATTTGTCTTTGGTTTATGAAGTAGGACATATTCGACTGTATACTTCAACTATCTATATAATAATTGATTTCTTTCCACCCAACAGTAACATTCAGTGGAGTGTATTCAGCATCAGTGCTTGCCATGTGTCATCTATTGGAATATATTTTGCAATGCATGTAGTAATGCATTGCATTTTTCATTCAAATTGATGGTGCATCACAAACATTAGGCCTGCTGTTGATAATCCTACACCAAATGCTATCTAACAGGCAACAGGAAAACTAGCAATAGCTGTAGAATACAAACCAAGTTTTGTCCAGCAGTTACATTATATTGGGCATAGTCAGTGATAACATTAGCGATATCCTGTCTGTTGAAATGTATCTTGTAGTGCATTACGTTTTTCATTCCAATGGACGATGCATCACAAACTCAACTTGATTCAGTTTGTGTGTAGCACTCATCACTGCATTGAGGTAAAATACCAGTATACATTTTTACTAAGTACCAATTATTGAATTAGTACACATACAGACACTGATGATTTACACACATAGGAAATTTGAAACAGATTAACATAAATGCGGATTCAGCGGGTTGGAAAATGGATGGATGGATTAACATAAATGGACCTCTGCACTATCATTGTTCATGAATTAATTCTATGGCCAGTTGACCACAGGGGCTTTGGGGATGTGTGGCAGCTAGTGGCTCAGAAAACATTGTGCAAGTACAAGAAAGATGAGATTAGATTCCACTAAATATCAACAAACTCTTTTGAAGGACATCACATATCCTGGAGAGCGTAGCTTAAAAAGTAACAACACAATGGTCCAAAATGCACTTTGAAATGTACTATGAAGTTCTTCAAGAAACACAAGGTGATTCAAATCCCAATACTTGAACATCATTGAAAATCTGTGGTTTGATTTTAAACGCGCTGTGCATACAAGGCAGCTCAGTTGAGCAGATGGAAGCAATTTAAAGTAGTCTTCCAAACTCCAGACGCATATCGAAATGTGAAACAAACGGCGATGTGGGATTTTGCTTGTTAAGAGGTTTTCTGATTAGCACTCAAAATTCATTTGGAGATTTCCTGTAAATGTTGATTCGGCTTTCCCCTGAAGGGAGCAGTTACAGAGTGAGATCACTGTCAAAAATAACGTAATAATTTACAACAACTTTACATTTCACACGTATGAATTATGTTTGCGCTTCTCAAAATTATGATTGCTTTTGAAAATTACAAGGAACTCTCAAGTGTGAACAAACTGTCACGTGAGTAGGTCCTCTGTCCAGGTCACAGGACAGGACAGAGACTGAGCTCGGGGGGGCGGGGTGCTAAGTTTAGAGGGGCTTTCAGACCCGCCCATGTACCGTTATCAGTTTTTGCATAGTTAGATGTGGGCAGCACGGAGTTTGTCACCCCATCTCCTCCTGTTTGTAGGTGTGGACAGATTAACTTGATCTGAAAGAAAGCACTTCTTTGTTTTACTCCTGAAATGATTGGTTCAAAAAATGATGAGTAGGCTCCAAAATATAACTTACCTTTATCACAGTTTAATAGGAAAAATAATTACTGTGAAACCCACAGATAAGATGGCGTGGGGGTGATTTAAATTAGTTGGAGGTTGCAGATAAAGTGGATGATACATGCCCAAATGGCTCTAATAATAAGAGCAGATGAAGGTAAATGATTTCACTAAACAATAATACTTTATTTGATGACAAGAGGAAGCTAATGGTGGTTTGTAGTAGAATAAAGAAATAAATACTAGCTTTACAATGAATCTATAAGAAACGGAACATATTAAATAATTTGGTAAAATACACAAAGACCCCCCAAAGGTAATGCGAAAGGACAAATTTCCCTTCAGGGATCAATTAAGTATCAATTATTATTATTAAAAAGGGTCAACAGATTAGCAATTTGCTGTGGTTTTAGTGGTGAATTAATTATCACATTATTTTAACAAAAATCAACCCATGATCATGAAACACAATTTATTTTCAACCTCTGGGCACAGCCACAAGTCAAGTCAAGTCGGGGAGCATGCACTGGTACAGTGCGTTGCCGCACCCACTATACGACGAAACAACTCGGGATCCTGGTTGGCAATCCCCCAGGCAGACATGAGGTCCAGTCCCACCCTCCAGAAATGAGCCTCTATCTGCCTCGGCCAGGTGTTACGTGGGCGACTCCTTGGCCTGGTCCAGCCACTCAGGTCCCCAACAATGAGGATCTTACAAGCTGGATCACCTTTGGGGAAACGTGCCACATGGCCGTAGTGTCGTAACTGACACTCCCTCACAATGCAGGTAATGTGCCTCATTCGGGACTCCATGAGCAACTGCTCATTCGACACAAAGTCAAACCAGCGGTACCCAAGGATATTCCGGAGAGACACAGTACCAAAGGAGTCCAGTCTTCATCTCAGGTCACTGGATAGCGTCCATGTCTCGCAACCATATGACAAGACAGGAAGCACCAGAAGTCTAAAGACTTGGACTTTCGTCCTTTTGCACAGATATCGGGAGCGCCACACAACCCTTTCCAGTGACCTCATGACTCCCCATGCTCTCCCAATCCGTCTACTGACTTCATAGGAAGAGTCACCAGAGACATGAATGTCACTGCCAAGGTAAGTAAACCTCTCAACAAGGTCAACACTCTCCACAAACAGTCACACTGCTGATGGCTGTGCCCAAGAGGTCATTAAAGGCCTGGATCTTGGTTTTTATCCAGGACACTCACAAGCCCAGACACTCAGACTCCTTGCTCAGTCTCTCGAGAGCCCTGATCAGAGCCTCCATTGACTCTGCGAAGATCACAGCATCGTCAGCAAAGTCAAGATCCATGAATTTTTCTTCACCAACAGATGCCCCACAGCCGCTGGACCCCACAACCTTGCCTAATACCCAGTCCATACAAGCATTGAACAGAGAAGGAGCAGAACACACCCCTGACAAACCCCAGAATCAACTGGGAAAAACGCAGAGGTCCTGCCTCCACTCTGCACAGCACTCACAGTACCAGTGGACAGCCTGCTCATGATATCCAGGAACCTCGAGGGGATCCCGCGAACCCACAGGGCAGCTAGATCAACTGAGTCGAACGCTTTACGAAATTCGATAAAGGCTGCAAAGAAACTCTGCCAATATTTGAGTTTGCGCTCCATTAGAAAACATAGTGCCAGGATGTGATCAATGGTAGACTTCTTAGATATAAAACCAGACTGCTTCGGTCGCTGGTAGCAAGTGATCACGGATCCTATTGAGGACGACCCTAGCAAGGACCTTACCCGGCACAGAGGACATTGTTATCCCCCTGTAGTTGCTGCAATCCAGGCAATCACCCTTCCCTTTCCAGATAGGGACGACAAGTCCCGTTTTCCACTCAGTTGGGATGATGCCAATCTTCCAAATGGAAGCAAAGATTGCTTGCAATGCCAGGATGACAGCCTTACCACTAGCCTGGAGAAGTTCACCCCGGATACCACAGATCCCTGTAGCCTTAACCCCCGCTGGTTCACCACCTGTGAAATCTCAGTGAGATTGGGTGGTTCACAGCTAATTAGAGGATCAACCTCAAGAACCGTGGACCCATAGATATCCAATGTCCTAGCCGGCGGAGCAGCTATGAACAACTGCCCAAAGTAGCCAGCCCAGCGGGTCACAACCACAGTAATACAAAATATTGTGGAAATACGTCTTAAAAATAGTTAATTAATTACAATTCAAATCTTCACACTCTAAAAACTGTGCATCAAAGCACCATAATTTATGTGAAATGAAATAATATTACTTAAAGCCCACGAACTGTAAGGATGTAACGGCATGTTAACAGTTCATTTAAACAAAAGCTTTGCGCAGAAAGAAGGTTGTTCTAAAATGCATAATAACTTTATATCGGAGTGAAACCGCAGACCGCAATACCTCTGACATCAGACACGGAACGCCCATAGCGTCAGACAGGAAAACGAAGAAGTGCTTTGGCTGGGCAACAGTAGTAGAATATTGCAGCATCTACTTGGGCGACAGACTCCGAGATACCCACAGTTAACTATGCAAACGTAGAGAACGTTACATGGGCGGGTCTGAAATACTAACCCCGCCTATGAAAGTACACGCCCCTCTCAGCTGTGCACTCCGCCGCCTTGGCCTGAGCTCCGTTTCGCAACAGTTCGTTCAAGCTTGAGAATTGTACTCATAATTTAGAGAAATGAAAGCGCAATTCACACGTGTGAAATGTAAGTTTGTCGTAAAGTACTGCAATTTATTTTTGATGCGATGTCAATCCATAAGCAGGCGCCTAAATCAGCCGAATCAACCGTCGCGATCAATAGAATCGGTCAGTCACACGCAACATGCCTCTCATCCAAAATACTTCATTCTATTGTCATTTAGCGTTAATATCGAACTTCTTGTTTTCGCATCGGTCACTTTACTCCTTAGTTAAAAGTTTTTTTACCGAGCTTTTTAGCGAGAAGTGGTGCTTCACAGCGAAACCACAGTGTTTTTATAAAGCTAGAGAAAACGATCACCATTCATTGCTTCGTACGTCATTGGAAAGCGTTCTGCTTCTGTCATCAATTTGTTCTTCTACATTTCCCCACACTTAAACCATAGACATATATAGATAGACGCCGCATTCACTGTGTTGCCCAATCGAAGCGCGTCCGCCATATTGCGAGTGGCAAAAGTGCCATTTAAATTAATACAGGTAGACACGGAAACCAGGTTTTCTGATGAAAAAACAATAAAGTTTAAAACAGTATTGTTTACATACAACAGATTTTGGCGAATCGTTTAAATGCAATTATTTATATCCATTTATACACTACTGCGGTGGGTTGGCACCCTGCCCGGGATTGGTTCCTGCCTTGTGCCCTGTGTTGGCTGGGATTGGCTCCAGCAGACCCCCGTGACCCTGTGTTCGGATTCAGCGGGTTGGAAAATGGATGGATGGATGGATTTATACACTAATAATAGCAATTATTAAATAATAATAATAATAATAATTATTATTATTATTACTATTAAATAATTCCTCCCATATAAATAACATTTCTCGGACTGCCTTGTTCCATCTCCGAAACATTTCTAGACTTCGTCCTATTCTTACACAACACAGTACTGAAGTATTGATTAATGTTAGAGTCACCTCACGTATAGATTTCTGTAATGCTATTCTATCTGGCATCCCACAAAAACGTATCCATCGCTTACAACTTCTTCAAAATTCTGCTGCCAGGATAATAACCTGCTGTTGTAAATCCACTGAACATATTACACCTATTCTCTCTCAACTTCACAGGCTCTCTGTTAACTACAGAATACAATACAAAATACTGCTCTTAACATTTAAAGCTCTCCACAACCTCACTGATCTCCAACAGACTGACACTCCTCTCGCTCACTCAGATCCTCATCTGCAGCTCCACTTTCTGTACCGCACATCAGACTCAGTGCTATGGGAGCTCGAGCGTCTCTCATTGTGCTCCTCAACTCTGGAATTTTCTTCCCTCTCATATTCGTCAGCTCGATTCAACAACACATTTTAAAACTACCCTTAAAACTTATCTTTTCAAACTGGCATACCAATTGTGAATTTTGCACTGTTACTGCCAGTTATCTTTGTTTGTCTTTCTTTTAACAGTGAAATGATACACTCAATGACAAAAACAAACAATTTTATCGTATACAAACTGGTTTAATAATTTCTGCAAACATTTCACTCATTCCTCTCTCAATCTCTCTCTCTCTCACACACACACGTGCATACACACACACACACACAATGCGGTTACTTAAATATATACATGATAGGATCTAAAATCCATGAAACAGAACTGTCTTATAGCTTTTTCCGCGTGTTGCCACTCTGTAATTTGAGAGTATTCAGTCTGGCAATATGGTGCAGCCTTAGTTTGTGGAAGACTGACACAACTGAAGACATGAACATAAAATGATGGTTGTCAATTTCAAACTGTGTTTCTTCAACGTGCTCCTTGAGAAAAAAACACATCATCTGAACCAATCTCAGCCCGAACAAACTGATTGATCAAAGATACACTGACAGCTTGTCCTAATGTCGACTGTCGGATAACACGCTCAGCTACTTTGACCACCTTGACTGTACCCTCAGAAGGAGTCATTAAACCTCACTTTGTTTTTTAATGTGAGCAAGTGGTAGCTTTGATCATATGATGCCGATACAGCATCTGTTAGCAAACTAGCACGGCACACATCATAAGACAGCTTTCTCAAAATCCCGTCTAAGGGCTACCTCTCACTGCTTCCTGAGGTGGATTTCTTTGGGAAACTTGAAAGTTTGAGAAATGTTAACAGCTAGCAACAATCTACATAGTTAGTGACTAAATACGTTTAGGCAAAACGTTGTTTGGAGGCTCACTTGAGCACATAAATGCATAGCTTTGCTATTTTAGCCTGGTGTAGCTAAAGTTAAGATTATAAAACGGGATTTTCTAATGGCCAAATATAACCAAAACAATTGTTCAGCTTTACCTATGAAATGTAATCCCTGTGATCTGGTTTGGAGCGTACAGCGGTTTGTACAATCCCAAGCAGCACATGCGTGAGGCATCTTTACCCATTACTTCACGCCACAGCAGTGCCACCCGCAATATGGCGGCGACGTTGACGTACGATGCTGCTGGTCATGAGGCGTCTAGTAATTCTATGTCTATGACTTAAACGGTCAGGTCGTGATGTTGCGGTAGGGCTTTTATTTTGAAACGCGCCTTTGTACATGTGACAGGAAGTGGTGCTTTCGTGTTGCTTATTGTTGCCAGTGGTTTCGAACTGACGCTTCACTCCGGCCTGGGTGTGTCCAAACGGAGGTTTGTGCTGAAGCTGTTCATTCATTCGACTTTCCGTTGATTACGGTAGTGGTCGACTGAAATGGATGATTTACACCGGGCTAGCGTACTGGTCACCTCCTGCTTCAAAACTCCGGTTCACCCACAAACAAAAACACCGGTTGCTCTGTACGAGCGGAAGAAAGTCTGCAAAGCATGTAGCTGCTTCCAGGAGTCGCTGCACAATATGCGGGACCACGAGAAAGAGGTACGAGTATCTGTCTACTCAGTAGCTTTAGTGCAGCAAGTGTTCCTCGTGATATCTCGTTATAGAAGACGCCAGCCTAACGACGTTAAACTTCTGTTGGCGGTATTGTGACACGCGCCACCAAATAACAAGTTGGCTAAACTTGATAATCAACGAATACAACACGACCTATAAGTCTGTAAACACCCGTTAGCGATCTCCCTTTTATGAATTCGGGAAAATCTGCCGACGAGCACTTTCTTAGAGAAATAGCAGACCCGCTCAGCAAGAAAGCCTTCAGTCAGTCAGGGCTGGGCCAGAAATAGTCATCGCTGTAAAGCTGAATGTAGCTCAGATGAAGCATCCAGACAGCAACGATGTAAAAGATACTTTGGGGTTTTATCCCAAATATTTGTTAATTGTTTACTTTATTTAATTTTTTTTTTTATTCCAGGCCTTGATTTACTTTGAACAGATTTGAAAAGCAAATCACATAGCTGTAGAATCCAAAGAGTTTTAAATGAATAAAAAAACTTTATTTAAAAAATAAAGTTGCTCCTGGAAGCAATTATTTGGGAGTTGACTCCAATGGCCGCCAACTGAGCAAACTGCAGACTTCTAGAGTTTAAGATTAGGGTTGTGTGACGGTTGCCTAGCT
Organism: Erpetoichthys calabaricus; assembly: GCF_900747795.2. Lineage (NCBI taxonomy): Eukaryota > Metazoa > Chordata > Cladistia > Polypteriformes > Polypteridae > Erpetoichthys > Erpetoichthys calabaricus. The sequence continues at coordinate 29,030,060 of NC_041408.2, read as the reverse complement.
CCAATAACTGCTCCTTAAGTCAGCTCCAGGTACAGTACTTGGAGTTCCAGAGTGGATGGTGTACACTGCAGAAATATCAGACTCGCTTGAAGAGGTGTTGGTGAAGCCTGCAGGGTGTCCTTACATTGTGGTGTGTGTATGAATCCCAGTACCCCAGGACAGTTATGGGGACACTGTGCCGTCCTTCAGATGAGAAGTAAAACAGAGGTCCTGCCCTGTAGGCATAAAAGATCCCTGGGCGTCTTTCAAAAAGAGTACGGTGTTTGTCCAATGTCCTGGTTAAATTGCCCACCTGTTTCTGGTCATTCTGCCCCCACCCCCAAATCATTCCCTATAACTAACCGCCTGTCTCTCACTGCCTCACCACCTAATAGCTAATGTGCGGTGAGGATGCAGGCACATAAATGGTTGTCGTCATATCATCCAGATGATTGAATCACATTCATGGTGATTAAAGTGGTTAAATCTTTGACAATAGCCTCAATGGTGTGGATTTGCATGCTAGACGAATGAGAGAATATTAAAATGAGTACAGAGACATAAACAGCTTTAAATATTATTCAGAGATAACAGATAAAAACAGACAGTAGCTAAAATAAATGGAAGTGAACGCAACTAAAATTTCCTTGTTCTGTTGTATTTTGACAATGCAAAATGACTTTGAAAATAACGCGCTTTGTCCCAGAACAGTCTAAAATAGGGCAAGCTATGCTAACTTGTTCCCCCTTCTGTTTTAAGCTCTCATGGACAGCAGGCTTCTTTGAATCCTACGTTTGTGTGGGCTTGTATATGAGAGACAATAATAAATATTTCTGGACTGTAAGTTTCAAAAGATACTGAGTAAGAAATTCCTATTTAGAACTGTAATGCACTCTACTCTCTTCTATTGTGTTTGCACATGGCTTAAAAAAAAATACTGTTAATGTAAGAATAAAGCTGCACACAAACGTCACTCTTGACAAGTTAGAAATATTTTGAAAGTATGAGGCTAATACATGACTGCTGCTGCAATAATCTGAAATTACAGGTAGTGTAGCAGGGCGGTAGTTGCAACTTTTCAATGCATAAATACTAATAAAAGGAGACTAATGTGGGTTATCCATCCATCCATTATGCAACCCGCTATATCCTAACTACAGGGTCACGGGGGTCTGCTGAAGACAATCCCAGCCAACACAGGGTGCAAGGCAGGAAACAAACACCGGGTAAGAGTGCCTGCCAACCGCAAATGTGGGTTATACTCAATTATTTTAATGTCAACGAATAATTACTGACAATTGATAGGTGGTTTTCATCCCTTTTTGTACACTGAGCACCATTTATCTCAAGATTGGATATAACTGCAATAAACCCGTAACAGCCATTTGTTAGTTAGTAAAGTTCTGTTAAATTGATGGAAGTATTTTTTTTTTTTTAATGTTAAAATGTTTTCCTAAATATATTGGAGCATTGACAATGGGAGGTTCTATTATAAACCCCACAAGCTAAACTATTAATGGAATATCCGGTTCTTGTTCAGAAAGCGGACGCCAGTTGAGACGGCCTTCCCCTCGCCCAAACACTAACCTTAAGGTAAATAAAATTAGGTCCCTGATGTTAAGTCACTGTTTTAGGGCTAAAATGATAACAGAAAAACCTATTTATATACCTAATCTTAATTATTGTGAAACAACCAAGTGGTGTCCGCTTTCTGAACAAGAGCCAAATATTCTAATTACTTCTATAAAATAGATAGATAGATAGATAGATACTTTATTAATCCCAATGGGAAATTCACAATATATATAAAAATATATATATATAAAAATAGTCCCAGTTTATGATCTGCCATGTAGTTGGTAAGGCATGGAGGGCAAACTGTTTCAAACTGAACGTACTGAATGTATTAAGTGAAGCCTATATAAGTTTGCCATAGAGCAGAGGTCTAGGGCAAACTTCTATAGGAGGGCACCAGTGGCTGTAGGTTTTCATTCTGTTTTATTAATTAGTGCACTATTTTTGCTGCTAATTAACTTCTTTTGAATTCATTTTAATTGACTTGTTTTTTTAAGATTTGTTCCCCTGAATTTCTTCACTGTTCCTCTGAATTGCTTCATTTATTTTCTTAAATGGCACCCAAACAGAAATGAAATGTTAAGTGAGTGAGCCAACAGAAGACCAACAACTAAGTCAGGGCCTCAAACTCCATATCCGATTTCACTCCAGTCAGTTGCCTAATTAGGCTCTGATTCTTGTCATTAATTAAACCCATTCTTTAATTCCATGGCTTGTTGCTGCTCTCATTGTGTAATAGCATACATTTCATAAATTGCTGATTTTTCTCTTTACTAAGAGCTCTGTTAAAATGTTTTGAGGACCTGAGCGGATCAGCATTCCTGAGACCTTCACCTTTCTTTATTTTCAGATATTGTATGATCAACACAGTTTGCTGGTCATATTTTGGTTAATTTTCTATCTCATTATTGTTTGGTTGCAAATTAAGGAAAAAGAAACAATTCAGGGATTTGAATCTTTAAGAGCAAGTCAAATAAAAGTAATTCAAAACCAGTTAATTAGCAGCAAAAACAGGTCACTAATTAAGAAAAGTGTTAGAATGAAAACCTGCAGCCACTGGGGCCCTCTAGGACCGGAGTTGGAGGCCCCTGCCATAGAGAAATAAAACAACTTTTAAGTATTGAAAGTAACTGAAGTTTAACAAGAAAAAGCTACGATTGTAGAAGAAACCCTTTTTCTCTTTGTGCCTTTTATTCTGCGTGTGTAGTAACTTTTTTGTGATTTGTTCCTTTTTATGTTTGCACTAAATTTTTAGAACTAACTTTATTGTACTGAGAAATTTCTTTTAGTATGCATTTGACTCAAGCTGAATCCTACCTTGCTAACTCAGGAGCTGCTCGAGTTTTGGGAATGTGGAAAAGACTCGGCTACAAAACCTATAAAATATGAGCGCTCAGATAGAAGTACACAATTTGATCTGTTCACTGACTTCTGGATATTCTGTTCCATATGGCCCCTTAGCCAAACCCAACCTCTTAATAGGCTTTGCTCACTAGCTAAGAAGATGTGGAGATACTATTTTTACACTTGCTAACCTCTTAGTATTATTACATAAGTCACAGATGGCAGACTCAATTTTGAGGGGGTCTTCACTTGCTAGCATCTTTGAAACATTTCTCATTAATGAAGTAAGTTTCAAGGGGCTGCCTAATATTTGCAACAAAATGTTTTATATATTTGTTCCATTTGAAAGATCAAAATACTTTTTACATTTTTACACTGTATTTGCTTTACATTTTCTTGTCTTTAATTAGTTTTTTCAAGCAAATGTTTTAATTTCTTATCAGTATTTAAAAATTTTAACCTTGAAGATGTTTATTACATGACATTTTAAAGGCTTTTATTATTTTATCTTGTTAGTATTGAAGTTAATTTTTTAAGAGGGTAATTTTAAGAAAGTTACTATGCGCACATAGTTCCCCTGAATTTCTTCACCGTTCCTCTGACATCTATTATAAAAAAAATCCTGGAAGGCAAAAGCAAGGCTACGATATGTGATCTTCTCGGAAGTTCTCTGAAGACATTTAAAAGACCCGCGAGACAAAAGTGACTTGCCACGGTGCGTCTTGCGGGGACCATAAACATGAGACTTGGTGCCAAGAGATTGTCCCAGGGCCGTCTCGCAGGGACGTGGAACATGAGATTCTTGCAAGACACGCCCTACTTACAAAAGATATCACATATGAGCACGCCCATCAAAAAAAACTGTCGTGTAAAAGCACGTAGTACACACAGATCATGTGCTCTCAGCACATATAAAGCGTATAAGGACAATACGGAGAATAGAGACCCAAAGGATTTGGAGAGAAAAAAAGGCAGATAAGAGATTATGAAAGCAGTGAAATTCGAAAGGCTCAAACAAATGATGGCGCGATGCAGAAAAAGATACAGAATATGAAAGCAGTAAAATTCAAAAGTATTGTAGCGTCCCAGCCAGGTTGGGGGCTTTTTGGTTTTAAGTGACTGTTAGGTCCGATTGAGGGAGGGCGGAGTACAGCACGGAAGACTGATAGCGGGGTATTGATTGAAGCGGTAAGGGGGGGGGGTGTTGGAGAGGGTGCTAGAAAGTCGTGTTTGGGGTTAGGAAGTCGGCGTTTGTTCAAGTAAATCTTTTGTGACACTTTATCATGTTGGTTACTACAATATCAAAGAAAAGATAGAAAAGATCGCATTACTGCAAACAAAAGGCGATTAATCATCAGAACCAGGTGTAATTGAAAAATATAGCAGGACAAATCGAGTTTAGAAATAAAAGGCAAAGAGTAGACAAAAAAGTCTTTTCACATTCGCATCATTCAATGCACAAAACATGGATTTACACAATAATGGACCATATGCTATGAGAATCTGTGGTCCCGAAACAGTTTAAGCAACGACAAGTTAAATTTCAAAGAATACACAATTCGGTCGGGTGTATATTGATGATCACGGAGAAGCGATGCAAATTTTAACAGGCAAAAAGAAAGGTAATGTATATACTCCGCGAGTAACATTACACACCAAAGGAGATCGTGATATGCCATTCGTATTAAAATGTTTACAGTTTACCGTGAGAATAGCTTTTGCTATGACAATAAATCACAGGGACAAACATTAGAAAAACTAGGATTATTTATTACCGAAACAGAAACAATATTTACTCACGGGCAGTTATATGTTGCGTGTCACAATGTGTCTCCAAAAAATTTTGTTTTTAATGAAGCTTTAAAGTAAAAGTGCAAATAATGAAATTGAAACAATTCCAAAGCAAGGCGAAGCCCCCTATTTTGTATAAAAAAAATGCATAAACACCAGGTAACCTCTGTCATGTCAGTAATTTTAGAATATTTTGTGGGAGGTCATTAGGTTAAAGAAAGGGGCCTTTAATGTAGCAGGGAGATGTCTTCATTTGGATAAAAGAAAATGTTCTTTTTTTCACTGAGAGGAACTGTCCACCCAAAATCTCAGCAGCTGAAATGTGTATGGGGAAGTTATGTGTTTAATGTCGAATACCTTTTGGGTGTCCTCAGAAAGTTCAGGATTACCATTTAGTGACTTGAGTAGAACAAACTGAATGTTGTCCATGTGTTCTTGGCAAGGTTGGGGTTCAGCTCTGAAGGTTATCAAAATGGAAGGAGTGCTAGGAAAAACTTAACTGATGGGCACACTGCATCCTCTAAGAAGGCAGTACTGTAAGCATTAATTGTTTTTTGTTGCCTTCTCTGTGGCCAAAGTCACGCAATGTTTGAAAGTATATACAAAAGTGAGTTGGTTGTGGTGACAATGTGTTAGATTCGTAGAGATAAGCTGATAATGAAACTGATGGTCGAGGGTTCTCTTGTTTCTAGGGTTTATAATTTTAAGTGGGACACAGTAGCACAGTTTTATTATGATACTTTGGTCACAATACGATAATATATATACACAGTTGCTTTAAAAATAAAAAAAAAGTAGTGTGTTAAAGTAAATGAAGTGAAATATTTTAATAGCTTTTATTTCCATATTTCAAATGTAGTAGAAATATTACACATTCAATTCCAAATCAAAGCATTAACACATTTTATTAAGTCCACATTATTTTTTACAGGAAGCAAAGAAAATGAATATTAATCTGTTAAAAATAGCAATTTAGACATTTTTGTCTTCAAGCTTAAGTTCTCTTCAAGTCATGGTGAATTTTTGGGTCTTGCTTCAGAAACTGCATTTTTAATGTCACCCCACAAGTTTTTAATTGGCTGAGGTCAGGAGATTGAGCTGACCACTCTGTTATCTTGATCTTTTTAGTCAGGAACCAAGATGTTGCCTGCTCACTCTTGTGTCTGGGGTCGTTGTCTTATTGAAACACCTATTTTGGGGGCATTTCCTCTTCGGCATATGGCAAGTTAAGTATTTTGATGTATTCAAATTGATCCATGATCCCTTGTATATAATAAATAGGCCCAATACCATAGTATGGAAAAACATCCCCATACCATGGTTTTTGCGCCACCATTCTCCACAGTGTACAGTGGCTTGAGTTCAGTACCCTGGTGGATGTCTGACATACTGTTCATGACCATTAGACCTGAAAAGAACAGAATGTTGCTCCATTTCTCTTTGGGCCAATCAATGTGTTCCTTGGAAAATTATAAATGATTCTGCAAAGGCCATTTTCTATAACAATGGTGCTTTGATCAAAGATCTTCTGACTGTAACAGTACTTACAGGTTATTTTAGATCATTTTAGAGTAGTTGTTCATTTTCTTCCGTGTTTTGGGTTTTTTGTTGCCATTCTAAAATATTTAAGGTCGTTTTAGCAGAGCATCCTGTAATTTGCTACACTTCTTTTTACATTTTCCTCTCTACAATCAAGTTTTTATTCAACTTACTTACATTATGCCTCTGAACAATGTTTGGAATGGCCCATTTTACTTAGCAATTCAGAAGGAAATATAACAATGTGTAAAATATTTACTCCCGTTCTTCTTTAATAAAGGACAATTAATGACACTTGTTGTTTTCACAGAATGAATGAATTCTCTAATTAAACTCCACACTGCTATTATTTTGAACATTGAATTATTTTGAGTCAGTTCCTCAGAACAAGCAGCGTGCATGTCATGCTTCATGTGAAGCATACTTCTTGTCATATTGTGAGAACTAAAAATGAAACTGTACACTTCCATTGAACATGGACAGTGCATTTTGTATCAGAATTTCTACAGGGTTTGAAAGTGAAGCACCAATTGTGGCAATGTAGAAGCGAGGTGTAATGTTATGCCAGTTTCTCGAAGATCAAACTTCTTAGCCGCTCCTGGAAAGTACATGCAGCTTTGCGTGAATGTAAACCCCCTAAGAGACCAGGCACACTGTCCTGGATGTGGAATAGTACGGAAGCTCTGAACTGCACAGTGAAAAAAATTATGGGATAGCCCTTATCTTATACATATGGGATACTTTTCACGTACGTCCAAAATGTATTAAATATATTAAAAAAAGAAGTGCGCTTTGGGAATATCTAATTACCAAGGCTGCAGTGCTTCAGTTTGACGTCGCTTCCATGTAATATAAAAAGCAGACAGGTGGAGTGTGGTCTCGATGGTTGGAGATGGATTTAACTGCAGCCTGCCCAGGTAATGTCCACAATGACAGTCCCAAAATGCCCATCGCATGCCCTGTTGCTCTGTGGCCAAGATTAGGGTTGACTCAAAGGGTTTAGGTATGTGGTTTTTGTTTACAGGTATCCATCTGCACACTTGTTCAGAGCCCCTGGGGTGGATATGGTGCATTTTTTTTTTTCTTCCTGGGAAACAATTTGGTGCATACAACTTACTATCCTGTGCCCACCACGTACCTTAGGCTACTCACCAGGTATTTTAAGGTAGCACCAGCTAATACTGTTTGTGTACCGCATGCATTCAGATAAGCACCACATACCATACATTTTCTGGAAATGAGACATATCACTAAACAGTTTGATGTTTTCTTCACACAATTACATTCCACAGAAACTGATATTAGCAAGTTTGTAAAAGTAGGTTATACATTCACGCCCAGGTCGTTGGATACATGAAGCAGCAGCGCTAACCACTGCACTAATTTATAGTAAAAGGTAATGACATTAGTTAGCTAACTACTCACTTACTAGCTCACTGACAGCTAGCTACCTTTTTGCGCAAGTTACAAAAGGAATGCATATTTCACATATTGATTGCATGTGCAGTTTGCCCATTCCAATGCAGCTATACTAATTTAATTCTCTGGTAAACCAGGCACACTTGATCCCGTATCTACACCGATGGGCTGTGAGATATAACCTACATCTAAAGAGTTAAATTCAAAGTGGGCCACTTTAATTCCCACCGTGTCAGACAAGAATTGCACCCTTGTTAAAAAGCCAAACCTGATCGAATATCCTAGTCAAAATAAACTGGCAAACCTGGCACACTAGGTCATCCGTTGCACTGTGCAAAATGAACTATGATATTTAAAGGGCATAGCAGAGAGCTAAATCGTGTTGCGGCTGTTTTAATTATCACATTTTTTGCAAGATGAATCCCTAAGTTAAATTGCAGGTGATACTTGATCTCAGATCACAATCCTCTGTTTCAGAAAAATTATAGTAGTTTTGCTTTCCAGAAGTGAATAGGAGTAGCCATTCCTATAATGTGGAACATTTCTTGCTGTTGGACCAGTACCAAATCATAAACGTATATTGTAGAATTACCTGGATGGGTTGGACAGTCAGTTGGAATGTGTTAACCAAACTTTAACTGTGACCTGTGGCCATAATCAGCAAAATTAAAAGAAATAAACTCTTGAAATATATCACTCTTTGTGTAATGAATCTATATAATAAGAGTTTCACTTTTTGAATTGAATTATTAACTTTTTGATGATACTGTAATTGTTGAGATGCACCTGTACTCTTTGAAATTTTTGACCATTCCTCCATGAAAAATTAATTCTGTTGCTAGGTTTTGTGTGTTCTCTTGCATATACTGCCTGCCTCAAATCTCCCCCACAATGTTTCAAAGGGATTCAATCAGAGCTTTGACTAGGCCATTCCATTACCCTTCATTTCTTATTTTTGCGTCATTTCTTGGCAGATTTGCTAGTGTGCTTTGAATCGTTATCGACATGAAAGGTCCTTTTCCAATTCAATTCCCAGCATTCAGGCAGATGGCCTCACATTCTCCTTAAAACTCGGTCTGATATACAGTAATCCCTCCTCCATCGCGGGGGTTGCGTTCCAGAGCCACCCGCGAAATAGGAAAATCCGCGAAGTAGAAACCATATGTTTATATGGTTATTTTTAGAATGTCATGCTTGGGTCACAGATTTGCGCAGAAACACAGGAGGTTGTAGAGAGACAGGAACGTTATTCAAACACTGCAAACAAACATTTGTCTCTTTTTCAAAAGTTTAAACTGTGCTCCATGATAAGACAGAGATGACAGTTCTGTCTCAGAATTAAAAGAATGCAAACATATCTTCCTTTTCAAAGGAGTGCAAAGCAAGCAGTCAAAAAAAAAATCAATAGGGCTTTTAAGTATGCGAAGCACCCCCGGTACAAAGCTGTTGAAGGCGGCAGCTCACACCCCCTCTGTCAGGAGCAGGAAGAGACAGAGAGAGAGCCACAGAAAAACAAAGTCAAAAATCAATACGTGCCCTTTGAGCTTTTAAGTATGCGAAGCACTGTGCAGCATGTCCTTCAGGAAGCAGCTGCACACAGCCCCCCTGCTCACACCCCCCTACGTCAGCGCAAGAGAGAGAGAGAGAGAGAGAAAGTAAGCTGGGTAGCTTCTCAGCCATCTGCCAATAGCGTCCCTTGTATGAAATCAACTGGGCAAACCAACTGAGGAAGCATGTGCCAGAAATTAAAAGACCCATTGTCCGCAGAAACCCGCGAAGCAGCGAAAAATCCGCGATATATATTTAAATATGCTTACATATAAAATCCGCGATGGAGTGAAGCCGCGAAAGACGAAGCGCGATATAGCGAGGGATCACTGTAATGCAGACTGCATTGTTAACTCTAACTGGAAGCTGCCCAGGCCCTGAGGCAGCAAGGCAACCCAAAACCATATCATTTCTACCTCTATGTTTCACAGCTGGTATGAGGCTCTTCTAATGAAACTAGGGGGCTTTGCCCCCTGCTCGCTTCGCTCGCCAACCCCTGGCGTTGGGGCATGACAAAGAGTGAGATGTATGATTTAGATATAGTACAGTGTGCAGGTTTGGATGATGCGTATAGAAATAAAAAATAATATAGAAATAAAAAATAGAGTGTTTGGCATAGAGTAATGTTTTATTGGAATATTTCTTTGTATACAACATTAGTAGTAAAGATGGTGTCTTGTCCTTGAATGAGTCTTCCTTGGCATGGATCATTTATAATTTTAACTTTAACGTCAGATGAACGTCGAACACGTGAGAAGGCAACATAAAGTTGTCCATGTCCAAAAACGGGTTCAGAGAGGTAGATGCCAACCTTGTCCATGGTTTGTCCTTGTGATTTGTTGATGGTCATTGCAAATGCAGGTTTAATGGGGAACTGTTGGCGTTTCAATGTAAAAGGTAATTCTAGGTCAGAACTCGTAAGGTCAATTCTAGGAATGAGAACAGTATTGTTAGCATGTGATCCTCTAAGAACTGTTGCTTGAATAACATTGTGTGTCATGGTGTTGACGACTAACCGTGTGCCATTGCATAAACCCTGTTTAGTGTTAAGGTTTCTTAATAGCATGATTATTGTTCCGTTTTTAAGGGTAAGGTTGTGTTGTGGTAATCCGGCCGGGTTAGTCTTGGATCTTGTTCTTTGTCCTTTATCAAGACCAAAGCAATTGTAGTTGCCGCTATACCTTCTGCATTTGCTTTTGTATTGGCCTCCTTTTCAACTTCATGTAGCATTTTTATAGACTTAGCCAATGGGTGATTGTTTATGACATGAGAGACGTTTCTCATTATAAGATTTGTGCATTGTTTGTTTTCAGGAAGGTTCATTCATTGATAGATTGCCTCATCTGGATCTAGGATGTAGATTTGTGCATATTTGCATTGTTGATTTGTTTCAGGGTGCACTGTTCCAATGCGATGCAATATTTGTCCACATATGCGAAAGCAGTATGGGCCATTGCCTTTTGGTGGCCTGATATTTACTCCGGTAGATGCAAAAGCAAATGAACTATTGTAGGATCTAATGCAGTTCATATAAAGTTTTTACTTTCAGGCACATCGTTAGTTAGAAGCCTCTGTAGATATACAGGATAAGAATGTAAAGGAGTCAGTCTAATCTGCCCCTTTTGACAACAACGTGTAAATTCATTATTTGTATTGCCAGTTGTTTCTTCTGGGAAGTTAAGTGAATGACAATGATTGCAAAAGACATTCATTAATCCCAATGAATTTTCCTCAATAGTGGATTCATTATTGAAGGTGTTTTCAGCCATTTGGCTTAAGCGTTTAATATGTGTCTGGCGTTGATGTCCGCTACGTGCATGTTTTGCTTTTGGCGTTTGAGTGCCGCGTTGTTGCATGTCCAGTATTTGGGACGCGCTATTTTTTTCTTTTAATTTATTCACCTCCGCTTCGCGCAAAGTCCATTTCAGTCTACGTCTTGCATTGTTTGTATTGAGCCTTGTCCGTTTTTGTATGTCGGTCATTTGAGCTTTCTCCTTTTGGAGTCTTGCTTTCTTTTTTTCTGGCAGTTCATTTGCGCTTTGTACACGTCGGCGTTCATTTATTTTTTCTCTTCGCTCCCTTTTTTGTATGTCTGAGACGTGAGCTCTTTCGTTTTGAAATCGTGCTTGTTTCGATGCAGCACTTTGAGACGCGCGCTGTATGACCCTACGTTCATCGTGTCTGTCCATTTGGGCACGTCTCTGTAACGGTGTTACTTGTGCTTTGCGTTTTTTGATCCGCGACATTTTTTCTTTTGGAGTTTCAGAAGCGCGTTTTATGCTCCGCCGTCTACTTTTGTATGTGCTCACTCCTTTTTTCTGTGGTCTTGTCCGCCTCTCGCGGCCCCTCATCCGCCTTTGTCGCCCTCTTTTGTCCGCCTTTCTCCGACTCTCGCGGACTCTTTTTGCGCCTGCGCCTCTCGCGGACCCTCATCCGCCTCTCTTGCCCTCTTTTGTCCGCCTTTCTCGGCTCCTCAGCCGACTCTCGCGGACTCTTTTTGCGCCTGCGCAGTACGTCTTTTTGCAGCTACGGCCCATGGCTGGATGTCCCTGTGTCTATCATCCGGTTTAGCATTCTCGGTTAGTAATATGGATGCTTGGTTTGCACCAAACATGTCTACTGTTACTGTGGCCAAACAACTCTGTCTTTGATTCTTCTGCACATAGCACATTGTTCCAGAAGGCCTGGTCTTTACTTGTATGTTCCATGGCAAAATGTTTTTGCTGTAATGTTCTTGTTGGACAGCAAACACTTTTTCATGGCACACCTCTCAAACTTGTGCTTTCTTTTTCTGATTGTAGATGCATGTACTTAGACATCAACTTTTGCAAGAGTTACCTGCAGGTTCCACCTGTATACTTCCTAGGGAGGTTCTAATTAATAGCACCTAATCTGGAACACCTGATTCAAATTTTAATGATTTGAAGTGGTGATAAATGTAGGGCTCCACTTAATTTTTCCATGTGACAAATCTGAATTTTTGTTCATTTAGATTATGAGAATGAATACACAATGTCTGATTTGTGTATTATTTGTTCAATAATATCACCTCTATCTGTAGGCACTATTTGTATGACAGTCTAATGTTTGCCCGTTCAAATATATTGGAAAAAGTCAACAATTAACCAGAAATTGCTCTAGAGGTGCTGTACAAAGACTGAAGCTGTGCCCTGACTTCCTAAGGTCATGCTAAAAGACAATTTTCCCTTGGGGATTAATAAACTATATCAAAATTAAAAATCAAGTTTCCAAGGGGTATACTTTTTTACCTGATTGTACTTGGTGAAGAGTGCTATATAAAAAGAATTTGAAAATTATTTACTGACCAATTTGTGTTCCTTATTGTATTTATAGTTATTATTGCAAATATGAATGAAACAAGGGGGTCATGAGTACAGGAAGCATTTGAGTGGTAGCCTTACACTTGACGACCAATGAGGGGCTTGGTAATCAACTAAGAACTACTTAGTGTAGAACCGTTTTATAGAAAGAGTGTCACCAAAGGTAAAATGTTTTGGTCATGACCCCCGAAAATAGAATTTTTGCATCTCACCTCACACATTTAGTATTTCACAAGTGGAATCTGAAACTCTTCCTACAGAGAGACATTTATAATCTGATCTACTTGGCTCCGTTGTACAATATCCCTCAACATAAAAATATTGGAATGCGAGGGACTAAGTAATTTATCTAGATTGTGATAACTTTAATTCATTTGTAATTCATTTTAAGTACAACATAATAAAAAGAGTGCATTTCTGACTGACACCATTCTTAGACTAGTTAGTTTCATCACTATCTCTCTATTACAAAAGAAAATCTTGATGAGACTATTGCCAAGAGATTTTTTTCAAGTCCCATCCTCCTCTCAACCATTTCCAGTTAACGGCCCATGCCCACAGTCCTCTCACCTCCCATTCGTGTGAATACTTTTGTCTGGACACAGTTCCTGCGCTCTCAGCTCTTATAAATTTTTACATTTTCCTCTCTTAAAGTTCCCAATAAAAGAAGACAAATCTTATTGAAGAATTTCATCCCGAAGGGTTATCAACAGAAGAAATGAATACACGGGCAATCCTAGCACTGACAAACGATGAAGTCAAACAAATTAATGTGAAAATTGTCAATTGGTTACACGGCAAATTGGTTAAATGCGTATCAACAGACCTATACTGAAACAGTTGGTGTTGATGGTGCGGAAGATAAACACATCAAATTACAATATCCCGTAGAATATCTGTTAACACCGTCCGGTCTTCCACCGGCCAAATTACTGTGGAAAGAAGGATATGTCAAAATGTTATTGCGTAATTTATGTATGAGTGATGGGCTATGCAATAGGACAAGATTAGTTGTACAGTAAACCCTCGTTTATGACGGTTAATCCGTTCCAGACTCTGCTGCGATAAATGAATTTCCGCAAAGTAGGATTCTTTATTTATAAATCGAATATTTTCGCAGTAAGAGCATAGAAAACCTGTTTACGGCCTTCTAAATACGTTTTTTAACATTATTAGAGCCCTCTAGACATGAAATAACACCCTTTAGTCAAAAGTTTAAACTGTGCTCCATGACAAGACAGAGATGACAGTTCCATCTCACAATTAAAAGAATGCAAACATATCTTCCTCTTCAAAGGAGTGCGCGTCAGGAGCAGAGAGAAACAGACAGAGAGAGAGAGAGGCAATCAAAAATCAATAGGGCTGTTGGAGGGGGGGGTGTTAAGTATGCGAAGCACCACGGGACAAAGTAGCTGCAAGGAAGGGAGAAATGTGAAGGTAGTCTTTCAGCATTTTTTAGAGAAGCGTCCGTATCCTCTAGGCCAGTGTGCGAACAGCCCCTCTGCTCATACCCCCTCCGTCAGGAGCAGAGAATGTCAGAGAGAGTGAGAGAGACCAAGAAAAGCAAACAATCAAAAATCAATACGTGCTGTTCGGGCTTTCAAGTATGCAAAGCACCGTGTGGGAAGCATATCGTATATCATTAAGGAATTTTATTTAATATGTAATACGTGCTCTGGTTGGGTAGCTTCTCAGCCATCTGCCAATAGCGTCCCTTGTATGAAATCAATTAAAAGACCCATTGTCCACAGAAATCCGAGAACCAGCAAAAAATCTGTGATATATATTTAGATATGCTTACATTTAAAATCCGCGATGGAGTGAAGCTGCAAAAGTTGAAGCGCGATATAGCGAGGGATCACTGTATTCAAAATTGGTCAAACAATTCTGACATGTAGAATAGATGAAGAACAAGCCAGGCGTCCAAGTGAAGCTCTTCACAGGAAAAGGCAGGCCCTGCATACAGAACTTAACATCTTAACAACTAAAGAAACTGAACAACTTATTTATAAGTCTAGACAGCATTACTATGAACACGGAGAAAAAGCTAATAAGCTTTTAGCTCAACAAATTCATAAACAAGAAGTTCACAATGCAATACCAGTAATCACCAACAAGAATGGAGAAGAAATCATCGACCATAATAAAATAATGCACACATTTAGAGATTACTATAAGTCTTTATATTCCACTGAGCCCAAAGAAGACAACACGCAATCTAATGCATTTCTGGATAATTCACGAATACCACAAATAGATGCTTTAAGTGCTGAGGAACTAGATAAACCTCTAACGCTAACAGAATTACTAGACGCTATAAAGTCACTACAAAGCGGGAAATCATCAGGCCCTGATGGTTGTTACCCCGTAGAGTTTTATAAGAAATTCTCCACTCAGCTAGCTCCACTCTTATTGGTAACATTTACAGAAGCTAAAGACCACCAAATACTACCTCAAACATTTCGACAAGCATTAATCACCGTCTTTCCTAAACAAAATAAGGACTTGTTACAATGTGCATCATATAGACCAATTTCACTCCTGAATAATGATGTTAAGATACTCTCAAAAATCCTAGCTAGAAGGATGGAGAAAGTGCTGCCCTCGGTAATATCACAAGATCAAACTGGATTTATTAAAGGCCGACATCTATCTTCAAATCTCCGACGCTTGTTTAATGTTATATATTCACCAGCAAAATCAAACACCCCAGAGATATTACTATCATTAGACGCAGAAAAGGCATTTGACATGATCGAATGGAATTACCTTTTCACTGCATTGGAGAAATTTGGGTTTGGCCCGAATATTTGTGCTTGGATTAAACTACTGTATACCAGTCCAGAAGCTTCAGTTTGTATTAATAAAATTTGCTCAGACTACTTTAAACTAGAACGTGGTACCAGACAAGGATGTCCCTTGTCGCCACTGTTGTTTGCAATCGCTATTGAACCACTGGCGGTTCACTGCCGAAATTCTCATCAGATAAAGGGGATTGTCAGAGAAGGACTGGAACAGAAAATTTCTCTATATGCAGATGATATGGTCTTATATATATCGGACCCAGAAAACACTGTCCCTGCTGTTTTAACAGCACTAACAGAATTTCAAAAGATATCTGGTCTTAGAATTAATCTGAATAAAAGTATACTCTTTCCAGTGAACTCACAAGCATATAATATTAAATTAGACACCCTACCTTTTACCATAGCAGATCAGTTTAAATACCTAGGGGTAAATATCATAAGTAAACATAAAGCTCTTTATCAACAAAATTTTGGCATCTGTATGGAAAAAATTAAGCAAGACTTGCATAGATGGTCAACCCTTCATCTCACTAGCCGGAAGAATTAACATTGTTAAGATGAATATCCTTCCTAAACTTCTCTTTTTATTTCAAAACATTTCAATATATATCAATAAATCGTTTTTTAAACAGTTAGATTCAATAATAACCTCATTCATTTGGAACTCAAAACACCCACGTATCCGAAGAGCGACCCTACAAAGACCTCAGGCAGAAGGTGGCATGGCTTTACCTAATTTTCAGTTTTATTACTGGGCAGCAAACATACAAGCCATAAAAACCTGGACACAAATAAATGCACATACACAGGCTTGGTCTGCAATAGAAGTAAAATCCTGTAGTACTTCTTTATATTCCCTGCTCTGCTCTCCAATAAATGAAAGTTATCGCAAATATACTAATAACCCAATTGTGCTTTACTCACTCAGAATATGGAACCAAATTAGGAAGCATTTTAAGATGGAAAATCTTTTATCAGTGGCACCTCTGCAAGGGAACCACCTCTTTCAACCTTCGCAAGTATATCCAGTTTTTAATACCTGGAAAAGTTTTGGGATTAAAATGCTCAGAGATCTTTATATAGACAACATATTTACATCTTTTGAACAATTACGTTCAAAATTTAACCTCCCAGCTACACATTTCTTTTACTATCTTCAAATTAGAAATTTTGTTAAACAGAAATTGCCCGATTTCCCCCACCTTGCACCCTCCACAATGCTGGAAAAAATACTGCTCAATTCCGAGGAAACAAACACTATTTCCGCAATATATAAAATCTTATTAGAGTCCCTACCTTTCAAAGATCCAAGAGGACATTGGGAAGAAGATCTCTTAATCAATATATCAGAAAAGGAGTGGAAGGTAGCAAAGCAGAGAATTCACTCGAGTTCTATATGCGCAAAGCATAGAATTATTCAACTAAAAATTATATATCGAGCTCATCTGTCTCGCTTAAAACTGTCCAAAATGTTTCCAGGCCAGGATCCAACCTGCGAGCGCTGCAACCAAGCTCCTGCCTCACTGGGTCACATGTTCTGGGCCTGCACCAAACTAACATCATTTTGGACAAAAAATTTTAAGTGCCTCTCAGACAGCCTTGGTATCACAATCCCTCCTAACCCACTAACAGCTGTGTTTGGTGTCCTTCCAGATGGACTTGAATTGGAGAAGGACAAACAAATGGTGATTGCATTCACTACACTCTTGGCACGCAGACTTATTTTGTTAAATTGAAAGAATCCTAATTCTCCTCTTATAAGTCAGTGGGAAACTGATGTTTTATATTATTTGAAATTGGAAAAAATCAAATTTTCAGTTAGAGGATCTGTACAAAATTTTTTCAAAACTTGGCAGGATTTAATCAATATTATTTTAGAATAAGAGAATTAACTATTATTGCATTTAACTCCCTTCTCCATCTCTTATTTATATAGATATTTACTTCTCCCCTTCTTTTGTCTAATGTTGCCTTATTAAAAAGCTTAAAGAAATTTTCCTTTAGCTAAGCTCTCCTTCTCAGGGGTGGGGTTTGATTTGTTTTCAAATTTGTTGGGTTATAAATTGATCTGTTTGTATGGAATGATTACAATGAAAATTAATAAAATAAAAATATTAAAAAAAAACAAAACAATTCTGACATGTAAAATTTTAACAAGCGACAAGAAAGGTGATGTAGTACATCTTCCGCGGATAACATTAGACACCAAAGGAGATCTTGATATGCCATTTGTATTAAAATGTTTACAGTTTCCCATTAGAATAGCTTTTGCTATGGAAATGAACAAATCACAGGGACAAACGTTCGAAAAAGTTGGTTTATTTATTGGAGAGAAAGAAACGATATTCACTCACGGGCAGTTATACGTTGGTTTGTCACGATGCAAGTCCAAACACTGAGTCAAAATTCAGTGCGATATTGATGAAAAGTTAATTCCAAATATTGTTTTTACTGAAGTTTTACAGTAAAAGTGTGAGTTTAAAAAGGTGTTTGCGTGTTTATTTCAAAGTTAAACAGAATGAAAATGTATAACACAATGAATACCTCTAACTCAACATGAAACATAATTTACTTTCAATTTATTATGTTTTACTGTTTTTTACTATGGTTAATTATTCACTGTAGTGTAAAATAGTTATATTATGCATACATAACAATTCCCATGAAAATAACAATCTGTTTAAATTGTACATCCACTTCCCCATATGCGAACAGCAGAGCCACAAAGTGGCTAGCAAGTAGTGGTTGGCAAGCAGAGGGCAGAGCCCCCTAGTATAATAAAAAATGTACTTGCATAAAATGTCTGTAAAATCCACTCTAAATTAACACAGTTAAAATGGCAAAAAGGATAGTATAATCAGATGAAATGTTGTAATATCTACTTGCATCTGATTGAAAAAGACCTAAAATAGCACTTCCTGAAGCACTGTTGTAAAACTAGCCAATGTTGTGAATGTGCTCTGCAGGGTCACCAAGTTGTCATGCAGAGGGTGTAAGGCGTTGTGTCATGAAAGCCAGCGGCTTACCCAACAAACTGCTTTCTGGCACGGCCTTCAGGCTCGCCCTTGGGACACAACCATCCTTCCTGATCAAGTTAAGTTTTTTGGCATCTCCTGCTACTGGTCCAAAATACTACTGCAAAAAAAGGGCAAGCTAGCAACAACAAATTGACAGAGTATAATCTGCGCCAAAGAATTCAAATCACCTTGAGGCATGCAGGTGAGTCTGGTCCTTTTTGCATATGTCAGACCTGTTTATATAGCGCAAATCCGGTTTCTGTACAGGTAAACTCCCAGGTCCTTCTATACCAGCCTTGCCTGAAATTCTGCTTTGTGACTGATATTCAGGCACACCGGAGTCCAACACCATCTCTTTGCTTTTGTTAACATTGAGGTGCAGATGGTTCAACTTGCAAAATTCACCAAAGGCATCTGCTAGGTTTGTGCATTGTCTCAGAATTATATTTGAATGAATATAAAATGAGTGATTTATTCCGACATCTCCTGTGTGGGTAAAGTTTGTAGAGTTTTCTTCTAATTATGAATAAGCATGGCTGGTTATCGGGTGTAATTCAAATAAGAGATTAACAAATGTTGACAAATGAACATATTAAAAA
This sequence comes from Erpetoichthys calabaricus, assembly GCF_900747795.2. Lineage (NCBI taxonomy): Eukaryota > Metazoa > Chordata > Cladistia > Polypteriformes > Polypteridae > Erpetoichthys > Erpetoichthys calabaricus. The sequence goes on along the minus strand of NC_041408.2, from coordinate 29,011,101 downwards.
GAATCTTAGTTCAATTCATGGAAAGCAAAAGTGGAGGTCTGCCGGCCTTCTGCTATGACAAGCCCTGCGTCTGTTCCTTTCTTTAGTATGTTGTAGCAGCAATGGTCCTGTGACTACTGAAAAACAAAAGGGGCGATGCCAATGTAGTTCCTTAGCATTACCTGGGGTGGCTGAAATCCACTCAGCAGTGATAGCTGTTTTATACTATTTGTGCATTTGATTACAATTAATCAAAAATCAATCTTCATTATTATCTCTCGATTGACCACAAGCAAGTAGATGCTAGTCAGCCTTTGATGAAAGCAGTAATTTCAGTACTCTTGCTCACTCTGGGCTGACTGCAACATAAAACTGATGTTGCTCACTAAATACCAGGTCTGCTGCATGTTATTCTCATCCAGGAATCTTGTGCTGCTTTTAAAACTTGCTTACAATAAAATGTCCCTCATGTCTAATAAATGCCTAAGATGCTGATGTATTAAGTTGTGCTCTAGCTCCACTACTGCTGCTTCTTATTCTCGTGTCTCAATTTTGTCTAGCAACATAGGCCAATTAAACATTACATATTCGCTGCTTTTTTTTCCCCCTACTTCTTAAATTTAAATGCAATTATACTAATGTAAATTGTGAAAGCAGTTGGGCTCACAAACCATTTTGGTGCATTATTGATTGATTCATTTTTGCCTAAGTACTATTGTTAAAGTGCTGTAAATCTTAATGATTTTTGACATGAAGATGACTCCTCAACACAGGTAAACAATGAGTGAAAGCATAATTTTTACAGTTATTAAGATATTACTTTGCAGTCATGCCTTTCTGAAACTCATTTACCTCTGTGTGAAAGTCTATTTTCATTCTCCATTTTTTTTATTTCAGAATAAATGTCAGCATTATTTGGATGTAGAAGATTCAAAGAACTACCTCACCTCATCAAAAAATTATAGGCCGGTTCAAAGTCATCTAGATATAAGAAAAATGTTGATCTCCAATGAAGAGTATTACAGGAAACTGGAAGAGCTTAAAAATGCCCATTTAGACACAATGGCTCAACTTGAGGGCATGTACAAAAGTAAACTGAAGTTGAGAGAAGAGGTGCAGGACAGTGATACCGAAGAAGCAGAATTAAATTACAGGTACCGTGTACATAGCTGTTATTCTGCAGCTGATTTTCTGACATGGTTTCAGATGAATCAGTTTGTTATTATGTCTGTTGTAATGGTAAGGTGCCCTTGTGCCATCTCTGTACACCAAGAATGATGCCCTGTGATCTCAGAGTCAGTGTGTTTATAATCTTAAGTAATGCGCACAAGTGGATAAATAAGAACACAAAGATACATTCACACTGCTGCTCAATTCAAATTTTTTCATTCTAATGTGTCATAGATCTGTCTTTTTAGAGAAGTGTTAACTGCAAAGAACACGTGGAATTCAGACTGGAATGAATTGATGCAGATATGTACCCCAGGTTGCCTTCCTGGGACTGGAGTATCCCTTTGGCTTTATTGGCATAAGTCCTGGAGGACCACAGTTTCAAATTATTTTTTTTTCCTTTTTTTATTTAAGTAGAAGCCAATCTTTTCTTGTTAGGTTAAGTGTCCATCCATCCATTTTCCAACCCGCTGAATCCGAACACAGGGTCACGGGGGTCTGCTGGAGTCAATCCCAGCCAACACAGGGCACAAGGCAGGGAACCAATCCCGGGCAGGGTGCGAACCCACGCAGGACACACAGAAACACACCCACACACCAAGCACGCACTAGGGCCAATTTAGGATTGCCAATCCACCTAACCTGCATGTCTGTGGACTGTGGGTGGAAACCGGAGCGCCCAGAGGAAACCCACGCAGACACGGGGAGAACATGCAAACTCCACGCAGGGTGGACCCGGGAAGCGAACCCGGGTCTCCTAACTGCGAGGCAGCAGCGCTACCACTGCGCCACCGTGCCGCCCTAGGTTGAGTGTATTATCTTATTTTTATAGCTTTGTTAGGTTAAGTGTATTATCTTATTTTTATAGCTTTGTTGGTGTTTTTCTCTTCTAGATAGTACTTTTTCAGTAGCATCCTTAAGGTATTTTGTGGTTCCCCAACCAGTTTTGTTTAATTGGTGAAGTTGGTTAAGAAAATAAGCAAAGAGATACTAAGAGTAGAATTGAGTCAATATTCTGAATTTTGACAAATAACCAAAATAAATCTTAAAAATGTATATTTTGTTAGCAGCAGTAATTGGTTTCTAATTAAGAAATTGGCTGAAATGGAAACCTGCATCCACTGTGGCCCTATATATTGTAACTGAGAACCACAGGTTTACCATGACTGGACTGTGCTATATTTCACTCTTATGGTTCCTCTTACATCACTGAGTCATTTCAACCAGCTGAATGATCTGGTTGTTCAGACAGTTTCTGAGCTCCCAGTTTTATCAGGCTAATACAGTTTTTGATTATTCCCCGTTGAGGACCTATATGCAGCCTCTTAATGGTCTGGAGGGTAATGTCTGGCCTCCTGCAATTCCTCCCTGATTTGACATTGAAAATGGCAATATGGTTTGAATCTCATTACTTAGGATCATATACCGCTGATGCCATTGTGGAGATGAGCTTTCTGTGGCCAGTTCTGGTTAGATAGTCCAGCATATTTAGAGCAAGTTGGGTTGGCTCCCTCCTAATGTCCTAAAGAGATACTGCTTCACATGATGCCATTGTCTCTCCATTTCTTTCAGGAAAAAAGTGCTTTAAGTACATACCATACCTTTTTACATGGTTTTACTACACTTGTTTTTGCTCCTTTTCCCCACATTCTCATGTAGATTTACATTCCCTAAGCCAGTGCAGGTTCCATATCACTTGCCAAGCTCCTGTACCACTCTGGTAACCTCTTGCTAATGGTGCAATTTATCATAATATATTTGATTTTATTTTCAAGTAATTTTCACTAGAGGTAGGCTAATTTCAAGGATATTTTAATGACAGGGTTTCCTCAAAACCTTTAGAACATAATGTTATCATTTTTATTTTTTTTAGCCAGGTATTAAAATTACATTTAACATAATCATTTATTTAATGGTTTTTGCCAAAAGTAGCAATCCAGGCAGTCTCCACATTGAATTCACAACCCTCTCCAGACATGCCCACCCACCCACACCTCTACTTTAGCCAACATTATGCTGTCTGGAGTTTACAAGCTTGAATTGAAGTATGATAATCATAGTAACCAACGTTAAAAGCATTTTCATTTTGCTTAATTTAAAATATTGAAGCCAAATTCTGGGTTCCAGAGATGAAATGCAAGCCAAACTTGAATACAAGAAAGGGCAACAGTTATCCACTTAATGTTTCTCAAAAGAAAGGTCAACTTGTTAACATTTTTCCATTTATGGTGCAAATGAACCAGTGTATAGGGTCATCCTCTCTTAAGTCAGCAACGAAAACATCATGAAACTCTTAATTAGAAGCCAGTTTGAATAAGCCGTGCAGGCATAGCTTTATTATTAAGGAATGTATCTGGCAAATCTGTTTTTGCACATCACTTCCACAATCAGCCTTTTTGTAATTTTGAATGGTTACTTTACCTTCATTAGTAAAACTTATAGTCACAGCCCATTCACAATGAAGTTTGTGACAGGTTTTTTTTTTCCTATTCTACAGTCCTCCTTTTTTGATCAAGTGTACTCTGGTATCCTAAAAGTAGTATTCTGCATTTGATCCTGTTGTCTATTATATGCTAAGTTGTTCTTATTAATGCAAATGGAATCTAACTTTCATCACTCAGAGTTTCCTTTTATTATTGTAATAGTTTAAAGAGCCTCTTTAGTGTCAGTAATGCATATTTAGCTACCTGCAACAGAATGCAATGTCACACAATTACTTTCATGGTTGCCAACTTGACACATTATGTCACATTGTTTTAGCCACCTTTATTATAATTTTGCTGAATGTGTAAAGGAGACTAAAATATTTGTTCATTGACTGCTGGCTCCACTCAACGGGCATCCTGGACTAAAAAGTTACGAAGATGGGGTCCACTCAATCTGTCTACTTGCACCATTTGCTTTTTTTTTTTTTTTTTTTTTTTTAAACTAAGCAATGGTGTCATTTAGGGTCTTTCAGGGCTTTAGCCCTTGACCTTTGATAGCTCACTCACCCTTCCTCTCACTTGTGTAAAACTCTACCCAGTAACTGCAAGAAAACTCCCCCATCTATTATCTAGCATACTTGTAGGAACAGCAACATTATCAGAGGGGGGCTTTGCCCCTAATAAACGCTAAAGTGACATGCCTAAAACTAACCATCCTACACTTCTTGTGATTTCTTCCAAAATTTTTTGCTTTGTATCGTTTATTAATTTTGTACTTTCTTGGTAAACATTTAGACTTATTTTACTGTTTTAAGTTGCTTTAAAAATGTCTGCTAACTAAATCTTGTAATGAGAATTAAACAGGTGCAACATTTAGTATATTCAGTTACTTAATTTGTGAGACATCAGTCACTACCTTATTTTATGGAAAAAAATGCCTTCTGGCCTCAAGGAGCAAAAAGACACTTATCCATCCATCCATCCATCCATTCATTATCCAACCCGCTATATCCTAACTACAGGATCACGGGGGGTCTGCTGGAGCCAATCCCAGCCAACACAGGGTGCAAGGCAGGAAACAAACCCCGGGCAGGGCACCAGCCCACCGCAGGGTGCACACACACAAACACACAATTTACAATTTAGAATCGCCAATGCACCTAACCTGCATGTCTTTGGACTGTGGGAGGAAACCGGAGCACCCGGAGGAAACCCACGCAGACACGGGGAAAATATGCAAACTCCACGCTGGGCGGACCCGGGAAGTGAACCCGGATCTCCTAACTGAGAGGCAGCAGCGCTACCCACTGTGTCACCATGCCGCCCAAAAGGCACTTAGCTGGGGAAAAATAAAATGACTGCATTAGATTGCTTAAGCAATTTTGAGCGATTTTTGTCTGAGCTTCCTATGAGCATTACCATCAGTAATTCACATGTACACATTTTTGATCATGTCATTTAGTATACACACAAAAGGGTGTTTCAATTAGCTTGTTGATTCGGTGGGCCTCTCATAAAGTGATATTACTAGCCCAGCACACCACAGCATAGAAAATTATACTAGCCTCCACAATATTATAGAAGAAGCCATTGCGCAGAGTTGGTTTGGTTAAGGTGGTGACCCTTTAAATATATCCTTTCATGGAGCCAAAATCTCTAGCAACACAACAACCTTGGGAAAATTGTACTGCGGAAATAGGACAGTCCCATCTCAATTTTTTGGATAAGTAGTGTCCTCTAATGTTGTAGATTTTGTGTGGACAGCTCCTCTCGCATTAGCTTAGAAATGTGAGGCTTTATAAACCTATTGTGCACCTTTTTTGGTTTAGTGTTCACATTTATTAAATTTTTTGAAGTTGTGCAAGTTGTCAACACTTTTTTTTTTTCTGTTTTTATTAGTAGGCAGGAGTGGAAGACTCAAAACCAGATAACCATTTGTGAGAAGAATTATTTGGACAATGAAACACACTACAGCCATTGCTCAAGTTACTCAGATGTCTCAGATGTTGTTGTCATAGACATTGAGGCAGAAAACAATGAGAAAGGAGTTCTTCTGTCTCCAAGGGAACACATAAAAAGCATGTGGGATGACTTCTCTATACATGACTATATAGCACATGAAAAATTGAGAGCACAGCTTTCTCCAAAAAGACATAAAATTAAAGGAAAGTCAAAAGAATGGAGCCCAGCGATCACCATTCCCGAGCCTTTCCAGATGACTGTCAGAGAAGACAAGAAGAAGAAGAAAAACATCAAATCTAGGTCTGAGATTGAATTGGAGAACTTCATGTTGAAGAAACAAATGGAGGAGCTGATGGAGTGTCAGAAGAAATTTAAGGCAAACCCAGTGCCTGCCCATGTGTTTTTACCATTGTATGAAGAACTCACAGAAAGGAATGAGGAGCGGAGACAGTTTGTGAAGGAGAGAAGTAGGGAACTTTTGTTAGCCTCACAAAAACCTTTCACTTTTATTGAAAGAGAGGCAAAAAAGAAGGAAACAAGAAAAACACAGTTAAAAGTCTTAATGGTAAAAAAGAAAAAAAGCACATTTAAAGCAAAGCCTGTTCCAAAATCAATTTATGATTCAGCTTTTAATGATCGATTAGAGGAGGAAGAACTTTATCGAGAAATTAGGATGCAAATGAGAGCACAGGAGCTGTTGTACAGCTCCTCTTTACCAAAAAATATGATTAATCAGCTGACTTCAAAGAAGAGAAAAGTTAAAGGAGGAGAAAATGAGAAGGAATTTGAATTTCAACCAAAAATAACAGCAGATGTCCCAGATTTTGAGGCAAAATACAGAAAGTTCCAAAAACAGATGATGAAAATGAAGGACATCAAACCAGTCACTGTATGCGAGCCCTTTAAGCTAAGAACATCAATGATTCAGTCCAATCGGGAGAAGATCCTTGCAGACATAGAAGCTGAGGAAAGTAAGCGGGGGGATTCTCGTTGGCCTTACATCACCTCCACCAAACAAACAAAGCTGGAATACAGCAGTGCAAACTCCTCCTTGTGTGGCAGTCAAGAACTGTGTCCTGCTAAAGCTACTGAAACATGCAGAAGGCGCCAGGAAGCAATAAGGTACTGGAAAATAAAAAACTTTGTAATAATACTTTTTACATTTATTTTACTACTGTTTTGAAAATCATATCTGAAGTTATCATTTCCTTTGGAAAAATGGTCTTATTTTTAAGAATCTGTTATAGTCAGAAGGGTGCCAGCTTTGGTTGCATCTGTAAAAGAAGATGGAGTCAAGAAGTAAAAGATGACTTGCAGCATTGTCAAAGGCTGAGTTGGGATTTAAAACAAAATCCTCCAGGTTTCTTTTTCCTACTTATCCTGGGTCAGCTGACTTTGTCACTTTTTAGTAGTTATAACATAAAGGTATACATTTTCAAAGAAAAGTAATTCCCTTACTGTGTTGTTCATTCAATAAGTTAGTCATTATTTTTATTAAGGAAAGCACTCTGTTTAAAGTATTTCCCCCAAGTATATTCAGTATAACTTTCATGAAGTGTACTTTTTAGGTACACTGGGGTTGTGGGTTCAAATCCCGCTACTGACATTGTGAGACCCTGAGCAAGTCACTTCACCTTCCTATACTCTAATTGGGTATGGGGGAAGAAGAAATGCAACCAATTATATCCCAAATATTGTAAGTCTTTTAGGATAAAAGTGTCGGTCGAATAAGTAAATGTAAATGAATTGACAGTTCTAAATTGGCTCTGTTGGTTTGTGCAAGAATGGGCCCAATGATGAACTGTTGCCCCATCCAGAGTTGGTTTTTACATCTCGCCAATTGTTGACAGGATAGGTTCCTGTAACTGACATCCTGAATTCTGACTGGACTGTGTTTTAGAAATGGCCTACTACATACATTTATAAACAGACCAATGATAAAAGTATGTCTTTGGCAGAACTTGAATTTTTCAGTTGATTAGTAATGCCCATGCTACGACAGCTACAGCAAATCTTCTAAAAGGAATTAGTTTAAATCACCTCAAAACAAAGAAGAATTGGTGAAAATCACTTCAATGCAGAATGTAGTAAAAACTGGCCTGATTTCAAAAAATACAGAAAAGGCTAGCTCCACTAGGTATTAGTAAAAGGGATCTGACTAATTACACAGGAAAACACATTTTTTTTATTAATTATTTTGATTCCTGCACACGTTTTGGTGACCATGAAAGAGACCTTTAAGCTGAACGCAAATATAATTTCAGATTGACTATCACTTAGGCCAGGGGTGGGCAATGTCGGTCCTGGAGAGCCGCATTATGTGCAGGTTTTTGTTCCAACCCAGTTCCTTAATGAGAACTCAATTATTGCTGATGAAGCTCTTATTGCTTAAGTGACATTTTGATGCTTCATTTTAGTGGTTTCGCTTGTTAAGGTGCTCCAACCTTAATTGCTTATTTCAATCTTAAACTGCTGCATTCAGTGTTTTAATTGCTCCTTATTAGCAATAAGATGTAAAAGACAAAGCAGCCAGCAGTTCTCCAGCTAGCTTTTTTTCCAATTACATCTATGTGTGTTCATCATGCACTGTCTGATTTAATAAAACACTTAATAGAAAAATGTGACAGACTGAAAATGATCTGTTTTAGGCTTCAAATCATTTGGATAATATCCTTGGAAAGGAAAAAATCTACGATATAAAAGCCTTACATTGCACAGACTAACAAGCCATAAAATTAAATAAGGTCTGAGATTGGCAGTGATTGGTTTCTAATTAAGCAATTGGGTTGGAATGAAAACCTGTAGCCACTGCGGCTCACCAGGACCGACATTGCCTACCCCTGACTTAGGCATTTGGAGAACTATGAAGTTAATTAACTTTTATTGAATTTAGTGTTTGTAATCACTTAATGATTCTTACACATTGCATTAGAACTAAAATGTGTTGCTGGTGATTTTTGTTTGTACTCTGCATCTGATGCTTCTTGTTTGAGTGTCCAACTATAGTCAGTCAGCACTGATGGATTCCACTTGCCCTGATTCCACTTTTCTGTCATTGTAATCTCCTTGTGAAAACTTTCACCATGTTCCTCACTGACTGCATCAAGATTAGAAGGGAAGAAGTTCAAGTGAGAATGGTGAAAATAATTTTTTAGTGGCATATTGTACTTTATGGTTTTGTATGCTTGAAACATGTTGTCAAAAAGCAGGATGTAGTTTGGTGCTCTGTAGTTTGCAAAACAATTCTCAATTACATCCTTAAATGCCTTCCATGCAATTTCTTCCCACCTCACTAGCAGATCTCCAAACTGCATATCATTAATGCCTTGTCTGATTTATGGACCAACAAGAATGCTTTCGTTAATCTTGACGTCAGTTATTTGTTGTGACGTCTGTCTCTCACCTTCCTTGTTCATTGCTTTCACAAAATATTTCACTAATTCAAGATTTGTATGAAAAGGATGCTTGAGAACCACTTGAGTTGCCAAGTGGTTTATGTGCCATACTTTACCTCCCAGTGACCAAATGCACAGGCAGCACCCAGTACTTTTCAATAAAATGATACTCTTTAGCTCGGCTGTCCCATTTGCAAATGAAACAGGACTTGGTATATCCGAGCTGCATTCCTTATAGAGGTGCCACTTCCACTACCTTTTAGATCATCACAGATGTTGTAGTTGTTGTATTGTTAATGTATACTTATACTATGAAAAGAAATCACAAAAATAGGCAATTGCAGTAAAACAGTATGTCATAGGAATATTTTTAAGGGTGATTTTTGTGATCAGCTTGTCGGAATCCATGAGATACACCCAAAAGTTTTCAGGAAGCAAAATCTTCTTTGTCCAGTGTTTAATTCAATTATTAAAACACTGTATGTAAGACAGTACGTTAGTGAATTTTTACACGGTGTACTAGTTGTATTATGCCTTCAGAGTCCAAATTGTGAATCTTACTAGGTGAGGTATCCTCTGGCTCAACTTGCTATGTAGTTTTTAGAAATTGTTTTGTTGATTGTTGGTAGACAATAAATCGATAAATAGAATGTCAGATCTCCTTGTGAAAGTTGTGTGTAGTCATCAAGAAGATCCTTTCATTAACATTTTGCAGTAAAGAAGGATATGGTGGTTGGTAGGTAGGCACAGGCTGTTTTTAACTTTTAACATTAGCTGGTCTGGATGAAGGTAAAGGCCATGTCCGTAGATTGTGTGCCGTCTCTTGGACAATACAGATGGAACACTCTGCTGCTTCAGGTTCCGTTAAGTGTGGGATGCAGCAATAAGCCACACAACTCTCAAACGTTATCATCCATTTATGAAATACACAATGCTCACAGAATGATGCTATTAATGAGTATGTCTTCCTTGTAATGTTTGACCTGTTAAATAAGAGAAGAGTTTGTGCATGTAAACCCATCTGCATGGCAGTATGTACTGACTATTTTTGCAAAGAGCAAACTTCTCTGCTAATTCTACGAAGACATGATTTTTTTTGCATGCGTAGTTGTCAGACTTCTCCATTGCGTGAAGTATAAATTAGTCTCGACTGAAAACCGTGCATTTCAAATGACACTAAGTGGAATCAATTTTTTCCAGTTTTTATATTAAAATTTGAAGTCAGGACTGTAGATTGTTTGTTTTTTTTTTTTTTTCTTCAATAATTCCTATCCATCCATCGCTAGTGAAAATGAGGTGCACCCATACACTTAATAAACATAACAAAATGTACTGTTTTAGTGGTATTACCACAGCTCGGAGGCTCCCAGTTTGATTCAGGGCCTAATTGGATTGTCTTAGCATCCTTGTGGATTTTTTTTTAGTTTCTTCCCACTTCCCAAATAAATTCTCAGACCAGTCTGAGGGTGCATGATTTTGTCCTGCAGTGGGCTGGTGTCCAGTATGAGGCCAATTCCTGTGTGCCACTTAATGCTACTGGAATTTGTCACCGCTGACTGTTAACATTTTAAATGAGTTGATTAAATAATGCAAGATTCATTTTTATTACTGCAGTAGGCTGGTGCCCTGCCCAAGATTTGTTCCTGCCTTGCACCCTGTGTTGGCAGGGATTGGCTCCAGCAGACCCCCGTGACCTTGTGTTAGGATATAGCGGGTTGGATAATGACTGACTGACTAATTTTAATTACTAGGTGACTTTGCCCTCTGCTTGCTTCGCTCACCAACCCCCCGGCCTGCACTACACGTCAGCCACTTCGCGTCTCTGCCACTCGTGTGTGTGTGTGTGTGGATTTCACTTTCACCAAGCAACAAATCTTTTAATTCTTGTGGATACGCTTCTTCATTGTGAAGAAACACTACTTTTCCCTGATGGCAACACAAATTAGACGATCTACAAAGCTCCGACTTAAAGTTTAAATCCAAACAATATATTTGATATCTTTTCGCTGTCCCGTTATTTCACCGAGTAATTTCCGTTTGTTTGCACTAATGCGATCTTTACTATCATTTTTTTGAGACTTTAGAATTTTAGTACTTTCATTATCTCTAACCTGCTCTGCATGTGTATCGCGCCAACATTTTTGAACCCCTTTACGACGTTATACTTTGTCTTTTACTCTTTGTCTTTTATTTCCGGCCCCGGGTGTGGTTAAATCTAATGGCACAAAGTCTTGCAGGACTTGAAAGTATCATCTGAAAAAGTCACATCTCATCCCAGGCTAAAATGTCTTGTCTCGTCCCAGGATTTTTTTATGTAATAATGATTTGCTTTAGAGGGTTTAAAACTATTTAGGTGAAATTTTAATAGTGTTTTATTCCTAAGTATCAGCTTCTGATAATGGTGCTCAAACTTTGATTAGTGTTATAAGATTATTGTGAACAATTCCTTTGAAGAACTGTGTGAAGATTTGGGGAGGCAGTGAATTGAATAGCAGCCTTTATTGTTAAATACTTGATTACTTTTCTTTGTGTGAAATGCAGCGCTCTCGGCAACATTTGAACACATATGCAAAGTCGGTCAGAGTGTCACCTTGAAAACATAAGTCACCACACTTGACTTTTATGTTAATTCTGTGGCATTTACTTTTTAAACATAAAATTAAAAACTGTGGAATTTTTTTGGCTGCCTTTTGGATGTGGCCTAGAAATCATACATCATTTCATGATCCTGTAAATAGTGGGTTAAAAAAACAAACTATATTAAGTATAAGTTAATAAACAAAGTGAAAATGATCTCTCTATTGTATATAAAAAAAAAAAATCCTGCGACAAGACTAGACTTTTTTGAAGAGATTTTTTTCAAGTCCCGCCCTTCTCTCAACCATATTCAAACACACACACAGTAATCTCACCTCTTATTCGTGTGAATGCTTTTGACAGACACAGTTCCTGCTCTCTCAGCTCTTACAAATTTTAAAGTTTTCCTCACTTTAAGTTCCCAATTAAAGAGGACTTATTATGTCCAAATCTTACTGAAGAATTTCATCACGAAGGGTTAACAGAAGAAATGAGTACACGGGCAATCCTAGCAGCAAGAAACAATGAAGTCAAACAAATTAACACCAAAAATGTCAATTGGTTACACTGCAAATTGGTTAAATGTGTATCAATAGACTATGCTGAAACAGTTGGTGGTGATCATGTGGAACATGAAAACATCAATTTGCAATATCCCGAAGAATATCTACAACCATTAACACCGTCCGGTCTTCCACCACCTGAATTACTGTAGAAAGAAGGATGTATCCATGAAAGGTAACAGTAAATCTTCCACGGACAACATTAGACAACAAAGGAGATCTTGATATGCCATTCGTATTAAAACGTTAACAGATTCCAATTAGAATAGCTTTTGCAAAGACAATTAACAAATCTCGGAGCCAAACATTTGAAAAAGTCGTTTTATTTAATAGAGAGAGAAATGAAATTCACTCACAGGCAGTTATACGTTGCATTGTCACGATGAAAGTCCAAACACGGAATCAAAATTCAATGTGATATTGATGAAAATTTAATTCAAAGAATTGTTTTTACTTAAGTTTTACAGTAAAAGTGTAAGGATAAAAAGTATTTGCATGTTAATTTCAAAACTAAACAGAACAAAATCGTATTATGCAACGAATAACTCAACGCAACATGAAACATAATTTACTTTCAATTTATGACGTTTTACTATTTTTTTACAATGGTTAATTACTCGCTGTAATGTAAAATAGTTCTATCATGCATATATAACAATTCCCATGAAAATAATATCTGTTTAAATTGTACATCTGCTTCCCCATACGCGAGCGACGGAACTGCAAAGAGGCCTGGGGGTTGTCAAGCGAAGTGAACAGGAGGCAAAGCCCCCTAGTAAATGCTAATGTTTGGCTTTGGCAGGGACCCCATAACATCTCCATCTTGGCATACGCAAGCTTCTAGAGATGAGCAAACATTATTGTATTTTATGATGTGTCCATTCTTCCTAAAAAAGATTTTTGTAAGTCTGGAAATTAATGGTAATATCATAGTACCATATGCAGGACCTGAGGATATCTCAAATGTTTTATTTGAAAAATAATGTTATAAAATCCTAATGCATGTGTTACATTTTGGGGACTTTGGGGCACTGCAACTGCCTTACATTTGTTGTTTGGTGCCTGTCAAAAAATACACATCTGATAGGACAAAACTGCCACCTGCAGTGGTAGGACTGAGGTGTGCAGAGATGGAGAGAAGTGGAATTAAAAGGCCATCACTGGTAGCGACATTGTGGTTTTATTTTTTACTTGCAATTTTGTAGGAAATGCCCAAAATGAACTGCTATGTATAATCCTCCTACCACACACACACATTAAGTGGCTTACATTTTATTTAATTATTTTTTGTAAGTCTGATGTTTCGTGCACTGAAATGTATTGCCAGGGCTGTGATAGTTTTATAAGTATGTGCCATATTATGGCTTTAGAAATAAAGGCTGCTTCTTTTAGCCTTAGAGCAGGGAATTGAAATCATGTGACCCAATGTGTTTGATGTGTAATAATTAAACTTGTCAAACTTAAATTCTCCCTTTGCATTTCCATCCTCGGTCCTAAGACACACATCCTCCTTCCTACACCTCCCATTGTTCCCTTCACTGCCCTACACACTTTTCTCCACTAAGACGCTTTGAGCACTAGGCTTGTCTTTTTAATCAGGAACTCGCTTGAAGAGAAGAAAAAGTTGGAAGATGAAGAAAATAAGAGGAGAGCAAAGCAGAAACAGAGAATGAAAATGCTGCAGAAAATTATTGCAAAACGTGCTCACGCCAATGACCCCCTTCAGAGTCTGGCTCGGATATCTGAGTTAAAAGTAAAGCAGTTCAGGTACAATGGACAACAAAAGTAGTTTGTAGATATTGAACAGTTTCACTGCATAACAATAATAGCACAGAACTTAGATAAGCTAAAGTCGTTGGATGTGGATGTAAAAATACTGAAGAGAGCAGCTGAGTAACTAATTGATTTGTAGTGTTTAGAGAAGTACAAAGGGCTTTGTTTTGAATTCTAGGATCATTGTGCACTGCTTACAATTTTAGTGTGAAGGCCGACAGTATCAGTTTTTATCGGTGACACACGAGGGTGTGTTTGACATTTTTATTTTATACTTAGATATTGAAAGGACCACCTTTAACTTTCACAGGTAGTGTATACATTTATAAATTCTATTTTTGCAAACTGGCCTTCAAGCTAATTTATGTGATTTATGTAGTTTACATTACTGCTACAAATAGTTTCAAGTAAATTGTAATGAGTGTTTTGGTATACTGAGCATTTGGATCAACTTAAACACAAGTTTCATTTGATTTTTTTATTTTAAGGAAACAAGAAAGACAGAGAAGAAAAGAGTATCTGGAGGAATTAAAAGAAATACAAGAGCGAGTGAAGGAAAGGCCATTATTGCTGGAACAAGTTGCTAAGGTACATAGTTATATTAAAATTTAAAATAGTAACATCAATAATTTATTTGAATGACAAGGTAACAAACTTACCCGAGTAAAAATGAACTGATAGATCAAAGTAAAAAGAGTAAATGGGCAGTTTGAGAAGAGAAATGTAAGAGGTGACATGATTTAAGTTTTTAAAATCATGAAAGGTTCAGTGGAATCAGGTCTTTTACTTTAAAATGAGTCCAACATGAACACAGGGACACGGTTGCTAAGGGTAGATTTTGAATAAGCATTGGGATGTTTTTCTTAACACAGAAAACCACAGACACAAGAAATAAATTTGTATGTAGTGTGGTCGATTTGATGTTATTTTGATGAATTGACATGGATATTGGCAAACTTTGTTGGGCTGAATGGCCTTTTATCATCAAAATTGTTATAATGATCTAATGACCAAGGTCAGCACAGTTGGCACTGATTGTGGCCACTGATAAAACATTCACCAAGAATGTATGAAATGGGAAGAACCCACTACAGCCCTTGGAGGATAACATTATTCACGCAGACTGGTATGAGGCAGGCAGTGACGACAGGTAATCCAAGGAGGTTTGTAGGTCACTAGATGAGCTTTAAATGCAATACCATATCACACAGTAGGCCAGTATAGTTGAGCCAGAAGTCTGACAGCAGCATTTTGACCTTCTTGTAATCTGTTGATGCTTCTAACAGGAAGGACATTGACAAATGAATTTCATTAACCCAATCAAGAGCTGATGAAGGTTTGGCAGAGTAATGCTGAATCTCTCAAAGGGAGGAATCTTTGGAGGCTAGCAGAGTTCCTTTAGTGGTAGGAAGACATCCTGCCTGCTTCACAGAAGTGATCTTCTGAAACTCTGGAATATCATACAGAACTGTTGGGCAGATGGCTGTGGATGATGGTAAAAAGTATGCAGGACATGAAATCCTAGTGAAAAGGAGACGAGCTGGAAATTCCTGTACAAACTTTGTTTTAATGGTATTGTGCTGTAAGACGTTGGCAAACATCCATAGTCTAAGGTCATTAAAGTAGGCCATGAGCTGAATTTAATGTGATGAGTATCCAAAGTCACCTTACAGAATTGGGCATCAATTGCAAAAAAAGGAACCTTAAGTTGTAACACAGGAGAGAGGAGAGGTTGCAGGGAGCTCACTTCACCACCAAAATTCACAAAACATATATCCATAGAGGTAGGAGCACACACAGGAAAAGCATGGCCCAGCAGACTAACCATAAGCTGAATTGTTTTAGAGGGAATGGTTACCTTTAGAGAAATAGGCTCATTTTTAACAGCTTTTTTTTTATGTGTCATTAAGCTGACATCTACTTCACAAAGAACTTCTGGATCCATTAGAAGCAGAGGGGCATATCAGACAGAATTGCTTTGACACTGAATACATTTCCTCCTTTGGGGGGTGTTGCTTAAGCTTATTAAAGCGTAATACAGTTGCAGCCCTAAGTCAGTTTGCCTTTTTTATTTTTTTGAAGCTCTATAGTAATTTCTCAAGCAAGATAAAATTACAAACTTTACGAATACAGATAATACACACAGTAAAACAAAGCAATTTGAAAGTGAATGATATGAGAGGTTCTGAACTGTATATTTTTTTAGATATTACCTGTTGATAATGGGGGGGGGGGGTTAGGGGGGCAAAAACAAGGGCTGTGGAGTCGGTAGATAAATCCTTCGACTCCAGCTCCTTAGTTTCCAGTACTTCTGACTCTAACTCTTCTGTGTTTCATATGCAAATTTATATTCTATGTTGATTGAAGGAAGGCAACATACACGTCATTTAACCACAGAACTACTGGCTAGGAAGCTGACTCTCTATCGTATTGGCCAGTTTAAACAAAAGACAAGAACCCCTGAACACACATCAGGCCATAGCACACACCTCCACCTACATCATTACACTTGTTTACACTCAAATGAACTTGTTAAACACATTATATATCTCTCTGTTATTAAAAATAAATCTTGGCAGGGAGATGAGATGTGATCTTCTCGGAAGACACTTTGACGTCTCGTGAGACAGAAGGACAGCTGCTGTACAGGCTTTTAAATGATCGACGTGCAGAGCACGCAGCTCACCAGCAGCAGCAGCAAAAGTTCTAAACTTTTTTTTTCAAAACAGCTGATCCGACTGCATCTCCTTAGCATGCGTTCAGCCCCCTTCCACCTTCACAACGCGAGCAGCGTTATATGTCCCGCGAGAAAGAGATTTAACCATGCCCAGGGCAGGAAATAAAGGAAAAACTATTGTTTTTTTTTACAAAAGTTTTAAAGTAAAAGTGAAGATAATGCATTTGTAACAATTCCCATGAAAATAACAATCTGTTTAAATTGTTTATCCGGTAAACCAAACCCAGAAGCGAGCAGGTCTGAAATAAAATGAAAACACTTTTTGTAATGTACCATAATCCAGATTACAATATGTGAATATCAGGTTGTATAATAGCTCAGCAGAAGTTCACACTAGTAGTAACACAACTATGCACTGGGCTTTATTCTTACATCAGAGAAGTACATAATTATGACTATTGTTTGTTAAATAGGACATTTGGACTAGCTGTATTTTTTTTTTTTATTTATTACAATTTAAATTTATTAGGAGTTGGAGGCAATTTTGGGTATCTAGAGTCAGAGTCGGTAAAAATGTTCAGAGTCCGATTCCTAATAAATTTTAAATTGTAATGAAAAAAAAAAAAAATACAGCATGTTCGACTCCGACTCCACAGCCCCGGCAAAAACACACCAGTCAGCAGCCTCCCTGGAGAAAGTAAACACTTGGAACGTCCGTGGTTAGGTACAGTTGAAGGATTTGACAGTCATGTTTCTGCAGATCTAGGCCAACAACAGTTGCTCCTGTAAGATCATGGCTAATGGAGTCTACTTATTTCTGGGGTTTGTTAAGGCCCAGATGTTGGTTTATGTCCTGATGTGTTAATCCACAGTACTGAAAGACAATGTACTTTCTACATCACTTGAATTTTATACAAGATAATGGATATAAAAATGATTTAGGATATAAACACTGTGTTTTAGGTGTTAATGTGCTTAAGCATTAACATTAGATTTGTTATATAATTTTTATCTTCTGCATTAGTGTTTGAGCCAAGAAATATCAAATTTCATACTAATTTTTTTATTTCAAGAAAGTAACAGTGTACAATCTAACAGATAAATATTGTACAGCATATACAACAACCAATAACTCAAAGTCGATCTTGGGGAAAAAAACTGAACATTTTAGAAGAAGAAACAAAAAAAAAAAATCTAACAAAAAAAGAAGTCAACCCCCTCAGAGAGAAAGAGAGGAGAGCCAGGAGCAGAGAAAAAATCTTTTCCCCCCCTATATGAATGCTTATTCTGAATTTTTTTAAACAAGTCTTGCCATGTTTTAAAATTTTGAACAGATCCGTTTCAAATAATATAGAACATCATTTACCCAGAGTTATAAAATGTGGGTTGGGATTCTTCCAGTTAAGCAAGATACATCTATGTGTAATTAGTGTGGTATAGTGTGGTATAGGCAGTTACAATCAGTGTGTCTTCGTCCACTTTAAGTCCATCTGGGAGTACACCAAACACAGCTGTTAATGGGTTAGGAGTGACTGTGACACCGAGGCTATTTGATAAGCATTCAAAGATGTTTGACCAAAATGATGTTAATTTGGTGCACTCCCAAAACGTGGCCCAGTGATGCTGGAGCTAGATGGGAGAGTTTGTAGGTTGGATCTTGCCCTAGATACATTTTGGACAATTTTATCTAAAATAAATGTGATCGAAGAAAGATTTTAAGTTGAACTATTGAGTGCATATTGGGCTGGAGCGTATTGTATGAATGGCTGAGTTCCACTTATTTTCTGAGATGTTAATTGAAAGGTCCTTTTCCCAAATGGGTGGGTGGTCTGGAAAATTGTTTAGGTTTTTTAACAACATTGGAACAGTGGAAAAATTGTTGCAAATACACTATATACTTTTCCAAAGATTAAATACTGCATAGGTTGAAGAAGGCTGAAATAGATTATCATGCAGCGGAGCAATAGAAAAAAGCTTCTCTGCCTTGAAGTGTGTCCTGCATTGGTTCCATATTCTGAGTGATTGGTGGATGGCTCAATTATTGTATATTGATGAAAGTTAGTATTTACTAGGGCACAGAGTAGGGCATATAAAGATTTAAGACAGGTGTATATAGGCTTTGTATATTTACTGTATATGCACATGCTTGTATACATGTTCATAATCATTGATCTATAAGTATATGAAAATACTTTAATTCCAGTTGCTTTTGATTACACAATAGAAGGGGAAAAATTACAAGATAAAGCCTATAGATACTGTATAAAGAATATACTACACATCACGTATCCTTTTTGCAAAATCTATTCCAGTTGAACAAACAGATTGGTTGTCTTTTTTTTTTTCCTTTTTTTTTTGTTGTTTTTCTTTGAGTAAAATGTTTAGCATCATATCCTAGGTTTATTTTATCTGGACAGTACCACTATATGATATTTCAATTTAATCCTTACTACACTGCTGCTGGGTTTTTCTTTTTGTTTTGGTTGTGTCCTGTTTTCTTGGACACAACTGGACTCTGAAGTGTGGTCTAGCCTTACATGGAGGTGGGAATGAGAGCAACTTACTATTTATCTCTTGCTTTTTACCCCTACAATTGTAGGTTGGGACATAATAATAAGCTCTGTACCGATAATACCCTGTAATAATCATAGGAAATCAGAAATTCTGAAATAACACACTACTTTTACTTAAGATTACAAAATGTTGCCAGATGTTCAGAAGTAGTGGTTCTCTGACCAACCATTGAACTTTGTAAGCTGCAATGTCAAAGGCCTCGGTCACAATCTAAACAAAAAAAAAAGTATTCCCCCACCTCACAGACTTTAAGGTTAAGATAGTATTTTTATAGGAAACTCACTTAGTAAGTAAGGACCAGTCTTGACTGTGAAGAAGCTAGGTTGGTCAAACTTTTAATTCCAGCTATATAAAGAAAACCGGAGGTGTGGGAATTTTAATGCATAAAGCAGTTCCATTTGTAACATCAGATGTAACATCAGATGTAGTATCTGATCCTGAATGGTGCCATGTTATGGGATGGGCAAGTTAATGAATTATTGAGTAATTTGATAAATATATATTCCCCTAATGTGGATGCCTAAATATGTTTGGAGATTTTATCCAAAACATATTTGCACCCATTCCCCTATATGGGCATTCATAAAATTATAATGGCTGGAGATATGAATTGTGTTTTAAATCTAGAGGTGGATAGATCATCAACTACAGCGAGGTCAGGTATGCAGAACATGCTCTGGTATAGCACATTGCTGCACCCACCACATGATGAAACAGCTTGGTATCCTGGTTGTCAACTCCCCAGGCAGACACCCGGTTCAGTTGCACCTGCTGGAAATGACCATCTATCTGCAACAGCCAGGTGTTATGTGGGGCATCCCCTTGGCCTGGTCCAGCCACTCGCATCCTCAGCAATGAGGATCCTGTGAGTTGGATCACCCGCAGGGAATTGCACCACATGGCCATAGTGCTGTAACTGACGCTCCCTTACAGTGCAGGTAATGCGTCTCATTTGGGACTCCATGAGCAACTGCTCACTCGACTAGGTGTCAAACCAGCGGTACTCAAGGATTCTCTGAAGAGACACGGTACCAAAGGAGTCCAGTCTTAGTTTGAGGTGACTGGATGGCGTCCATGTCTTGCAACAATATAGCAAAACAGGAAGCACCAGGCTTCTAGGAACTTGGACTTCTGTATCACTCGATCAACTTCCTTTTGTTGTTTATACCACTGCTTAAGCCAACAAATTGTATGTTTTTCCTTGCCTCCACTTCGCATTTGCTGAAATTCGTTTTTTCACGTGCTTTTGCCATTGCCTTTTAACCAAATGGCGAACAGAAGGTGATATTTATATTGATTTGCATATTAAAATATGCAAAATTATAGGAGGAGTCTGAGTGGGACAGCAGCTGGGTACACGTGTGTTACTTTTCACGCTGACTGGGATTTATGGAGCTGAAGTGTGTGGAAGTTGGCTTACACATGGTTTTGTGCATCTGAATTTTTTTTGTGCGTACATTTCCACTTTTGTCCTTATGCCATGTTCCCCTAAGAGAAAACAAAATTTAATGCAGACTGATCATAAAGAACAGCAAGTCTGCGTTAAATTTTTATTTTTCTTAGGGAAAACAGCTGCTAAAACTGTAGTGATGCTTGAAACTGCTTTTAAAGCAGAAGCTTTAAGTAAAACCCAGGTCTACAAGTGATTTTCGTGTTTCAAACAAGAGGAAATGTCACTTGATCTTGCTCCATGCAAGTTTTTCTTGTTTCCGCATATGAAAAAAGAACTCAAAGGAAAGCATTTTTGTACCGTGGAGGAAGTCAAAAGAAAAATCACTGCAAGCATTGGAT
This sequence comes from Erpetoichthys calabaricus, assembly GCF_900747795.2. Classification (NCBI taxonomy): domain Eukaryota; kingdom Metazoa; phylum Chordata; class Cladistia; order Polypteriformes; family Polypteridae; genus Erpetoichthys; species Erpetoichthys calabaricus. Next base: position 28,990,214 of record NC_041408.2, on the reverse strand, counting down.
AACGTTCCTCTTCAACAATTCCAAAAATGTTTCCACCAGTGGGAAAATTATTGGGACAAGTGCATTAATTTACATGGAGAGTACTTTGAAGGAGACTAAAAAGTTTCAGTAAGTAAAAATTATTAAAACATTTTTTTTTTCTCAATTTCGGTTTGGGTACCCCCTCATATTAACGTTTAGCCATCATGTCATCAATTTTTTTAAAGCATGCCAAGAGTGAGCATAGTAGCAAGACACAAAGTGGTCATTCTGCATCAGCCGAGTCTCTCCCAAGCAGAAGTCTCGCAGCAAACCGTAGTTCCTATACGGACAAAGCTGAGGACAAAAAACACAGTTGCCAGCCATGGAAACTGAGCACAGCACATGAGAAATATTTGCAAGTGGTGTCTCTTCAGCACTGCTATCGGGTCTGAACTTGCAGAAACAAGTGGGACCCCAATACACCCAACTACAGTGTGGAAAGATTTTGTCAGAAATTGTCTTCATGGAAGATCTGCAGCCAAAAAGCCATTGGTCTGAAGTGGAAACAAACCCAACACATTTGTAAAGATTGGTTTGATAAGCTATTGCAGCAACTGCTTTTAACTGACAGGTGAAAATCTAAAATTTTTGGCTTAAACAGAGGTTGGTTAGTTTGTCCATCGAATATGTACACGGAATGCCTGCAGCCAACAGTGAAGCACAGGAGATATTTTTTGTAGGTTTGGGGCTGCATTCTTGCAAATGGATTTGGTGATCTGTCAGTGCTGAGGAGTAAAAGCAGATCCCGTGATTCACACAGTATCATCAAGGAGGAGTCTGATCAGTCACAGTTTCATTCTGCAGCAGGACAATAACTCCAAACATGGGGGCCAAGGTCATAAAGAACTCTTTGACAAAAAGAAGAACAAGGAGTTCTGTAACAGTTTTGTGGCTCCAAAGAGCCCTGATCTTAACATTGAGTCTGTCTGAAATTACCTGGAGAGACTGAAGAAGCAAGATGGTCAAAGTCTGCTGACAAAGTGTGGCCAGTTCTCCAAAGACGTGCCAAGCCAAACTGCATGACATTGTGTCCATGAGAAATGGTCCAGTCTTAAAGGAAATTTTGATTTAGTGTTTTACTGCTCTTTAAAGTAATTGTTTTGATATTGGAAAGTTTTTTTCATTATTTTTGAAAGTGTCCTCAGTTTACATAGTTTTATTTTGTGTGCCTTAGACTTACGCACAGTACTGTATGTGAAAGGACCAACATTTAGTGATTTAGAGTAGCATTACGAAATGAATAATGTATCAATTCATCTTGTTTTTAAAAGCGTGGTGCAGTAGTTAGTGCTGCCTCACAGCTCCACAGCCATGTGTTTGAAGCCTAAGCAGAGACACTGCCTGAGTGAAGTCCGCACATTTCTTCTACGTCTATGTGAATCTTCCTACTGCATCCCAAAGACATACATAAAAGTGAAATGGCAACTCTGAGTTGGCCTGGTGTGTGTGTGCCTGGCAGTGGACTGGCAGACAGGCCAGAAATAGGATTTGCCTTTTGCTCAGTGTTGCAAGGAGAAGCACTGATACTGCACACCCTTTAACTTGTTGACTGGGTAAGAAAAATGGTTGGATTTTTTTTTTAATTTGATAAAAAATGTTACGTATTTTATTTCTGTATTTTTTTGTGGTTTCCATTATTAAAACAAGAGTCTTTAATTATAATATTGCAGTATTTTTCTAATTATTTTATATCAACAGAGGAATGCTACAATGGCAGCAGAGAAACACTACGCAGAAACCCTAAAACATCACGGACTAAGCGAGGATTTCCTTCACAGTAAAGTGGCGCGGGTACTCAAGGTGTTTAATGATTCGCTGATGGAGCACGAACAAAGGTAACTTCCAGCTGGGGGCAAAATAAAGTGACATATGCAGTATGATAGGTGGGCAAAGCTTTTTCCAGTTGAGCACAATAAGATGTTTTTAGGATAAGACATCAGAACAGTTGTAGGACAGACGTTAAAGGAATACACTCACCAAAAATTATAGTCTTTTATATGGAACTTTCCCCATGTAGTTTATATTGATGGCTAAGAAAAAATGTTTGATTTCATATTTTCATGAAGAACAGTGATATCAAAGTTTCTTATACAGCAGGGCCAGTGGTAATGCATGTGAAGAGTTAACTGTACCTCTCTTGCACAACTTAGGGATCAATGCAAAACTTTATAGTCTTGTGTTGTAAAACACATAATTTCTTTGAAGATGTTGCCAAACAATATTCTCTAAGACATCATAGATCTGTAGTAGCCATGCGCAGAACTTTCACACAGGCCTTTTGAGCTCCTTCCTGTCACAACCCAGTCAGTACTCCAGCCACATTTTCATCTCGTATGTGTTTAAACAAACAAAAAAAACAAAAAAACTTGGGTATATTGAGGATAAAAGGAGTAGAGTTGGTGAAGGTGGGTGAGTTTAAATACTTGGGATCAACAGTACAGAGTAATGGGGATTGTGGAAGAGAGGTGAAAAGAGAGTGCAGGCAGGGTAGAGTGGGTGGAGAAGAGTATCAGGAGTGATTCGTGACAGATGGATATCAGCAAGAGTGAAAGGGAAGGTCTACAGGATGGTAGTGAGACCAGCTATGTTATATGGGTTGGAGACGATGGCACTGACCAGAACACAGGAGACAGAGCTGGAGGTGGCAGAGTTAAAGATGCTAAGATTTGCATTGGGTGTGACGAGGATGAACAGGATTAGAAATGAGGACATTAGAGGGTCAACTCAAGTTGGACAGTTGGGAGACAAAGTCAGAGAGGCGAGATTTGGACATGTGCAGAGGAGTGATGCTGGGTATATTGGGAGAAGGATGCTAGGCAATACATACAGGTGATGGGTGTAACAGAACAAGATGCAGAGGACAGAAAGGTATGGAAGAAGATAATCTGCTGTGGCAACCCCTAACGGGAGCAGCCAAAAGAAGAAGATGATGATTAGCTCAGTGTTTCTCAACCACTGGGTTGCAGCCCACTTTTAGATCACAGGTTGCCACCATTGGGTTGTGGGTTGCCATGAAGTTCATTTGCGGTTGGTCTCCTAAGCGATCGACAGTGTTGCATGGTACATTTCACCTGCTCTTCCAATTGTGCTCATTTCATCAAGGGGGAACAACCATTGCAACCCCTGCTCTGCCGATCGCACTCATTTTCACTAAGGGGGCTGTTTGCATTGGCTGCCAGTGGGTTGTCAATGAATTTTAAAAATCAACAGTGAGAATATTATGATTACTTCCACTGGATAGATGCCCAGCTACAATCTCAAAATGAGCTTTAAAGGACCAAATTCTCATGTTAGAATGCAACCCCATTAAATAATAATAATGAAAGATTTATTGCTATTTATAAAGCATTTGCACTTTTTTCTTCCATTAAGAAGAAATAGAGCATCTGCACAGGTACATGGGAAGCTGCACCCGGTGCTGCCACTTGAACCAATGGAATAAGCCAGCCCCACACTGTCGATTTGTTACATGGCCAATGTGTGCCCCAAGATTGGAACTCTGTGAGTGCAGTGATCAATATTTAATTTGCTTAATGCTGTTTTGAGGCAGTTTGTTGTATTTTGTCTGTGGTTATTGTTTCATCTGTGTCTTTTGTTTGAGGCACAATAGCGCAGTAATTAGCATTGCTGCCTTACAGATCAGATCACGTTTATGGGTGCAAAGCTGGTCCAGCATAGTTAACAGATGCTTCCCTAGCCCTCAGGGGCAATTTTGACAATTGAGCCATTATACTCACTCAAAACTAGCTTGGTACTTACTTCCAAATTGATTTCAACACATTTTTGATGAAGTTCCCGACATTTCTGTCATTTTGCTGAACTCCTAGTGATGCGAACTGTGCAGGGGACACTCATCGCTAGTGAACGCCATTCCTTAAAGTGCTGAAAAATAATGCGTACTTGTTTGGAGCTGTAGTTTGGTTAGGTGGCTAATGTGGTATGAGCTGGGGAGTGCTCTGAGGTTTACAGCTCATCTTCTTAATCACAAGGCCATACTGTCTACATGTTTCTTTCTTAAATGAATGTTTTGGTTTTGAAATGCACTGTTCTTTAATTATTTGTTTGACCATTATTAATGGCGTATTGAAGCACAGAAGTGCCATGAAAAGATGCATAGTTTGCTTAAAAAACAATGATTTTAGCTTCATTCAGGATTATACAGTCATATGAAAAAATTTGGGAACCCCTCTTAATTCTTTGGATTTTTGTTTATCATTAGCTGAGCTTTCAAAGTAGCAACTTCCTTTTAATATATGACATGCCTTATGGAAACAGTAGTATTTCAGCAGTGACATTAAGTTTATTGGATTAGCAGAAAATATGCAATTTGCATCATAACAAAATTAGGTGCATAACGTTGGGCACCCCAACAGAGATATGACATCAATACTTAGTTGAGCCTCCTTTTGCAAATATAACAGCCTCTAGACGCTGTCCTCCTATAGCCTTTGATGAGTGTCTGTATGGAAAAATGGTCAAAAATACCTCCATCAAGAATCCAAAATCCCTCTAGTTCAGTTAAATTTGATGGCTGCCAAGCATGGACAGCCTGCTTCAAATCATCCCATAGATTTTCAATGATATTCAAGTCAGGGGACTGTGACGGCCATTCCAGAACTTTGTACTTCTCCCTCTGCATGAATGCCTTTGTAGATTTCGAACTGTGTTTTGGGTCATTGTCTTGTTGGAATATGCAACTCCTGTGTAACTTCAACTTTGTGACTGATGCTTGAACATTATCCTGAAGAATTTGTTGATATTGGGTTAAATTCATCCGACCCTTGACTTTAACAAGGGCCCCAGTCCCTGAACTTGCCACACAGTCCCACAGCATGATGGAACCTCCACCAAATTTGACAGTAGGTAGCAGGTGTTTTTCTTGGAATGTGGTGTTCCTCTTCCGCCATGCAAAGCACTTTTTGCTCTGACCAAATAACTCAGTTTTTGTCTTATCAGTCCAAAGCATTTTGTTCCAAAATGAATCTGGCTTGTCTAAATGAGCATTTGCATACAACAAGCGACTCTGTTTGTGGCGTGAGTGGAGAAAGGGCTTCTTTCTCATCACCCTGCCATACAGATGTTCTTTGTGCAAATTGTGCTGAATTGTAGAACGATGTACAGATACACCATCTGCATCAAGATGTTCTTGCAGGTCTTTGGAGGTGATCTGTGGGTTGTCTGTAACCATTCTCACAATCCTGCTCATATGCACCTCCTGTATTTTTCTTGGCCTGCCAGACCTGCTGGATTTAACAGTAACTGTGCCTGTGGCCTTCCATTTCCTGATTCCACTCCTTACAGTTGAAACTGACAGTTAGCTTTTTGTAGCCTTCCCCTAAACCATGAGACTGAACAATCTTTGTTTTCAGATCTTTTGAGAGTTGCTTTGAGGATCCCATGCTGTCACTCTTCAGAGGAGAGTCAAAGGGAAGCACAACTTGCAACTGACCATCTTAAACACCTTTATATCTCATGATTGGACACACCTGTCTATGAAGTTGAGTTTAACGAGTTAATCCAATCAATTTGGTGTTGTAAGTAATCAGCACTGAGCAGTGACAGGCATTCAAATCAGCAAAATTACAAGAGGACCCACATTTTTGCACAGCCAGTTTTTCACATTTGATTTAATTTCATACAAATAAATTCTGCTTTACTAAAAATCTTTGTTTGGAAAACACCGCAGTACTCAGATGTTCCTAGGAAATGAGACATACCACTGTTATCTTTTTTGTTGAAAGTAAGTTATTATGCAGACTGAGAGGGGTTCCCAAACTTTTGCATATGACTTCACACTTCACACACACACACACAGTTCACTGCTCGGAGAGTTAGCCACTGAGCATGCAGCTTCATAACAAAAAGTTGGATGTTGCATCTTCATCTTCTGTATCTTAAAATTAGAGGAAAAATACAGTGCAACGTGAACAGTCAAATCCTATGCTTTTTTTTCCCCCCCTAGTTTCCCCAAAGATTCATCCAAGGAGATTCCCGAAGCTTATGTGTACACAGAATATCCAGATGATTATGAAGATTTTGATGAAAATGACGATAAAGAAATCAATCATAAAGTGCTACATCACAGTGAAAACGATGACAGTGAAAGAGAAGATGCCATTATAGATCACTACAAAGAAAGTGATAATGATGATCCTCAATATGACAATTAAGTTTCACCTCAGTTCACCAATTATATGTTTACTGTTGATTCCAAGTGTCATCTTTCATTTGATGTCAGTCTATTCTAAAATGGCAGGCCCTCTACTTCATTTGGAGGACACCTTTCTGTTGATACTGACTGGTCTTTCCTCCTCAGTAGTGCGTCTTTATCATTTTCTTTTAAGATAATAAACTGATGGTAATAGTAAGGCGTGAAATGTAAACCTACTACAAATTTAGTTTTATTGATATTAAATGCTGTACTAAGGATAAGTAGACTCGCCAATAAACAACTGGATAACATTTTTGTAGTATTGCTGCACATTTATTCCAGTGAAATTAACAAAACTGTTTATATAAAAAAAAAAGTCCTTGCTATTGTAACTATTGAACGTCAGGACAGTAAAAGCAGAATGTTGCCCTGCTACACAATTGTTACTAACTGTAGTTTGTTGGTGTCACTATGCAAATTAAACCGAGCCAGAGATAAAAATCACAGGTAATGGTTCAGTTTAGGTACTGCAAAAATGCAGTCAATTTACTGTTGTGAATTTCCCCTTGGGATTAATAAAGTATCCTATCTATCTATCTATCTATCTATCTATCTATCTATCTATCTATCTATCTATCTATCTATCTATCGATCTATCGATCTATCGATCTATCTATCGTAACAAAACCTAAAAGGCTTCTTTGGGTCTTTGTAACACTTCTAGAATATAAGAGTAGACTGGTCGCATATATCTGTGGAGTGTGGCACATTGACATGACTTACAGAGGATACACAGGTCTTATACTAAATACATAATATCAAGAGAAACGTCCCAGTTGAGCCACCTCAGACCACTCCAAAGTGAAGTTTTGTTAGGTGGTCACATTGCAGAGATGATAAAACACTTTAGGGTTGATTAGCAAGTGTTATGAAGACCCAAAGATCTTACTATAAGAGTAAACGAGTAATAGATGCATTTTTGCAGTACCTAAAGTATTACCAAATCGTAATATATATAAAACAAAGCAGACTGTAATTTGTTTTAAATTGTAACTCAGTTTTGCTAAAGGCCGTAAAAAGGATCAAACAGAAATGAATTTCACATTTATGAGTATAGCACCAAGGCACGGGTGAGTTCAGGGCATAAAATGTGTTTTTATTAATTTACCAGATAATTCTTTTAACTATAATCTGTTTCTTGTAAAATTTTATTTTTATATTTTTTTTTGGACTTCAAACACCTGAAGTCATGACTGTAAATGTTTAAAACTGAAAGATATTTGTTCAAACATGGAAGTGATTTTAATAATTTATGTAAAATGTTATGAATGTTGGGTAGGTGTGCTTTTTCTGTATGTGTGTTTGAACATTATAAATAAACTGCTTTGTCAATTAAAGTCTGTTTGCATGAAGTTGATGATCCCAGTATTCTTCAATATGTACAAACTCATGCCAACTGTAAACAAACTGAATGATTTCTGAAAAAAATGACTGGATAACTGGTGATTTTGGATTATTTTTTACGAAGCTGCTGTACACTCTCAGTTATTGAATTATCTAAAGTTTACTTAACATGCCTTGCTCTTTTCAAAAATCTAAGCAACTGGAATACAAGAACCCTGATTTGTAATAATTCATACTAATATTCTATTTTCATAATATAAAGGCAGATATAATATGAAAAAATATGACCACTCAGAAAAATACTGCTGTGCTTGCAGCCAGTTGAAATAGATATTCACGTTGGGCCCTCTGCTTCCCAACACTCCGTGCTCCTTGAATTGCTTTCCTCAATATTTCACTGCTGGATAGCTTGTGATTTTTGGAAATGTGTTTCATGTGCTTACAAAAAGCAGTAAATAATAAAATACTTTTGTTGTAAAAAAAATCTGATAATATGACGAACTTTATAGAAATTTAGGATATGAGATTGCCTGAATTAAATTTGTTGCAGTTCAGTGTTATCAGACATACAAAGTCCTCCTGCCATGCTTTTTATTGATTTAGGTGGTGTCACAATAATAACCATCAGACATTGCGAAGGTTTGGGGCAGCCACCCGTATAATTGTTTACGGCTGCAAGACAAACTAATCATTAAAGACATGTGCATTCAACTGAATCCAAAACAGAACTGATTCTCTTCAGGCAATATGGCGGCTTTAAAGGCCAGCGGAGGAAGTGACGTCAGCACTGGAACCGGAAGGGACGTCATTGGCTGCCCCAGAGCCAGGCGGGATTTCCCTAGAATGGTCTGCAAAAGATCGAGAGGGAAAATTAGTGCACTTCGCCACCCCCTGGTCTGGCATGGAATTACATATATTCACGCCCTTTAGTTGTCTCAAACACACGTGTGTGACAGGGCAACCCCCCCCCCCCCAAACGCCCAGACCCGTTGGGTCGGGCGTTCTGCACCAAGAGGTCGTGAACGCGGGAGAGAGCATCGGCGTTGGCGTGGAGAGAACCCTTCCAATGATTGACCGAAAACTTATAAGGTTGTAAGTCAAGAAACCACCTCGTGACTCGAGGGTTACACTCCTTATGCAGAGCCATCCACTGTAAAGGTGCGTGGTCCGTGACAAGTGTAAACTCCCGACTCAAGAGGTAGTACCTCAACTGTGTAATCGCCCACTTAATCGCAAGAGCCTCTCTCTCCACCGCCGCATATCTGGTCTCGCACCATCGACGCTTTGGCTCAGCACTGCTCCAAGGCCTGTGTCCGAAGCGTCCGTCTGGAGGATAAAGGGAAGTGAAAAGTCAGGTGCCTTTAAAACAGGTGCTGACGTCGGGGCCTTTTTTAAGTCACTGAAGGCTGCCTCAGTCGTCTCAGTCCATACCACAGTGTTAGGGGCCCTCTTCTTTGTTAAGTTACTCAAGGGCACGGCTCTCTCCGAAAAGCGTGGTACAAACCGGCAGTAGTACCCTGCTAAGCCGAGAAATGCCTGGACCTGCCGCTTGGTTCGCAGATGGGGCCATGTCAAAATGGCTTCTATTTTAGAGCACTGTGGCTTCACATTACCACGACCCACCAGGTAGCCCAAATATTTGGCTTCTTCCAATCCAAAAAAACATTTTTTTGGATTGATTCGAAGACCGGCTTCACCTAGCGTCTGTAATACTGCTCGGACATGCTGTAGGTGTTCCTTCCAGGTGCTGGAATAGATGACAACGTCATCCAGATAGGCAGCACTATACGTGTTATGGGGGTGGAGCACTTTGTCCACCAGACGTTGGAAAGTTGCAGGAGCCCCATGTAACCCAAATGGAAGGACACAATACTGCCAGTGCCCACTAGGGGTGCTAAACGCGGTTTTACCCTTTGCGGAATCCGTTAAAGGAACCTGCCAGTACCCTTTAGTCATGTCAAGAGTGGTCAAATATTTAGCCTGTCCAAGCCTCTCAAGGAGGTCTTCCACTCGAGGCATCGGATAAGCATCAAATTGTGAGACCTGATTAAGCCGACGGAAGTCATTGCAAAACCTCCAGCTCCCGTCGGGCTTAGAAACCAAGACAATTGGGCTGGACCAGGGACTATGACTCTCCTCTGTGACTCCTAGGTCCAGCATGCGCTTGATTTCCAGTTTCACTTCAGCTTTCTTTGCCTCAGGAAGCCGATAGGGACGTTCTCGGACGATGACCCCCAGGCTCAGTCACAATATCGTGGGCAACCAGAGAGGTCCTTCCGGGTTTTTCATCTACCACCTCCAGGATGGACGAGATAGCTGCTTCGAGCTCTCGCCTCTGTCGACTATTCAAATTAGACCCAAAGTTAAGTGTGTTAGTTTGAGCGAAGAAGGAGCGGGGCTGGCCGGAGGATCAGGGTCCCTTTCCCTCCACGGCTTCAGCAGATTCACATGATATATCCGCTCACTCGGTCGACGATTGGGTTGTTTCACCAAATAGTCGACGAGTCCTTTTCTCTCCTTGACTTCATATGTTCCTTGCCAATGGGCAAGTAATTAGAGTGAGAGGTGGGAACCAATACCATGACTTGATCCCCCGGTTGAAACTCCTGAAGTGTCGTGCCATGGTCATAATAACGGGCCTGTGCTGATTGCGCCTCCTCCATGTGACTTTTTAATATGGGCCTAATTTTTTCAAATCTATCGCGTAACTGCACGATATATTCCAAAATATTAGTGGAGGGAAGAGCCTCTGCTTCCCAACCTTCTTTTAAAATGTCCAATATACCCCGGGGTTGTCGTCCATATAATAATTCAAAGGGTGAGAACCCCGTGGAGGCTTGAGGGACTTCCCTGTAGGCAAAGAGCACGAGAGGGAGGAGTTGATCCCAATTCCTCCCATCCCCGCTGACCACCTTGTGAAGCATCTGTTTGAGAGTTTGATTAAATCTCTCTACTAAACCATCGGTTTGAGGATGATACACCGCGGTTTTCAAGTGCTTTATTTTAAGTAACTTGGCCGTTTCCCTGAATGTTTCCGAGGTAAACGGAGTCCCTTGATCCGTAAGGATTTCTTTAGGGATTCCAACTCGCGTAAAGACCTCCATCAGTTCCCGTGCGATTGCTTTAGAATTGGCTGAGCGCAAGGGAACAGCTTCTGGAAATCGGGTTGCATAATCCATGAGGACTAATATATATTTAAATCCTCGGGCCGAGGATTCCAGGGGTCCCACTATGTCGACCCCTGTCCTTTCAAACGGGACATCAATTAAGGGAAGGGGAACAAGAGGAGCACGGTCCCTCCTAGGAATGTGCCGCAGCTGACATTCAGGACATGAAATACAGAAGCGGCGAACCTCCTCATTTATTCCCGGCCAATAGAAGCGGAGCTTAATGCGCTCTAGTGTTTTTTCGGTGCCCAGGTGGCCTCCTAGGAGGTGGGCGTGCGCTAACTCACAAACTTGCCACCGGAAAGTTTGTGGGATTAGCAACAGCTTCCACACCGCCCCCTCGTGCTCGCTAACCCGATATAACAAATCATTCTCTAAAACAAAGTGGGGTCCTTGTGGCATGGGCTGATTTGTGCGTTGGCTGTTGACTAGGACAACTGCATTCTTTGCAAACTTAAGGGAATCATCATTCCATTGTTCCCTTTTAAATGATGCCGGTGTTTGTCTATATTGAAAACTCAGATCTGAGAGAGGGTCAGGTCTGACCTCAAGGGGCGGAGAATCAACCTGTTCTGGCGAGACGCGGACAGATGACTTAATGGCCTGCGACGGTCCAGGAAGTTTCTCATCCTCCTCTTGGTCTCCCATACCTCTCTCCACCGGCTGTGTACACGGTGTGGAGACAACCTGAGACGGTGGATTCACGTCTGTTACTAGGCCCCATTTCGGATTAGGAGAGCTCAGTACTTCACCACTTTTAATATCAGACCAGTCTTGCCTGAGAATCACAGCACACGGTGGATTTGGGAGGACCGCTAAGATCAATCTTTTAAGTGATCCTCCGTGGCTGATGAAACATCGAGCAGATTTATAGGAGCGGACATCTCCGTGTACACAGGTATTTCTGGTCTTTATTTTTAACCATGGTCGCTGTAGTATGTATCGGCGGTCAACAATAGAGATGTTGCTGCCGGAATCAAACAGGGCTTCTACTTTGTAGTCATTTATCAGGACCGCTCCCTTATGAGCCATTAACAAGGGGTTTGAAAGTGCACACAATCCATCCCTCTTTCTCCATTTACATTCCGCCTCACTCCCGAGCGGGGGCTGCCCCTGCGGAATCGGGGACTCCGGTGCAAACTCTGGTTTATGCCGAGAGGGCAAATTAAGAGGGACGTAATCTCTACAGCGTCCGCTAAAGGACCGTTCTGCTCTCCCAAATTGCGAGGCTACCCTCGAGGTTTCAATGAGCTCCACGAGTTCAGCGACATTAGAAAAGTCTCCCCAAACCGGCTGGGTGAAATGTTCGGGCAGGCTATTTATAAATATAAAGCAGGCCACTTTTTTGACCATTGAAAAGGGGTTGCATTCAGCTGGCTTTAACCAACCTGCTACCTCTTTCCAAAGAGCATCCAGCTGCTCTTGGGTAGACCGCTCAGTGTCAAATTTCCAGTTTTTAATTTTTTTCACCTGCTGGTCTGGGGAATCCCCATTTTGCTTTGAGGCCTTAGCCCCAGTGGGAAGGACAGCTCTCTCCTCCGAGAGAGCATAATAAGTCCCCGTCACTTCCCCCATAGACACCAGCCCACGTCTGTGTGTTCCCTCGACACTCTCCCTGTTCGATTTAGGTGACCTGGAGCTAGACAAAGGGAGCAGAGTCTGCACCGGTTCTTTCCGAAATCCGAGACGCGATCCCCGCCCGAAAGCTCGGCCCAGGTACTCTCCCACCTGGATATGATTCAGGTCCGGTCCCGTTCTCTTCAGGGTTTCTTTCATCCTGCCGACTACGCCAGTGTCACAATAATGACCATCAGACATTGCAAAGGTTTGGGGCAGCCACCTGTATAATTGTTTACAGCTGCAAAACGAACTAAAGACATGTGCATTCAACATGTAATCCAAAACAGAACTGATTCTCTTCAGGCAATATGGTGGCTTTAAAGGCCAGCGGAGGAAGTGACGTCATTGGCTGCCCCAGAGCCGGGCGGGATTTCCCTAGACTGGTCTGCAAAAGATCAAGAGGGAAAATTAGTGCACTTCGCCACCCCCTGGTCTGGCATGGAATTACATATATTCAGGCCCTTTAGTTGTTTCCAAAACACACGTGTGTGACAGTGGGATAAATCCATTTATGAAACTGGAAATTCTTTATTACAAACCGTTTCTGTGAGATATCAGAATAATTGAAAAATGCATTTGTTTAAAATAAATTATGTTTGTTTTATGGCATAAGTATTTTCCATGTTCAAAATGTTCTTTGAAGAATTTGTTGATCAGAAAAATGTCAGTTTTCCTCGTTCTTAGCATTACCTGAAGTAGAAGCAGCCCAAAATCAAGTATTTCCTAAACATGTTTTGCTCTTGATCAGTAATTTTTCCTCACTTCCTATTCCTTCAAAATGGCCAGGAATGTATACTTAGAAGGTTGGAAAGGTGCGTTTTCATTATGCAGAAGAGTAAGAGTTGCAGTTCAAATGGATTTTGCGGAAATGTAGGACACGCTTGATCCATCCATTGCCTTGACGAGGTAACAGGGAAGCAAAACAGTAAAGGAATTCACAGCTTTCCTTTATTGTGCCACAGTTTTACTGGGAATACAAAGGTTGAAAACTACAAGGAACTAGTTGAGGAGCTTCTCTCCACCTAGCTTAGGTGAAACATCCATTTTCATACACTTACCCCTCACCGAGAACAGGTAAGCGGTCTCTGATGAGCATGGGGAGAGGTTCCATCAGGACATTGCTCAGATGGAGAGCCTTGATGGAAAGTGGAGTGAGTGGATGTTAGCAGACATCTGTTGGACATTCCACTGTGAAACACCTTCACAGGATTAGAAGGAAGCAAACTGCCAAGTGGCTACTTTTTGTAAGAAATATCTCCCATTTGTAAAGAACGGCTAAAATATTTAACAGGAGTTAAAAACTGTTTGTCACTGTTCTTGGCTTGCGATCTGCACTTTGTAATGTTCAAATTTCATGCGCTAGCGTTAATAAAGCTCATTTGAAAGAGCTGCTTCCAATAAAACTGAGCACTCCTGCTTTAACTTGTTTAAGTTTTGTACAGGGTGGCACACGATAAAAAGTCGCCCCGTATATGGTGAAGAGGCTCACCCTGGTCTTAGTAGCTGTATATGATGTCCAGTGAAGCCCGCAGACCATCTCACTAGAGGTATGTTTTTTTTGTTGAGCTATTTATTTAAATGTATTTATTATTTGATTGATGCCTTTATTTAAGGTGACTTAAAACACTTGAGATACAATTGATTCCATTTGTTTTGTTTTGCCAGGTGAAGTGACTTGTTCATGGTAACAGTGTCGGGAGCAGGATTTGAACCCTAAGTCAAAGCCTAAACCTCTACATCGTGGATAAAGGGGTTGTCCAAATACTAGGTAATAATATTGAATCACAGTTGGTTTGTTTTCTGCACACTTGCTAAAGTCCATCCATCCATCCATTTTCCAACCCGCTGAATCCAAACACAGGGTCACGGGGGTCTGCTGGAGCCAATCCCAGCCAACACAGGGCACAAGGCAGGAACCAATCCCGGGCAGGGTGCCAACCCACCGCAGGACCACTTGCTAAAGTGAAGCTGTATAATCATTTGGAAGGAAGTTTTCACAAGTCAACACTGTAGTTATCACAGACAAGGCTGAGGCCTTCTTTCATGCACACGTTATTTCGGGTGGAGCTTTGCATCTTTCCCTGTGGACCATTTTCCGCACAGGCTTTTAAGTGGTCAGTAACATACTTTAATAACATACACTACCATTACAATTGAAAAGTTATTAACATCTATTATTCTCTTATTACATACTAAAACTCTTGAAAGCTGTGACACTGAGACCAGCCACTGTGCATGCCCTGTGTCACGTATCAAACTTGTATGTCCCGATAGTGCACTGCAGTTGTCAATGTTCTTGAGGCTAAGATACACAAGGGCTGTGCTCACCCCTCAGTAAAATGCAAAAAATAAATGTCCCCAGTGGGTACCTACTGGTTCAGTGCTACTGGTCCGACGATTATTGATGATGTCAATTTATTGGGTTGACATTTGAGATTGGCACACGGGCGGATTTTGAACACTTACTGTAAATCCAGGTTTCTATAAATTGTTAATGTGATTTAGAATTTCTTTCATAGTTCCTTTATTCTACTTACTAATGTAACATAACGTTTAGACCTGTGTATATATAAAAACTGAACAAATGTGACACCTTAGTCTGTGTCTTCCAGCCTCATGCCGCACTTCTTTAACGTTCTTTTGATATGCGGCACAGCTTCTTCAACAAACCATTTTCTAGTGAACATAATGACCATCATATCCAGGAGCAAGGTATGTTCCCTTTTTCTGTAAAAAAAGAGTAAAAAATAATGTAGTACAATTGAGTGTACACTATGTGGCCACCAGTGGGCGCTCCATCTCCCTTAACACCCAACACAACACAGACCCTAGACACAAGTCTCAAACAAACAGATTTTATTTTGGGAAACTCTTATCAAAAGCTTTTCCCACATCACAGCCACAATACAGTAAATACCAAACACACAGCAAGACTGTCATCTCTATCTTTCTCTTTCTCTCTGCCTCCCACGCTTCTCCCAGCAAGCTTTGTCTTCCTCCTCCCAACTCTGGCACCTGGAGCAGTGGCAGGCAGCTCGTGTTATGAGAAACCCATACATACTTCCACTCTCCCATAATTGTGGCCCGGAAGCACTTCAGGTTTGGCTGGAGCCCGACAGGCTAGGGCTCGTTATTCCCCACAGAATCCAAAAGGGCTGAGCTAAAGAACACCAATTCCCATGAAGCCCTGTGGGAATCTGTGGCACTGCTGCAACCCAGGTGGGCTGCCACCTAGCTCATCCTGGGGAGAATCTCCCCTGGTACTTCCATTCTGAGGGTGCCCTGGGTGTGTAGAGGTCCCAGCTGTCCCTCAGAATGGTTTCCTTTTGATTTAATCAAAACAAATCCCTAGATTTTCCAGCCGTATTGTTTCACGTAGAGTTTCCACCAGACATATATCATCAACTGTTCTTTGGTAACCCCCTGGTCATAAAGATGGTCGGTGCTGCACTGGGACTCTTTCTATCTAACAAACATGTCCATCCATCTATCTTCCTGTTCAGTGAACCACTTTAGCTGGGAGCATAAGACCACTACCAGTCTTAGGCAGGCTATTAATCCATTACCAAGCTCACTTGGCACTCTAATAACCCAATTTAGATTGTGTAATGGTTGGCGGGGGGGTCCTTGGATGAAATACACATATACTGCACATACAACAGAGAGAACATGCAACATCAGAACTTGAGCCACGACTTGGACCTGAGTCTATGCGGTCAATGTCGGTAGTGCTTACAACTGTGCCCCTATACTTGTATTTTCTTTACTAGATATCAAAATAAGCAGGAGCAGCTATGTATTTTTTCTACTGTATTTTAACAATTTTCTCTTACACTTGTTTAAGCATGTCCTTCATCTTCATTATTTCATAATCTCTTATGAAATGTGCCTCAGTGTTTTCAGACTGCAGAGTAGAAGGACTTTCTTCTGTAAGAAAGAAAAAGGGAATAAGGGGTAAAGCAAGTAGTAAAAAAAAAATGGCTACTTCACACAAAGCTTTACCCTCACTTCAAGCTTTTCTTTAATCTTAGCTGTGCCAGTTGGTTTTCTAACAGGAGTTAGACTGGCATCATATTACACGAGTTGGAGGCAGAGGAGATGTCAAACATCACAAGTGCAGTCTTGTCGTTTGCGGTTGTAAAATTACGATTAGACACTGCATAAATTAAACTACTGCGCAATGCTTTTCCAACACAGTTTGACACTCCCATAGTACCACAAGTTCCTCCTGATTTCTGATAGCCAGTAACCTGCTGCCCAACGGAGTCGGCACTGTAAGAAGCCTTTACAGGACAAGTGAGTTCAGCTGCAACAAGACTTTCTTCTACTTGTAAGGCCCAAAAAACGCTGCATTTCTTATTCCTAATAGCTGCAGTCTGTGCATTGTCTGGCCAGTGCTCATTGGTTCTTCACTTCCGCATGCACACGGAGCCCACTGCTACGATTTAAGAAAAGTCGGACCAGTTTGATTATGTTGGGGCGAGTCGCAGACTGGTTGGACTGAGCTGCTGGGGATCTCAGATTATGTGACGGCTAAAGTTACGTAAATGAAGCCTGTGACTGAAAATGCAGCAAAGTCTAAGGAGAATGAACTGGAACAAGCTTTTAAGTGTGGAGGTGGTCGAGGAGCAGTGAAACAGGTTTAAAAATGTTTTACTTCTAATGCAGGATAGGTATATCCCAAAATTTAGTAGGTAAGTAAGAAGGTAAAAAAGAAGATGTAAAGGAATAAAGTGATGTAAAGTGTGTAAGACTGATAATTCCAAAGTGAATTGGATGACGTATGAGAGCATGAGGGCAGCCATCAAGAAAGATATTAGGGAAGTTAAAAAGCAATTAGAGAGGAATATAACAAATAAGATGAGCCAAAGATATTCTTTCAGTATTTTAGTAGTTGGGGGGGGCGGCTGAACGCATGCTAAGGAGAAGTCGTCGGATCATCTGCTCTCTTTCTGCTGGTGCTGGTGGTGAGCTGTGTGTTCTTTTTGTCGTGCTGCACACTGATCATTTAAAAGCCTGTACAGCAGCACAGCTGTCCTTTTGCCACTTTGTGTCTCTGCTGCTTGCGTTGTGAAGGGGGGGGCTGAACGCACACTAGGGAGAAGCGGTCGGATCATCTGCTGGCTTCCTCCTGCTGCTGCTGGCAAGCTGCGTGTTCTGCTTGTCGTTGTTTTAAGAGCTGGGAGCACATGATGTCTGTCTGCCAAAAGCATTCCAACAACTGCTTGGTTAGATGCCCGTGAAATTGTTTTAAATGTTGTCTGACTGACTTGTCTCACAGGACATCAAATTGTCTTCCGAGAAGATCACGTCTCATCTCCCAGGATTTTTTTTTTATAATAGAGAGAAAAGAACAGTCAAGAAGGAGGTAAAATACATCAGGAATAGTAGAGGGAAATTTAAAAAAAATACAGACTGTGAATATAGCTAATGCTATAATGATGCGTTTTTCTGGGGTCCCTCTGGGGAAGTAGATAACATCCCAGCGGTAACAGGGACTACTAAGGAGCTACCAAGTGCTTTTGAAATTGTGGAGGGAGAAGTACTGCTCTGATTAAATAGGCTGAAATCAAACTGTTCACCAGGACAAGATAATATTTATCCTTGAGTTCTTAAGGTTAACGAGTACATACAGTATATAAACCTACAGTACAGTATATAATACAGTATATTATAGAGAGCGGGGATAGCCACTAAACGAAAGATGTGATGAAATGAGAAAATATTTGTAGGAAGAATAGGATTTAGAAATGTACAGAATTTTTAACCAAAGAACTGAAACCAAGTGGCCAAACCAAAACCTACGCTTGTAGGTACCTGGGGCATTTCCCTCTCAGAAGAGATAGCAGGAATTTTGAGTGAAGTCCATGGCACAACATTTATAATAAGTGACTTTTAATTGATGTATTGTTTTGCACTGAGTATGATAATACACAGGATTTGTGGATGCTCCATGAAATAGATATCATAAGGAGATCCCACTAGAAGATCAGCTTCCTAAGTATTTAAATTGTTTAGCTATAGAAACTGATAAATGGGAAGAGCATTGCTAACAGGGCTGATTTAAAAGCAGTGGGCCTGACGTAGGCCATACATTTAACATCCAGAGAGGTTCAAAAAGAGTTAACAGGTGCTCCAAATTTTGGGGAGTGCAGATGGGGCACTTCCAAAGAGCAGTGCAATGTCATCACTGTACAGGAGTATTTTGTGCCAACATTGGAACATTAATTATGGGTAAGCTACTCAAGGCATTGTAATATTAATGAATACCAGGCAGCTTTCTTTATTTGGAAAGGCCCAGATCCATTAGAGTTAGCGAGAATCACTGCCATGGGTACTGAATACAATGCATTTACCATATTATGAAATATTTTCCCATAGCCTGCTGTAAGCTCTAGCTGCTATAAATATTCCCAATTCATATTGGATTTATTATGTATCTAATGGTTAGAGGGATATTTGTCAAGATGCAGTTGCGGGCAGTGTCAGTCAAATAGAACAGATGGCTGACATTGTCTGCAAATATTTGAGAAAAAATAAAACGTTCTGGTTGCATAATTTTAGTAATAGTTGACCATAATTGTAATGATAACACTATTGCTAATAATTTTGTATCTATATTTATCAAAGAAGCAGGCCAATAATTTGAGCACTAAGTCAGGTGTGTGTCCTGTTTCAAAAAGCAAAATGATCAAAGTGAAGTTAATTGCTGAATTTAATATAGTTGAAGTAATTGCCATATTTTACATCTTCTGTAAATATACAGATGCTAATTGAGCCCAGTATGCAGAAAAAAGTTTGGAAGGCAACACATCTGGACCTGGAGATTTCCCAGAAATCAGACTCCAAGGCCTATTGGTTGGCTGGTTATTGTTGTATGTGTATTTTTTTCTGTCCCTTCTCATTTAGAAAGTTTTAAATGCTGCTGCATGATTAACTTTTACCAATGCAATGTTCATAATTTGATATAAAAAAGGGCGTGTGGGTGATAGGCGGGTATCCGTCAAGCAGCCAGCGTAGTAATAAGAGCATTTTGAAACTATCAATATCCTCGACCACTAAGCACGAGCATCCATAAGCACCTGTGCATTTCACCATAAAACTCACATATCAAATATCAGGAGAAGGTGTTTATTAAGATACTTACATTTATGTGCTAAATTATATTTTCATATTTTTCTACCAAAAAGGGTACTACCATTTTTTTTTTTTTTTTTTTTTTTTTTTTTTACAATTGTTAAATTAACATTACAAGTGAAATACGTGTAAATTATAGCCAAACCTGATTTCTTTCTTGATGCTGCCGGTTCTTGGTCCTGTGAAATCAGCAACATCTCGGCATCTGTGGGGTGTCCTGAGAATGGCAGTAGATGGCCAGGGAGGAACTGACAGCTGGCACACTTCTGAGAGCACAGCTGCTGTTCCAGCACACAAATCCTTGCCAAAAGGGCATCATTTGCAGATTTTAGCTATTTAAACACACAAGCAATTGAATAAATGACTCAAAACGAAAATATTCAATAGTAAAATATTCTTTGAAATTAGTTGCTTCTACATCTATCTGAATTGTCTTTTTTTCTGTCTGGAGGAACTTGAATCTAAACATTCTGCCACCAGCAACAGAATTCTATCCATTCATTCATCCATTTACTGAACCCCCATAATCAAATGTAATGGTCGCTGGGGGTGTCATAGTCTGTCCCTGCCAGTAAGCAGGTAGTGGAGGACACTCTAGTGCACAGGGTATCAGTTTGATTCTGACATCTGATGCATTTTTGTGGTATTTCAATATTCTTCCTTCATTCATGGCAATTTCCACAAGGCACCTCACTTTCATTAAGCTGTCAAACTCCCAAAAAAAAAAAACTGTATTATGCAATTTACAAAAATGGATGGGTGAGGCTCCGTGTTAAAAGGATCCCTGTGTATGTCCTGACAATGCCACCATCACCTAAAGTGGTACTTCAAAGAGACTGTGCAAGCCAGTACATATTCCCAATAGGTGGCCGGTATTAAGTTTTTCTTATGATGGCTTTGTTTAAAGTATTTCTGGATGAAGCAGGGTGTAAATGTCAAAACTGTCATGGAAGCTCCCAACTATCCATCCTTCATTTTTTCTAACTCGCTTATCCAATTCAGCAGCTTTAGGAAAACATGATGAACCCTGGACCCACTGACATAGCACAAAATTTGTATGCCCCCCTGCAATAGTGGATGTTGGAACATCACACCTCCAAATAAAGCTTTTATTTCAAACCCAACTGCTTACTCATTTAAGTCAGAAACTATTCAAATACATTTTTTTTTTTAAAGAGTCTAAATTAAATTAAACGTATACTGTGCATGGTCAGTCTATTGCAATTCAAGGGGAAAACAGCTGTGTTGTTAATAATAATTGAACTTTTTTTTTATTGTTTCTATTCAAATCCCACATCTTGTTACTTCTACCTGCGTCTGGAGCCGGTGGGTTTCTAGGCACATCTTTATTAACAGGCCCAGGAGAATAAGGAGAAGAAGCCCTGTTCTGTCCAGCTCACCACAATAATACATTCACTTGGCATGATCTGCTCTGGTGAGTATCTGGAGCTCCCACCTCCACTGGTGACAAACATATTTGGTAGTGGCTTGTGGTGCCAAGTGCTTCTTAGCGTGATCTTTCAGCGCCAATTAGATGTTTTGTTTTTCTTGCCATCATAGACCTCCTCATTCTGCGTATTTACATGTGCTTCAATAACCTGATTATTCACAGAAATCTTGTTTCTAGAATGCTATGTAAATCCTTATTCTGATTAGAGAAAAGGGGTTATTAGCCTCTGAGAAACCTGATCAACAGAGGTAGATTTCTCTACCAATAATCCGATTATGTGTTGATGTAAACCCTTAACCAGGTTACTGTTAAGGACTGCCTACGCATGTTTGCTTCACACACACTTTCAACCAAGGGTAGAAGATAGATAGATAGATACTTTATTAATCCCAATGGGAAATTCACATTCTTCAGCAGCAGCATACTGATGCAATAAATAATATTAAATTAAAGAATGATAATAATGCAGGTGAAAAAACAGACAATAACTATGTATAATGTTAAATGTTAATGTTTACCCCCCCCGGATGGAATTAAAGAGTCGCACAGTTTGGGGGAGAAACGATCTCCTCAATCTGTCAGTGGAGCAGGACAGTGACAGCAGTCTGTCGCTGAAGCTGCTCTTCTGTCTGGAGATGATACTATTTAGTGGATGTAGTGGATTCTCCATAATTGATAGGAGCCTGCTGAGCGCCCTTCGCTCTGCCACAGATGTTAAACTGTCCAGCTCCATTCCAACAATAGAGCTTGCCTTCCTCACCAGTTTGTCCAGACGTGAGGCGTCTTTCCTCTTAATGCTGCTTCCCCAGCACACCACTGCGTAGAAGAGGGCGCTCGCCACAACTGTCTGATAGAACATCTGCAGCATCTTATTGAAGTGGCCACAAAATACTTTTTAAGAGGCAATTATTCCTTCGCCTGACTCAATATTTCAGAAATTGCTAAACTGATGAACTGAATGTTCTGTGCTAAGCTCAGCAACACATTAAAACGAATGTACATTAAGTACTGTAACAAGTAAAATAACACATTATTGAATTAAAAATACCTGTGTTGTTATTATTCCAGCAGCACTGGGAGTAAGGCAAAGAACTTCAAGGGCTCAATTGCACAGTCAAGCAGAAAAGTGTTTGCTATGTGCAATCCACCAACAGAAACCTAGAAGTAAGCTGGCAATTTGACTAAACATATTTATAAAACAAGAAAATTACCACAAGTATCATGCTTGTTTTTGAATTCATGTTGTGTAGTTAAATTAT
This sequence comes from Erpetoichthys calabaricus, assembly GCF_900747795.2. Taxonomy (NCBI): domain Eukaryota; kingdom Metazoa; phylum Chordata; class Cladistia; order Polypteriformes; family Polypteridae; genus Erpetoichthys; species Erpetoichthys calabaricus. Next base: position 28,968,005 of record NC_041408.2, on the reverse strand, counting down.
GTTGGAGCGTTATGCCAAAGAAGCACTCTAGAAGATTATTTGCGCATGTAAATGCGAGTTATTAAGAAACCACGTTGCTCCCTTAACAGTGTTATTTGCCTTAACTCGACAATGTGTGTGCATGTAAACGCACGGATTGTCTTCTAGCTAACCTATGCAGACTTTTGGTATTATTGTGTTCACCCGTCTTTTGCCTGTGACATCATACAGCAGTCCAGTTTCTTTCTGTTTTATTTAGTCTAAAAATGCACAAAATATTTAATTCTACCCTCTCTGTGGATTGCATTTTGTTTTATTTTTTTCTTCATTTTATTCAAATAGTTGTATTTGTTAAGTTGTTATTTGTCTGACTAAGTAGAATGCCATTGCAATGATTCTGGTTTATATATTGTCAGACATACAATTGGTGTACCTTACAGATACTGTCAGGTCAGGTTGGGGAGCATGCACTGGTACAGCACGTTGCTGCACCCACCCTATGATGACAGCTCGGGATCCTGGTTGGCAACTCTCCAGGCAGACACGCAGTCCAGTGCCACCTCTGGGAATGACCAGCCAGGTGTTATGTGGGCATCCAGCTGCTCGAGTCCTCAACAATGAGGATCCTGTGAGCCGAATCACCCTCAGGGAATCACGCCACACAGCTGTAATGTCATATGACATTGTGGCAGACGACCAGGGACCTTGCCCCACCAGGATGCCCGGAGCAGAGAAGGACCGGGAGAGGGCCAATATATTCCCCTAGATGCAAGAGGGCAGCCCCCCTGGATTTTATCAGGGCCACGCGTACAGAGCTGGGAAGCTCGTCCCTGCGGGGGTCCGTGGCCGCCACCACGGAGCGCCTGGATGGTTCCCAAGCCATGGACTGCAGCACTTCCGCCACACCAGGAAGTGCTGTCGGAACAGGAACCAGATACGCCCATAAAAGGGGCCACCTCACTCCATTCGGGGAGCCGGAGTCGGGTGGAAGAGGACGGAGCTTGCGAGTGAGGAGTTGGAGGTGGCAGAGAGAAGGAGAAAGTCTAAAGGACTGTTATTTGTGATTGATGCACTGTTATTGTGTTGTGCAGGTGCAGAGAAGAATAAAACGTATATTTTGGGATATTCTGTGTCTGCCTGTTTGTGTCCGGGTCCGAATATTCCACTATATATACACATACACAGTTGTGCTTGAAAGTTTGTGAACCTTTTAAAATTTTCTATATTTCTGCTTAAATATGACATACTGTAAAACATCATCAGATTTTCACTCAAGTCCTAAAAGTAGATAAAGAGAAACCAGTTAAACAAATGAGACAAAAATATTATACTTGGTCATTTATTTATTAAGGAAAATGATTGAATATTACATATTTGTGAGTGGCAAAAGTATGTGAACCTTTGCTTTCAGTATCTGGTGTGATCCCCCTTTGCAGTAATAACTGCAATTAAACGTTTCCGGTAACTGTTGATCAGTCCTGCACACCGGCTTGGAGGAATTTTAGCCCATTCCTCCGTACAGAACAGCTTCAACTCTGGGATGTTGGTGGGTTTCCTCACATTAACTGCTCGCTTCAGGTCATTCCACAACATTTCGAGTGGATTAAGGTCAGGACTTTGACTTGGCCATTCCAAAACATTAACTTTATTCTTCTTTGACCATTCTTTGGTAGAACGACTTGTGTGCTTAGGGTCGTTGTCTTGCACCTTCTCTTGAGATTCAGTTCATGGACAGATGTCCTGACATTTTCCTTTAGAATTCTCTGATATGATTCAGAATTCATTGTTCCATCAATGAAGACAAGCCATCCTGGCCCAGATGCAGCAAAACAGGCCCAAACCATGATACTACCACCACCATGTTTCACAGATGGGATAAGGTTCTTATGCTGGAATGCAGTGTTTTTCTTTCTCCAAACATAACACTTTTCATTTAAACCAAAAAGTTCTATTTTGGTCTCATCCGTCCACAAAACATTCTTCCAATAGCCTTCTGGTTTGTCCACGTGATCTTTAGCAAACTGCAGACAAGCAGCAATGTTTTTTTGGAGAACAGTGGCTTTCTCCTTGCAACCCTGCCATGCACACCATTGTTGTTCAGTGTTCTCCTTATGGTGGACTCATAAACATGAACATTAGCCAATGTGAGAGACAGTTGCTTCGAAGTTACCCTGGGGTCCTTAGTGACCTTGCCGACTATTACACACCTTGCTCTTGGAGTGATCTTTGTTGGTCGACCATTCCTGGGGAGGGTAACAATGGTCTTGAATTTCCTCCATTTGTACACAATCTGTCTGACTGTGGATTGGTGGAGTCCAAACTCTTCAGAGATGGTTTTGTAACCTTTTCCAGCCTAATGAACATCAACAACTCTTTTTCTGAGGTCCTCAGAAATCTTTGTTCATGCCATGATACACTTCCACAAACATGTGTTGTGAAGAGCAGACTTTGATAGATCCTGTTCTTTAAATAACACAGGGTGCCCACTCACACCTGATTGTCATCCCATTGATTGAAAACACCGGACTCGAATTTCACCTTCAAACTAACTGCTAATCCTAGAGGTTCACATACTTTTGCCACTCACAAATATGTAATATTCGATCATTTTCCTCAATAAATAAATGACCAAGTATAATATTTTTGTTTCATTTGTTTAACTGGTTTCTCTTTATCTACTTTTAGGACTTGAGTGAAAATCTGATGATGTTTTAGGTCATATTTATACAGAAATATAGAAAATTCTAAAGGGTTCACAAACTTTCAAGCACAACTTTATGTATAAACTCTTAACAGAAGTTAGACTTATGTAATGAAGTCAATATTCGAGCGCCTCTTACCATATCGCTTAAATTCCTAGCGTCTTCCATGTCTCTGAAAAGGCATTCCTATAAAGAAATACTGGTTCATTATTAATTCATATTTTTATTCTCTTCATGTGAAGAAAGCCCACTCTACTGTACTTTGAGATGCTGTCCACTGAAGAAGCGTCCCATTAAGAGCACATGCACTTGGCGGGACACAAACTTTTTCTACTGCATTTGAGTCGCTGATTAGGACAGAACTGAGTTTCTTCCACCTTTACCAACAGTACCCATTCTGATGAAGTTTACTCCATAAGAATCCCCCCATTTTTATAATGTTGAGGGCAAGGAGTCAAGAATTTTTCCTTCCTCCTGAGGTCAAGGGTCAGGTTTATGAAGTTATGAAAGCAGGTTTGTTTGGCATCAACTGGAGAATAAACAAGATGCCCATTTTTGAAAACCAACCGGTACATTTCTTGCCAAATATATCTAAGGTAAAGTTGCAATAAATTGCTAATTTTTTTTTCAATAACATCCGTACCATAATACTTTTTAAAACTTTTAAAAAGAATGAACAACAGCTGTTTTAGAACAATGGGTAACTTTGTCAGCTTGCTCATTCCTTTAAATAGCTGTTGGAAATTGGAGCTCATCCCAGCATTCCTGGATTCAGATGGTATCTCTGCACACACACTCATCCTTCTACAGTCATAATTATGTCACTTTAGCGTCTCTAGTTAACCTGACCTACATGTCTTTAGGAATATGAAAGTAATAAGACAAACCAGGAAAAATTCATACACACACGGGTTTGAACAGTTTAACTCCACACCTCCACACCAACACACAATCAAACCCCAGTGCTAACCATGTCAGTACTCGGATGTTAACTCAAAACTATCCATCCATATTTCTATGATCTGAACCACCTCTACTTTAATCAGTTAAAGGGGCCGGAGCTTGACACAAATTCAGGGTGGGACTCCAGAGTCCACTCTATCACAAGATAATCCCACACTCCCTCAAACTGGACCAATTTAGAGTCCCCAGTACATTTTCTGGAGGATAAGGGGGTCTTAAACTGGCAATACAGATTATAAATAGGCTGGGAATCAATTCCAGATACAGTGTGACACCCTCCTCTCGGTCATTTTACACAGGTATTGCCATCATTTCTAACTTATTAAGTCAAAAATGTTAAGGAAATTGGAAAGATTCCGCTGGTAGTTAGCTTACTTTAACATTCAGTAATTTAATGGATTTTGTTGACGTTCTGAGGAACACCTTAGCAGGTGTAGCGCTCACTGGGAACAAATTAAAATTAAAAAAAAGTAACCAGGAGTTGAAACAAGTTTCTAGGAGAATGTAAAAGGACAGGCAAAGAACAGAATACCGGAGAATGGGGGGAAAAAAACACTCGGGTTAAAAAGTGTGAGCAAAAGATCTAAACCAACCAAGAAGTTCAAGCCATAGCCAATAATTAATAATAATGTTATCAAAAAAAGAGTTTATTTAAAGAATGGATAATAGCAACAGGTGTCGTAGTGTTTGTGAAAAGAAAATTCAGAGAAAAATGCATTACAAAATGGCTCTGACTGACATCATCATCATACTGTAAATATAAAATGTAAATGCCCCCAAAATAACAAACCACTGCAACATTGCATAAAACAAGCCCAGTATGCCAAAACCAAGAACAATGGCAATTAATATTCATAATTAATAGTAAAATATTCTGCCTAGGCCTTCATTAGTTTGGAAATACTTCAGACAAACTCCCATTCATGATATCACAATTGTCATTTTGTAATGTACCTGTTATGCTATGTCCTGATCGTGAGCACAGAGTCGGTGCAAGCACCGTTACAACCATGGCACCACATAAATCTGTGTTGACAGAGTATACCGCGCTACGCCGAACAATTACACAACAAAGCAAGGGTCCCAGTCAGCAGCCATCTTGGTGTCATTTTTATTTTCATATGTATTGTTCTGCTTGGTAGGCAAATCTTTTGTTGTTTCCCAGCACCCAGATGGTCGTGCAAAGTGACATCTATCTATCTATCTATCTATCTATCTATCTATCTATCTATCTATCTATCTATCTATCTATCTATCTATCTATCTATCTATCTATCTATCTATCTATCTATCTATCTATCTATCTATCTATCTATCTATCTATCTATCAAGTGGTAGGGCCATCGGTTGAAAAGTGGAACTGGCAGAGATAAAGTAGAAAATAAATAAAATGGGAAATTCTTGGAAAGCAGGGGAAAACAAAAACGTAAAAATGACTTTTAAACTAGGATTGCCAACAAAAAGCTTTCAAAATAAACCTTAAAAGGTAACCTTTACTTTTCTTTTAGCTCTAAGATTTCTAAGTTGTTAAGAATGACATTCACAGTCGTCTGTATTTTCTTTAATATCAGATGTGTGCTGCCTGGTATCATCATGTTTTATAATATGTTACAACGGCACCACATCATATGTGATGATGTCCTGAGCATCATAATGTGTCAAAATGAGGCCAATAAACATAATGGGAAAATAAAACCAAAAATTCACTAAATTCATGACATCACCAGGTAATATCCTGGTAGTTATCTCCTTTACAAATGGAGGCTTGGCGACACGGATAGATTGTCACCTTTTCGATCGGATCTTTGATATCAAGCCTTGTGACAACTTCTTAACACTTGTCCTTATTATTTGATAGTCACTTATTTTTTGTTCTTTGATGCCCAAGTTAATTTTTCTTTATTTTCTTCTTTTATGAACACTAGGAGCTAGTTGTGTAGGTAAGCACTTACTTTGATCAAAAAGAATCAGGGGCCTCGTTTATGAAGCTTTGTGTGGATTCAAGCATGAAAATATGTGCAAAAAAAAATCAGATTTATAAATCCTGGTGTACTCACATTTGGATGCAATTTACCTTTATAAATCACAATCACCTTGTAAATGTGCATTCGTGAACACGCATCAGGGCTAATCAACCACATACATAAGAAATCACAATGCTGCAGATGTTTTCTTGGCTGGTACAACAGCAGCCTTTCTCTTGATGTGTTGAGACCCCACCTGCCTGTACGCTGCAACTGAGTGCACAAGATCATGTGCGGCATTACAGCACCGCTCCTCTGTGTTCTGGGGGTCTGGGAAAGGCGTGTAGTGCCAGTGTCTGAGCGGGTAATTGCTATTACCTGGCACATGTAATGATGTGATTGCTGACAGAATGAATAGTACAGGGGATACGAAAACCTGAAGTCTACCAAAGTTAGTTTGCGCTCAAAATAAATAACTCGTGGGTTTTGACCAAGGCCATAGAGACGTGCGGTTCGTCAGCCTCATTTTGGCATCGCATAGGACTCGTGTGTTAATGGAATGCAACTTCTTATAGTTAACTAAAGCAGCTTCATTCTCTCTAGATGCCCTTATTGCAATATAAGTGCAATGAAGTGATCCAATTTCATTAGGAGAACCGGGCATTGTTTCAAATTGCCATTTTTATTTTGGCATTTGGTTGAAGGCCGCCTGCACAGCAGGCATGATGGAGTGAAGCTTGACTGAAATATTCCTGACCTGTCAAACAGTTCCCTGGTTGGTGACAACAGATAGCCAAAATGAACGGACGAAAAAACAGAAAAGTTCTTGAATATAAATACGCAGCATTGGCCCTCTTAAAAGGGAACTAAAATCCAGTCTGTACATCATATTTAACACCTTTGAGATATATTTGTCACAGCAGCACACATTATAACAACGGCTTGGTGAGTGATATGAATTGCTAGATACATGCAAGTTGTCCTTGAACTGGTTTGGCTGCATTTCCCTACTTGATCAACAGTGTCGTCATTCCCCAATGTCTCTGAAATGTTGCGTACTCATGGCTCAGTGTTGTCATAAATGTACTCCTGTTCTCCCATCAAGTTTTCTTTATCTCACATTTGTGTGAGAGGTCGCATATACACATTTCAAGCCTCTTTTTCTGTTTTATAAATGAGGTCCCCTAGGTGAGCAGAATAAGCCCCTTGTGGTGTTTAAAATAAGGCATTCAGATGAAAACCCTTTTCAGGCTGACATCAAAGTCTATCAGGGCGATATGTTCATGAAGTCTTGCTGTCGCCATTATAACTATGAAAACCCAAGACATCTCTAACAATTACGGAAGCCTTTGTGTTTGCCAGTGGAGTTTTAAAAATAATTTTCCTGCTAACGACGGTGGGTGTTCAAAATGCAGATATACAGTAGCTGAACTTGAGTAACATTTGGTTATGGAAGGCTCAGGAATGGTGTGAGTAACCCCTGCCATACATTTACATGTTGAGATTTATAAGGGCCTCTCCGTTATACAAGCAGCAGCTAAGGAGTTAATTTATTATCTAGTTAAAAAACAGGAGGAACTGGATAAACCTCTAACGCTAACAGAATTACTAGACGCTATAAAGTCACTACAAAGCGGGAAATCATCAGGCCCTGATGGTTACCCCGTAGAATTTTATAAGAAATTCTCCACTCAGCTAGCTCCCCTCTTATTGGCAACATTTACAGAAGCTAGAGACAACCAAATACTACCTCAAACATTTTGACAAGCATTAATCACCGTCTTTCCTAAACAAAATAAGGACTTGTTACAATGTGCATCATACAGACCAATTTCTCTCCTGAATAATGATGTTAAGATACTCTCAAAAATCCTAGCTAGAAGGATGGAGAAAGTGCTGCCCTCGGTAATATCACAAGATCAAACTGGATTTATTAAAGGCCGACACCTATCTTCAAATCTCCGACGCTTGTTTAATGTTATATATTCACCAGCAAAATCAAACACCCCAGAGATATTACTATCATTAGACGCAGAAAAAGCATTTGATATGATTGAATGGAATTACCTTTTCACTGCATTGGAGAAATTTGGGTTTGGCCCGAATATTTGTGCATGGATCAAACTACTGTATACCAATCCAGAAGCTTCAGTTTGTATTAATAACATTTGCTCAGACTACTTTAAACTAGAACGTGGTACCAGACAAGGATGTCCCTTGTCACCACTGCTGTTTGCAATTGCCATTGAACCACTGGCGGTTCACTGCCGAAATTCTTATCAGATAAAGGGGATTGTCAGAGAAGGACTGGAACAGAAAATTTCTCTATATGCAGATGATATGGTCTTATATATATCAGACCCAGAAAACACTGTCCCTGTTGTTTTAACAGCACTAACAGAATTTCAAAAGATATCTGGTCTTAGAATTAATTTGAATAAAAGTATACTCTTTCTAGTGAATTCACAAGCATATAATATTAGATTAGACACCCTACCTTTTACCATAGCAGATCAGTTTAAATACCTAGGGGTAAATATCACAAGTAAAACATAAACCTCTTTATCAACAAAATTTTGGCGTCTGTATGGAAAAAAATTAAGCAAGACTTGCATAGATGGTCAACCCTTCATCTCACTCTAGCCGGAAGAATTAACATTGTTAAGATGAATATCCTTCCTAAACTTCTCTTTTTATTTCAAAACATTCCAATATATATCAATAAATCGTTTTTTAAACAGTTAGCTTCAACAATAACCTCATTCATTTGGAACTCAAAACACCCACGTATCCGAAGAGCGACCCTACAAAGACCTCAGGCAGAAGGTGGCATGGCTTTACCTAATTTTCAGTTTTATTACTGGGCAGCAAACATACAAGCCATAAAAACCTGGACACAAATAAATGAACATACACAGGCTTGGTCCGCAATAGAAGTAAAATCCTGTAGTACTTCTTTATATTCCCTGCTCTGCTCTCCAATAAATGAAAGTTATCGCAAATATACTAATAATCCAATTGTGCTTTACTCACTCAGAATATGGAACCAAATTAGAAAGCATTTTAAGATGGAAAATCTTTTATCAGTGGCACCTCTGCAAGAGAACCACCTCTTTCAACCTTCGCAAGTATATCCAGTTTTTAATACCTGGAAAAGTTTTGGGATTAAAATGCTCAGAGATCTTTATATAGACAACATATTTACATCTTTTGAACAATTACGTTCAAAATTCAACCTCCCAGCTACACATTTCTTTTACTATCTTCAAATTAGAAATTTTGTTAAACAGAAATTGCCCGATTTCCCCCACCTTGCACCCTCCACAATGCCGGAAAAAATACTGCTCAATTTTGAGGAAACAAACACTATTTCCGCAATATATAAAATCTTATTAGAGTCCCTACCTTTCAAAGATCCAAGAGTACATTGGGAAGAAGATCTCTTAATCAATATATCAGAAAAGGAGTGGGAGGTAGGAAAGCAGAGAATTCACTCGAGTTCTATATGCGCAAAGCATAGAATTATTCAACTAAAAATTATATATCGAGCTCATCTGTCTCACTTAAAACTGTCCAAAATGTTTCCAGGCCAGGATCCAACCTGCGAGCGCTGCAACCAAGCTCCTGCCTCACTGGGTCACATGTTCTGGGCCTGCACCAAACTAACACCATTTTGGACAAAAATTTTTAAGTGCCTCTCAGACAGCCTTGGTATCACAATCCCTCCTAACCCACTAACAGCTGTGTTTGGTGTCCTTCCAGATGGACTTGAATTGGAGAAGGACAAACAAACGGTGATTGCATTCACTACACTTTTGGCACGCAGACTTATTTTGTTAAATTGGAAGAATCCTAATTCTCCTCTGATAAGTCAGTGGGAAACCGATGTTTTATATTATTTGAAATTGGAAAAAATCAAATTCTCAGTTAGAGGATCTGTACAAAATTTTTTCAAAACCTGGCAGGATTTAATCAATAACATTTTAGAATAAGAGAAATAACTATTATTGCATTTAACTCCCTTCTCCATCTCTTATTTACATAGATATTTACTTCTGCCTTTCTTTTGTTTAATGTTGCCTTATTAAAAAGCCTAAAGCAATTTTCCTTTAGCTAAGCTCTCCTTCTCAGGGGTGGGGTTTGATTAGTCTTCAAATTTGTTGGGTTATAAATTGATCTGTTTGTATGGAATGATTACAATGAAAATTAATAAAATAAAAATTAAAAAAAAACAAAAAAAACAAAAAGGGTTTATTCTGGTGTGTACCAAGATGTTCAGGATATGTCCCACTAATGCATTGCCCTGTGGTGCTTATAGGACAGGCAAATGTTACATAGCCATGACAGGTTATGACAGCTGTTGTACACAACATATGACCACTACTGAGACGTAGCCATTTCACCAATAAAAAGAGCACAGGTGGACTCATGGAAATCCTGTAATCATTTGTTAATCCCAGGTTATCTGCATTCTGAGCTGATGTCACATGTGCTTCATCACACACGTAGGCAGACAGACAGAATTTCTGTGGCTGCTGCACAAACTGATATTACTGCTAGTTGTGGTGTGAATCCTTTTCAACTGATTACTGCTTGTTATCTCAATGTGTCAAACATAAAGTTGGATTAAGACCCCTTAATGCCCCTGAGTGACTTAGCTCCCTAACAGAGAGTTGATCATACTTTTAACAATACAGTACACAAAGAGCAGGTTGATTAAATTAGCAAAGCATTTCTCAGTCTTGATTTTGGTGTGAGGCTCAATCGCTTCAAGGCCCCAGGGTGGTTGTTCCCCTTGGTCATTTCAATCTCACGGATTCTCAAACATTTCTTCGAGATTGGGAAGGTGATTTCACTTGGTAATTTCAAGTTCTAGATATTCGATTGTTTTATTGGGTAAGGGGTGGGGGGGTATTGGTGAAAAGGCCCCTTGAAATCACGCACCCTAGGCACACACCCAGCTAGATCTGTCCCTGGTCAGACATATACATTATACGTTGAAGTGTAATAATAATAATAATAATACATTTATATAGCGCCTTTCCCATGCTCAAGGCAAGACAGTCATTTAAGTCTGTATATTCCAATAAATTAAGCGTACAATGATTGACACAAAATTTTTACATCATTCAATACATTTTGTGACTTTTTCCATAAAACTTTGAAAACTTCTTCCCGACTTGTGGATCAGTGTCGTCATTAGTGTACAAGTTGCCAAAAATAGTGTAAGGTCTATATGGCATGTTCATTTCTATTTATGTCAACTTAAGCATATTTTCTGCAAATGTTCAAATGCCTTAGATGCTTCAACATGGACAGAAAGCAGTAAGGTACAGTAACATTTTACTTAATTTGCCATTTATAACTAGACTAAACCTAACACAAGAACACAAACCAGAATGATCTTCACCATCACTTGATGCCGAGTCTACATAGAAATCTGACTATTAGAAAAAAAAAGAAATGCCTTTGATACATTTTAATAAGTAATGCAAGCACATCATTTTAGGGATTTGAGTTAATTTTCTTTTGACTTCAGCTCTTCCTATGTCCACATGTTTTTTCTCTGGGGTTTCCAGGTTCATCCCTCTTCCAAAGACACACATGTTAAATTCTTTGGCTGCTCTAACCTGGCTTGCCATGTGTGAGTGTGGCTGAGTTGGTTGGTTCCTGCAGTGCGGCTGGATGGGCTCCAGCTTCTCGTGACCCTGTAATGGATGCAGCAGGACCATAAAATCTATTTTATTATAATTGAATGATGTGCTTATTGAGGATTAACACATTTAAAAAAACAGTTATGAATTCAATGCAATGTTGTCATGTGCATCAGTACTTAATTTAAATATAATTAAAGCAAAACATTCCCTGAATTAACCCGCTTTCCAAAGCTGGAAAGAAAATATTACTATTTGTTTATTTATAACTCCAGGTGAAGTAATTTTATTTAAAGATTTATTTTACCTTTTCTCTTTGGAAACCACCTACAATCACCCGAATTTCATCTTTGAATCTTTCCAACTCCAATTTGCTGGCCTTCAATTCTAAAAAAGTGATCTCCTACAAAGAAAAAAAGAAAATAAATGTCCTCATGTTCAACATCATAGTAAACTCTTAGGTCTGAAGACCTATAATTTACTGGAGCTGGACGTCTGTAAACGACAAAGACAGGCATATATTGAGCTCTTTGGTTGTTTGATAGTTGGATCAAACAGGAATTATCTGCATTGCCATATAGGCCATCCATTTTCTTAACTTGCTTCATCCAGTACTGGGTCATCAGGGACCACAGTGCATCCTGACTGCATTTCTGGTTTCAAATACACATTCACTTACATAAGGGGCAAATGTAAAGTTGCCAGTCTGCCAAATATGCAGATTTTTGACACATGGAGGAAACCCACATAAAGCCCACATCGATGCAGAAAGAATGGAAAAACTGTAACTATATACTGTACATACACACACATACATCTCTCTCTCTCTATATTATAACTATATATATATATATATATATATATATATATATAAGGCTACAATACGTGATCTTCTCAGAAGACATTTAAAAGACCCGCGAGACAAAAGAAACTTGCCACGGTGCGTCTTGCGGGGACCGTAAACATGAGATTTGATGCCAAGACATTGTCCCAGGACCATTTCGCAGGGACAAGGAACATGAGATTCTTGCAAGACACGCCCTACTTACAAAAGATATCATATATGAGCAGACCCATCAAAAAAAACACAGTGGTGTAAAAGCACGTAGTACACACAGATCATGTGCTCTCAGCGCATAGAAAGTGTATAAGGACAATACGGAGAATAGAGACCCAAAGGCCTTGGACAGAAAAAAAGGCAGATAAGAGATTATGAAAGCAGTGGAATTCGAAAGGCTCAAACAAACGATGGCGCGATACACATGCAGAGAAAGGTACAGAATATGAAAGCAGTAAAATTCAAAAGTATTGTAGCATCCCTGCCAGGTTGAGGGCTTTTTGGTTTTACGTGACTGTTAGGTCCAATTGAGGGAGGGCGGAGTACAGCATGGAAGACTGATAGCGGGGTATTGATTATATGTATATTGTGGCAGGCGGCTTGGCATCCATGCCCAGCCAGGACGCCCCTGCACACTATATTCAGGGGAGCTGCCCTGGACACTGCAATACCTCCCTCTGGACGCTAGATGGCCGCCCCCCTGGGTTGGAGCAGTGCCTCGGTTTCCCACAGGGCTCCATGGGAATTGGAGTTGTGTGCTGCCCTGTTGGGTCCCGCAGGCACCACCAGGGGGTGCTGTGTTTGGGACTCCTGAGCCCAGGTGGGCAGCATATACATCACACCCGGATGTATACAAAACTATTAATGAATTAACCAACTTAAAATCTCTTAATCCTTACACTAAAAATATTTTCCAAATCCTTCCAACAGTAAAATATGTCAATTCTGAGAATCTCCTACACCTAAAAAATATAGTCAACAGTTTGATTGGTGTACTTACAAAGGACATGTGGCTGGTCTGTTGCACCTTTATAACAACCAGTCATAGTTACTTACTATAATATTTTTAAATACAGATATTACAGTAGTTTAGAGGGAACTACTGCTGCCGCCTCTAATTTCAAATCCCAAACTTGTTTATAAATGTATAAAATTAGTGACTGCAACAAGCCTACCTTGAAAGTCCTGTCTTCCTTATCTGATAACTCTCTGAACATATTTACATTTAATGTACTGTAAATAAGGTTTAATCTAATATTAAATGTAAGGAGATTTCAAGAATATTAGGTGAACTGGAAATGCATAATCCGTGAGTGTTTCTCCCCAGAGGTATTTATATTGGATTAACTGGTGACTCCAGATTGACCTGGCATGATTCAGTGTGTATTATGACAGAGTGGCACATCATCCAGAGTTGGCTTCTCCCTGTCATTAAGGTTTAGTATCCTTGTATTAGAATATTCAACTTCAGAAAATGGTTGAATGTTTAATTTATAAAGTCTATGAATATTTAATATAATTTCCACAGAACAGCACACCTTTTCATTCTCTAACTGTCTCAGTCTCTGTTTTTCTTCTTCCTTCATTTTCTCAAATTGGCACCTGTAGTCCTTTGCTTCACTGGCCGTTTTTTGCTGCTCTTCTTTTAACCTTTGGAGCAGAATATTCTCTTTGTCCATTGCTTTATGGATCTGGGCTTTATTCAGCTCAATCTCATGAAGCAAATCATCCTGAGAGAGAAAAGTTGGTTTATTAGACTTGTCTTGATAATTTTCATTATAGCATCATTCACTCATTTCACATTTCCACTTAATACTATAATTATTTAAATTACTCTATACTTAATCTATAATGAGTTTTTATTTTATATTTGGCCTCTTTTGAGCTTTTCAACTCTCATTTCCAGTCTATACAGTAAAAAATGCACCGAATAATCACAACAATAACGTATTGGACAAAAGTCCGGCCCAGGTGGTCAAGCAAGTTTCTTTATATTGTGACTGCTGTAAGTACAGAAATGCTATTTATAGAGCACTTTTCCAGAAGAAATGTCACGAAGTTCTTTATAAACATTCATCACAGGCACACAAAAATGAGCTAATATGTACACAGTAAAACTTGATAACACATAAAACACAAGCCTGAACAAATTAAGACTAGGAAGAAACGCATAGACATTCGCAGTAAAACACAGGAATGTTATAAAAGTGAGCTTGAACAAATTAAAATCAGAAAAAATGCATAAAGTTACACAGTAAAATCACATAAAGGTAAGCCTGAATAAATTAATTTTAAGCTTACTTTTAAAAATGTTCACGGTGTGCGCTGATCTCACATCTATAGGAACAGAGTCCCACAGTTTAGAGGCCACAGCCTGAAACACACAGTCTCCACTCGTCTTATGTCTGGTTTATGGGACAGTTAACAAACCCTGGTCAGAAGAGCTCAGAGACCTCCATGTGATATGAGGCTGCAGTAGCTCAGTAATACTGGTAGGTGTCTGACCACGTAGGACTCTAAAAGTAAGAACCAGGATTTCAAAACGAACTCTGAATTTCATGGGAAGCCAGTGCAAAGATATCAGGGTGAGTGTGACGTCAGATCTTTTAGATGATCTACCTGCCCCTGGTATCACTCCTGTGCTCAATGACCCAAACTGAAAAGTCCCAAAACCAATAGCAGCATTCATGGTATAAACTCGTCATAAATGCAGGAGACTAAACAAGGTCAGGATTCTGCAGAAGGAACATGTTAGGTCTTCTAAACATTGATTTCTTCCAATTGTAAATTTCTAAATATATTTCAAACAAACATGGTAGATATTTTATTCCCATCCATTTTAACTTTAAAAGGTTTTTTCTGAAATACAAAGCCTTTCTCAATGGCAGACCAGAACTGTTTGAGAAAAAAAACTTCAGTCTAAGTTTGTAGAGCTTTATTGTACTCAAGATTTATTTAAAACGTGTTTTTCAGAAAGAGAAACTGAGGCTTTCTTTTATAAGAAAACATGTTTAAGTGAGCCAAGTTTATTGAAAAACATTTCAGAATTTTTTTTAATGCCACATTTGACTGTACTCAGTTGATCTATACACGAGTTGAAGGTGCTACAAACACACAGCAACGAATGTCTAAAATGGGGTTGTCTATGTCTAAAGTCAAAATGTTGACTCCATTACAGTATTTTCTCACACGCCATGTATAGATAAAATCAAACAATTTCAGGAAGTCTAATATGCTGTCATTAAAAGCCAAACTGTTATAAGTCATTGAGAATCTAAAACATATAAACTAAACGCTACTGTAAATCATTAAGGGAATACATAAAAATATAGGCCATCTATAAACTGAATTCTTAAATCTTATCTTTGAACTTTTCAGAGAGTAAGAGACAGCTCAGATAGAGCAGTAGTTCTCAAGTTCTGTCCTGAGGGCCCACTGTGGCTGCATGTTTTCATTTCAGCCAGTTTCGTCATCTTGCTTTTCACCAATTTCATTCATGATTCAAATACCACTCGTTTTTTCCCCTCTCTTCTTGATCTGCATTCCAAAAAGAAGAGTGTCACAATTTGGCATTTGTCTTTAATTTTTTTTATAGTTGTACCCTGACTTCTAAAAATATTTGACATATCATTTTGTTGTTTTAAAGGTAAAGACTTTGTTACATTTATTTTTGAATTTGAAGTGTTTTCTTTATGTTAAGAATAAATTAATTTCACTATTGCCATCATTTTATTGTTGTTATGGGTGCCGTCATTTTCTTTTTGTTGTTTCTGTTGTTTGGCTAGGCCAACAGGAAGCATGTGATCAAAGGTATAAAGGCTGGCATCACACACTTCCTAGTTTGTCTGAGTAAGTCAATAAAACCTAACAAGCCTAGCATTATTTTCTTTAATTCTTAGTTTAAATTCTATTTAAAAAACTTTTTTTGTCCCCTTGACCATGAACTTTGAGTTGTGTTTTCACTCAAGTTTATACGTAAATTCTTGGTTTAGACTCTTTTTTGAATAATGACTAATGTTCTGGGCTCTGTGACTCAGTTCTTGCTTTCCTTGTTTTGACCTTTGCTAGTTTATGTAACCACAACCATCTCTCCATAAGGCTACTGCCATGTGCAGTTGATACACTCAGAAATGTGACATTTATATTTGTAAGAGGTTTAGAAATAGTTGTATTTTTTCCATCCAATTAAATATTTAACTCTCTTTTGTCATTTCCTTTTATTTTGAATGAGCATAAGTACTAAGTAGAATTAGAATTTGTTCTATTGAGTGTATTTTAATAATGACAAGCGGAGAAGAAACCAAGGCAAACAACACTGAATTGAGCTATGTTAATATCAAACCCGTTGGTATAATCATTGCTAAGTAATGGCCTAAATCAGGCATGTCAAACACGCGGCCCCCGGCCCGCATGACAGATCCTAGTTAGCACTCAACTTGTACAAACTGATTACTATCGTTTGTGATTGAATCATTCTGCATCTTCGGTGTTACTTATTGACTTTTCTTACTTCTGCCTTCTGACGAAAGCGCGTTTCCCATGGCATTACGGTACTGGAAACGTCATCTGCTAGTATATATAGCCACGAGCCTTGACCAAAGTTAATGAGCCGCAGCGTCACAACTGAAGTGCTAGGCTGCAGCAGGGGTGGCCTTAGGCATGTGCAAACTGTGCACCTGCACAGTGCCGCCAAATCCCAGGGGCCGCCACGCCAATATATATTGAATATAAAACAGAAAGAGAAAATAACGATACAGCTGACGGCAATGTGGCCGAAAAACATTCTGTTTCTTGTTAATTAGTACGCTGTATTTACAAATGTCGCTAGAGTCAGAGCAGTAAGCTATATGTAGTATTATAACGTTCTGCCGTAATGAGAATATCACGGGCCGCCACTTGGTTTTCAAGTTACGGACACGCGTATATAGAAGCGTGTCATGAGCACGAGGCGGCTATGCAGTGTCCGCAACGGATGTGGCCATCCGCCGTGCATAAGATACCGTATTGACATTGCCAGGCGAAGGGGCCACCGATTCTTTCTCTGCCCAGGGCCGCCACGAGCCTAGAGCCACCCCTGCTAAAGCTACACTACTGGCTGGGCTGCTGAGACTGGCCACTGGGCAGAACTGACCATCACGAGTAGTAATAGCCCGCATATTTTCACGTTTTTTTGCTCTAGTTTCATGTAATTTTGTGCTAGTATTGTAACGAACAGTTAGTGCAGACTACAGCTGAAGATCTGAAGTGGACGCGAGAAGTTGGTGAGTTGTTTATTAACATATTTTTGTGATTTTGAGTTTGTAAAATTATTGTAGGTCAGGTGGCTTTTTGCATATCGGCTTATTTTACAATATAAACTTTGAAGTAACCTTAGTAAAGTAAAATTTGAATTTTGGAGGATTTGTTTTCCAACTTGAATTACTGAGCAATGAATTCAGTGAGCATTTTCGTGATTTCAGTTCACACAAACAGGGCATTGCGCTGTTCTCTTACAACGTTGAGAATGCGCCTGAGAATATCCAAATGGAATTGATCGAAGTGCAGTCAGATTCTATTCTGAAGGCAAAATACAACGAAGTTGGTGTGCCAGGCTTGTATGCTTACCTGCCACCCTCGTATGTGCAGATCCGTAAGTTGGCATCAAGAGTACTGTCAATGTTCGGAAGCACTTACCTTTGTGAGCAATTGTTTTTGTTAATGAAAGCTACCAAAACACCACATCGCTCGAGACTTACCGTCGAGCACCTTTCATCCCTCATAAAAGTTGCAGCTGCACAAGATTTCAAGTCTGATATTGACGAACTGGTTACTAACAAGAGATGCCAAGTGTCGGGACAAAAGAAATAAATCTCACACTGTAAGGCTCCTATATAAGCAATGAATATAATATAATGAATATCAATCATCAAGACACTATATAAAAGCGGTCAGGATTGTCCTTCCATCCCGTGAGTGCAAAGCGTAGCGGTATTCCGCTTATCACAGACTTACTACTTGCGGTACGAAGCGACGCGATGTGAGCAGAGTTCTGGTGCTCCCATCGTTCCCTTGCTTTTGTGCGCGATGCGCTGGAAAAATAGACAAAATTATGTCTCTGGAAATAATTAATGTTGATGGAGTACAAATGCCTCACCGCGTAGTAAATATCAGGGGAGATGGTGCTTGCTTATTCTCATCTATAGCTTATTTAGTGCATGAAACTCCGTCTTTAGCAGTACAGATTCGGGCTGACATTGTACGACATGTTTTAAGTAATTGGTCAAGGTTTCAGCCATTTACAATGATGCCGTCAGGAATCTCTTATACAAATGAGCTTCAGTATCTCACTGAAATGTCAAAGTCTCAAACTTATGGTACCATTTCTGAGCTAATGGCAGCGGGAGAGTTGTTCCCCTATGAGTTTCAAGTATATTATTATGGAGTCCTACACTCCAAGTTTGGACAGGCACTCGAGGAGATAAAAAACTTAGGTTTTTGGGAGATGTTATGAATGGGCACTTTGATGTTCTCATTCCCTACACTTACATGCCTGATGTACACGTGGAGCGCACACAAATTGAGGATAAAAGTCGGTCGCCTTAAAAGGCGGGTGAGCCTAGTAATATAATAAGACTAAGAGGTTAAGACTCTAATTCTACACTGTTGTATGGAGACTGCATGGAAATAAATTGCTTTTCTTTAAACTTTAAACTTTAAGTGTTACATTTTTTAAAGTTTTCAGTATTGGAAAGAAAGCTACAGTAACTTTGTATAATAGTATGATAGTATTTGTTACAGTACGGCCCGCTGACGCACGTATGGCAGTCGAAGCAGCCCACCAATGGTAGTGAGTTTGACATGCCTGGCCTAAATAACCTGATCATCTGGAACAGCAGAATGTAAATGATGATAAAAATCTTAAAAAAGTTAAAACAAACAAAAAAGATAATAAATTATCCCAATGTAACACACTTAAATAATTGCTACACTCTAATAAAATAAATTAGCAAACACAGTTTTGTAAGCTGTAGACTGACACCAAAACGTTGAACGCAGCAAATAATCTAACGGTAGGAGTCCATTTGAAAGCAGAAGCTGCTTGAGATGGAAATCTACAGACAGACTTATATCGAGAATCACTGAGCTGATGAATACATAAGAGTTCAAAAAAGTCTACTATTTGTCAAGTAACTGTTTCCTCTTTTTGTGTTAATTTAAATGATACCTCTTTCATTCTGCATGGCCTAGCGGCCGAGATATCCGATTATGAAGTCCTAAGGTTGCTGGTTTAGAACACATCTGTAGCACACAGTCTGACTCTGAACAAACTTGTTTAAACCTTTCATTTCTCCAACTGGAGAATAACACAGCATTTAAATAATCGTATTTTGTACTTATGAATTCTAGCTTGATTTGAAAAAGAAAGTGTCAGATAAAAAACTTTCATACTCATTGATATTTATAGAAATGCACACCTATATTTGAGATTTCCCCTCTATTTTTTAATGTGCATTAAGAAAAACAAATTCTGGCGCCTATGGCTGAATGGTGACAATTTAGATAGACAAATGTTGGGAAAATGTTGGCTTTTCACAGAGGCTCTTTAAATAAAAACTTAGATAGATAAATATATACACAATATGGTCTGAACACACACCACAATGATTAAAAAGAAAGAAAACTTCTGACTTGACAGTCACAGTGAGGTTGTATGCTCCTGTGGGTCCAGGTGGTCTACCACAATGTGAGAAATAAGCGCCACTGATCCATAGTCATTAGGTGAAGAGGCGTCTGACTTCTTTAGAAACGGAACAATGCAGGATGTTTAACACAGCAGTGCCACTTTCTGAAGCCTTAGGGGACAGGCAGAACAGGTCACAGAGGACACTGTAAAGTTGGTCAGCACAGGCCTTAAGAACTCAAGGACTGACTCCATCTGATCCAGCAGTTTTTCCAGTTGTCTCCTTACTTGGTTTTCAGTGGTGGACTTGTCAGTGGCCCTTTAAGTTGGCATGGTAAGAGTTATTGATGTAATAGAGATGGTGTGAGGAGACTGGTCACTGGAAGAAGGTAGCAGTCGAAGAGAAAAATCTATTAAAAAAATTGGTTCAGGGTGTTAGCTTTGTCCCACATCCCCTTCTAGCACTTGATCCCTGGACTGCTTGCGTCTAGTACTTATGCTCATTCCTTTCCAGCCATTTTTTTAAGTTATTCTAGGCTTTATAATAACGCTTTAAAAATATATGTGTCTCTCTGTTTTGGCGATCATATTAAATTGCAGTGGTTAGTGCTATGCCTTGACACCTATGTCAACTTGAGTTCGGTTCCCAGTTACTCAGATGTTACTTTGTTTGTTATCTCTAATTTGGCCTGACATGAACAGGTGTAGATGCGAGTACCCCAACAATGGGGTGCGGTCCTGTTCAGCACTGGTACTGTCCTTGTGTAGAATGCCAGAATACAGTTCCCCAATCAGCCTATCATGAAAAAAGTGGCTTCATGAAAGTGAAAGTAAGAATGACTTCCAGTTCATGATGATCAGAGAGATGCTGGCATGGAGATATGAGCATCACCTTCAGTAAAATTTTAGCAGAGTTATGTGACTTAAGAACTTCAATTCCTGGAGACCCTGCTGTGGCCCTGATTGGACATACAGTATGAGGAGAGTGCACAGGCTGCTGGGGACAAGATCGGCCAACGGGAACTTTAAAAAGGGAGGCCTGTTGTTTGACTCTGAGTTCACCCGTCTGTTTGGACAGCAATACCAACACCTGTAGATTATCGTCTTTATCCTGGATCATCGCACTTTTATGGATGTATGGACTGTCTTGTGCCTGCCTGTTGTGTGAGTAGTGAGTTGGATTGATCGTTGTGCTTCGTCAGAGTGAGCCCTCCCAAATCTTATCACCACTCGCCACATCAGGAATATCGGTAGGAATGTTTATACATTACTTACAGCAAGCTGTTCACTGGGTCATCATTTTTCATCTTCATTCTACATCATCTGTTGCCACTTTGGGTTGTGTAATGGACTTTATTGTTAGTGTTTATTGTAAGATGTTTATTGTGTTTGTTGCTGTATCGAGTTAATTTGTGGACAGCCAATTGGTTGATGGGGAAGGATTGTGGTTTCATTTTACTGTTTAGATATATTTTACTGTCTATTTTTGTTTAATATATTCAGTTTGATTATTGGTTAAGCCCTTTTGTTTCCATGTCTCTGTATTTGAGTTGAGCCAAGGCTAGGTGTGTTTCTGGAGCCCCCACTGAAAACATAAATAAATCACCGTCCTTGCAGCAGAGTGAATCTTAGCGGCACTGCGTCTGATACAACATAAATGAGTTAAATATTGCAAATGATGTCGATCATCTAAAACATTGAACACCTTCTGTCTGAAATTAACAGTGGAGAACAAGCCTACAATCTACCTGTGGCTACGGAATGCTGATCTTATTTATAAGCTCATCGGTAGTGAAGGGGACGCACAGGTTATCACTCAAATAAATACAACTGGACCCTGCATAATATGGAATGTTTTATATGAGGTTATGCATATTTTCAAATCTTATAGTTTCTCTAGATAAATTACTTTTTGAAACAGGAAAAAAAATCATAATTATTTTGTACTCACAATTGTTTGCTGCTTTGTTCTACTTTCTTCTATTAGTTTGCTCAGCTCACTTTTGTCCACCATATGGCTCATTTTTGTTTTGTACATTTCTACTTTTTCTTTCAGGTGATGAATTTCTTCCGTCTCCAGTCCCTGCTTGAAAGGCATATTTCTCATATTACTAAAATGTCTGTTATCATTGATAAAGTAATTCTGAAACTCATTTAAGCTGAAGTCAGCTATTACAGAAACAGCATTAAAATAACTGAGTGTTAATATCATATGTCCTAACATGCAGAAGCAATTTCACATCCAGTACATAAAGATAAGAATTTTAAAAACAGTAAACCCAACAGAAATACGAGTGTTGTATGTTAGTAAGTAAAACCACGGAGGTATCCATCAATATAAGGAGAAGTTATGTAATCTCCAGTTGTGCATACAACAGTGCGACCCTAATACTAGTCCAGTGATTCTCAGTCTTTTCTATGCCCCTCACCCTAGAAAATGATTTATGTTTGCAACTCCTAGAAAAGATGAAGAAGTCAGATTTCTAATTTTTGAACCGTGTACAGTACTGTGGGTGAAAAAATTGAACTAACAAAATAAACTGTTAATTCAGTACATAAAATGTAAATAGAAGTTCTCAAAAATCTTCTGAATGTGTCCCCTGTGAAGTTTAGGGCACTTGATCCTGCGAAGCGTCAACCACCGTGACAAAATCACACACGATCCATGATTGAGGGATTTGGGAGATTGGAGACCCCCGTGAGGCAGCAGGCGTCGGTGCACTACTAAGTAATGAAACACTGTTGACGAGCTTTGTCTCTTGATAACACCTGCATACAGCTGAAAAACAGATGTGCTGCACTACTTTTGGACCACCAGCAGGAGAGTGTAAGCAGCAGGTGTTGCATCTAATTTAGTCCCCCATGTCACCCCCTGACAAAATACTAGACCTTGCACTGTCCTGCAGATCATTGCAAGGTCCAAATTCTATTCTCTTAAAAAAAAAAAAAAGTTACTCTCCTTTACGAATGCTTCACCCACAACAAGGAGCTTGCGAGAACATGCATTGCTGTGGCTCATTCTCAGGTGACATATGCAAAGCTTCATTCCTTTCATACCGTAGCACAGGAGCACTAACTAATACATGACCTACAAATGACAGCACACTGCAAGATAAAGTTGGACAACGCACCTTACTCAATTTTGGCGAATCGCGACGCAGCCTTCCTCTTTGTTGCATCCTCAGAAATGCCATCTTGTACCCCTGAGGGCGTAAGAACCCCTGTACTAGGCTAAGAGGGTTCTGAAAATGTACAGATGGAGAAATACCATGTACTGGTTAACCTGCTTGCAGATAATGGAACATTAGAATAATCTAGATGAAAAAAGGCCATTCAGCCCATCATTGCTCGCCATTCCTATCCACTTAACTCTTCTAAAATAACATCAAGTCAAGTTTTGAAAGCCCCAAATGACCTACAGTCTACCACACTACATGGTTCTCGAGGGACTCGTTTTAAAGTAATAGTCTTGATCCACAGGACTAATTTCTTTCATAATTTTGGTTTCCTTTTAATCTTCTTTTGTTTAAACTGAAAAGCCTCAGCTCTCTTTTCATAACTCGTCTCCTGCAGTCCTGGAATCAGTCTAGTCGCTTTCCAGTGGACTTTTTCTACCGCTGGTATGTCCATTCTTGTAGTCTGGAGACCAAAACTACACACTGTAGTCCAGGTGACCCCTCACTAGTGTGTTAAAATGTTTTTGTGGAATTGTTTTGATTCTCTGGCTTCTCTGAGTCCAGACCTGTCAGCTTTTTCAGATGGCTCTTCTCTCTCTCTTTTTTTGTAGACCTTCAATTAGGGAGCCTGAACTCAAAGACACATGCACACCCACTCTATCATAGATGTTTTTTCACAGCTTAGGCACTAGGATTTCTCTTGGATTAGAAGGTTGCTAAGCCTTTTCTTACAGAACACTCCCAATGCAGTAGGGGCTGTGCAGAGGAGAGCTGAGCTGATGCAGAGACAGCAGGGAACTATGGCTGACAAAAGGTAGTGAAAATGTTCTTTTTCTTCATTGATTATTGATGGAAAACATGAGGTATGGTCATTCAACATTTCAGTCTCTGAAACATGGCACCGTAAGAGCTTGATTCAATTGTGATTGATGCTACCTTATCAGATGGTGAGATACAGACGTCGATCACTCAATTGCTTGAGAAACTCACCCTTTTGCTTCTAAGGAATTTCACTTTGGCAAGGGCAGAGGTGTTGTTAAATGTATAAAAATGACAGCTTAGGTGCTGAAGTGAGTCTTTTGTGCCATTTCAAAATAAGGAGGGCAATTTATCTCACATGGAGAAGTTACAACATAACAGATTGATCCAATACAAAAGACCAAACTTTCCACTCTGCTTTTCTAGATCTGTTCTTCCTGAATGTCATTACTTCTTTAAAAATGTACAGTACAATGTTCAATTGAGCATACAGATCAACCAAAAAAGAGCCAGACATTAAAAAAATGTTTAGACTAAAACAAAAACAACCTGAAAATTACAAGTGTAACTCTGAATTAAGCCTAGGCCAAAGTCAAAAATGACAGTTTCATCATGTAGTTCATGACAGGATTGAAAACACTACAACTTTTGCTTAATATATTTTGCAAGGGGCGTCTTTGTATTGTTAAGCTTGGGTCACAAAGTTGCACAGGAGACTGGGAAAGGGAACAGGTTTCCAAGGAACAAAATCTTTATTGCTGAACTGGCAGGTACAAACACAAGACCTTATTCAGAAGGGGTCTGTCAACAGCAGAAAATCACACAGTTTGTAGCTGTCAGACATGGCAGTCCAGCACCCATTGCCAGGTCAAAAGAACACAAGGTCCTCCTCATCAAGCGGGTTCAACAGCTTGGAAGCAGTGACTGGAGCAGACGCAGTCTGAGGGAGAGAGGACAGGAAAGTGAGCTGTTAGGTTGGCTGGGGCTCAGTCTTTTAAATGTTCCAAACTTTGTGCGAGAAGCATGTTTCGCCATAAGCCTGCAAGTCTGAAGCTGATCCCGCTAAGGGGGAAACGGGTAAAAATGTGCTTGTTTCTCAAAAATGGAGCAGGGGAACTACTGACCTGCACATGAGAGATGGTTGCCACCGTTAAGGGCAACCGTTATGGGCAGCTAACCAGCAGCGACACCAGTCATAGTACATTACGGGGAAAGACAAGATGTAGTCTGAAATGAACTGAACATTAGCTGCATTGAGCCCGAAACCCTCAAGCATCCCAACTAATGCTAACGCACACATCTTAATGTGCCATTGATAAGACAACTTAATGCTGGTATTTAAATTTGAATTCTGACAGATCAATGAGTGTTTGCTGGCATTTGCACATTTGGCAATACTGCCACAACTAATTCTAACAACTATTGAAATTCTGTTCCTTGTAAGCACATGACTCTGATTAAATAATTTTAAGGTCAACTCATAGTTTCAAACATCTGTAAAGTGCATGTCATGTATAAGGCCCCAAGATTTAGAAGCACTGTTCAATTTCTTTTACACTGTGCATTGTGCAGCCATGCTTTCATAAATAAAAGTATGAAAGCATGGCTGCACAATGCACAGTGTAAAAGAAATTGACAAGTGCTTCTAAATCTTGGGGCCTTATACATGACATTCACTTTACAGATGTAGACCTATCATTTGTCAGTGTGCTGAAAGTGAAACACCAAACGTAAAGACAATGGCACTTGTCAGATCTGCTTTCCAGCCATAGAGCCAATAGACAATTGGCAGAAGAAATAATAGAATTAATGATAAAAAAATACAGCAAACAGAATGCTCAAAAAGTTAAAATGCACCAAAACAGCTTATTATAGCAACTCACCTGGAAATATATCATGTTTACTTATTTTATCGACAGTTGATCTAAATTTATTTAGCAGAGGATTCAATTAATCTGTTTAAAAGAAAAACAAAAAAAAAAGATTTTGAAGAACTTCAATGAACTGACACTTGCATCGTGACAATGCCCCTGAAGTTTTTGTTGCTTTTAATTCTAAAAGGTCTTGCTAGTCACATTATTAAGGTGGTCATCCCCATGACTTCTATAAATCTGTTATCTGAATATTTGTGCATGGCTCACACTACTGTATACCAATCCAGAAGCTTCAGTTTGTATTAACATTTGTTCAGACTACTTTAAACTAGAACGTGGCACCAGACAAGGATGCCCCTTGTTACCACTGCTATTTGCAATCGCCACTGAACCACTGGCAGTTCACTGTCATTCTTATCAGATAAAGGGGATTATCAGAGAAGGACTGGAGCAGAAAATTTCTCTATATGCAGATGATATGGTACTGTATATATCAGACCCAGAAAACACTGTCCCTGCAGTTTTAACAACACTTACATAATTTCAAAAGATCTCTGGTCTCAGAATTAATTTCAATAAAAGTATACTCTTTCCATTGAATTCTCAAGCATATAATATTAGATTGGACACCCTACCTTTTACCATAGCAGATCAGTTTAAATACCTAGGGGTAAATATCACAAGTAAACATAAAGTTCTTTATCAACAAAATTTCGCCGTCTGTATGGAAAAAATTAAGACTTGCATAGATGGTCAACCCTTCATCTCACTCTAGCCGGAAGAATTAACGTTGTTAAGATGAATATCCTTCCTAAGCTTCTTTTTTTATTCCAAAACATTCCAATATACATCAATAAATCCATTTTCTAAGCAATCAGAGTCAACCATAACGTCATTTATTTGGAACTCAAAACACCCACGTATCCGAAGAGCGACCCTACAAAGACCTCAGGCAGAAGGTGGCATGGCTCTACCTAATTTTCAGTTTTATTACTGGGCAGCAAACATACATGCCATAAAAACCTGGACACAAATAGATGAACATACACAGGCTTGGTCCGCAATAGAAGTAAAATCCTGCAGTACTTCTTTATATTCCCTGCTCTGCGCTCAAATAAATGCAAGTTATCGCAAATATACTAATAACCCAATTGTGCTTCACTCACTCAGAACATGGAACCAATTTAGAAAGCATTTTAAGATGGAAAATCTTTTATCCGTGGCACCTCTGCAAGGGAACCACCTCTTTCAACCCTTGCAAACATATGCAGTTTTTAATATCTGGAAAAGATTTGGGATTAAATTGCTCAGAGATCTTTATATAGACAATATCTTTGTATCCTTTGAACAATTACGTTCCAAATTTAACCTTCCAGCTACACATTTCTTTCACTATCTTCAAATTAGAAACTTTGTTGAACAGAACCTGCCCGATTTTCCTCATCTCATACCCTCCACCAGGCTGGAAAAAATAATGCTCAATTTCGAGGACTTCAGACACCATTTCTGCAATATATAAAATTTTATTAGAGTCCCTTCCTTTCAAAGATCCAAGAGGACAATGGGAAAAAGATCTCTTAATATATCAGAAAAGGAGTGGAAGGTAGCAATGCAGAGAATTCACTTGAGCTCCATATGCGCAAAGCATAAAATTATTCAACTCAAAATTATATATCGAGCTCATCTGTCTCGCTTAAAACTGTCCAAAATATTTCCAGGGCAAGATCCAACCTGCGAACTCTGCAACCAAGCTCCTGCCTCACTGGGTCACATGTTTTGGGCCTGCACCAAATTAACATCATTTTGGACCAAACTTTTAAGTGCCTTTCAGACAGCCTTGGGGTCACAATCCCTCCTAACCCATTAATAGCTGTGTTTGGTGTTCTTCCAGATGGACTTGAAGTGGAGAAGGACAAGCCAACTGTGATTGCATTCACAACACTTATGGCACGCAGACTTATTTTGTTAAATTGGAAGAATCCTAACTCGCCTCTGATAAGTCAGTGGGGTAACTGATGTTTTATATTATTTGAAATGGGAAAAAAATCAAATTCTCAGTTAGAGGATCTGTGCAGAACTATTTCAAAACCTGGCAGGATCTAATCAATAATATTTTAGAATAAGAAGAAATAATTATCTCTGCATTTCTTTTTCTTCTCCATTTATCTTTATTGCCCTATTAAACTCAACAATTTAGGCATGTTTACAAGCCTTAAGTATTACTCCTTTGGCCATGCTCTCCTTCTCCGGGGTGGGGTTTGATTTGTTTTCAATCCTATTTTTTGTAAAAATGGATCTATTTGTACGGAATGATTACAATAAAATTAATAATATATTAAAAAAATAAAATAAATAAATTCTTCTTCACTTCAGTGAATTATAATAAACCCAATCTGTGTTGATTTTCACTCCTTTTTCAATACTGTGTATCTATTCATGTGATAAGGTTGTGAGTTGTTTTTTTAATTTTTATTTTTGTATACAATTTTATTATTCTTCTATCAGGAGTAGGGTTGCCCCTACTGCTGCTGGATATTCCAGTAGGGGAGGCACATTACAAGTCCTCACCCACTACTTACCACACTTCAGGTCATAACAGTGACAATGACTGCAGTTTTGTACTGATCAAAGGCATGTTTGCATTAGCTTGATGCATTGTTCTGTATTGCACTTCTGTATCAAAAAATAAAATAAATGTATTGTCTCTAGATACAGCCTTGCACTTCCTTATTATAAAATGTACTTTTACTTTTGATACTAGAGTAATTTTTAAAGCAGGTACTTTCTTACTTAAACTGAAATAGTTTTTACTTTAGTGAAAGTAATTATTTGACAAAGACCCTTAAATAATAAATCTGTTATCTGATTCCGCTTTATCTGGCACTGGCTTAGGGGGAGTTGGGGTTTATTCCAGCAGCACTGGCTGCAAGGTGGATACCATCCCTGGAGGGGCAGCCCGTTCTGCTCTTATTAGTGCTGGCACAGTTTAGAGCAGCTGATGGAACTGACTTGATGTCTTTAAACTGTGAATTAAAACCAGTGTCTATGCACTGAAGTCAAAGTAATTTTCAATTAGAATTTCTTATTTGATGCACTTAGAACTTATGACCCCATTGTTAAATGTGGCCGAACAGGCAAGCAACTCTCATCTCGTACAACTTCTTTCATGGCTCACACTGTTACAAGGCACTTTATAAATGCAGCTCTTTGTAAATCAACACCTTCAGATCTTTACTAGTACACCAGTCATTTTTTTTTTGCTTAGTCAGGTGATAATAAAAAGGTTACAGTCACGGTAAAAACGGTCACATGGAAATTGATGAGGCTTTATGAAAAATCATGCAAAGTTTCCTTTTGAATATTCTGCTGTCTGGAAAACTGGGTAAACTCAAGGTCAAGGGCTAAATTACAGTAAATGATAGATCCCTCATCTTACAGAATGACCATTTTATAAAGAAGAATGAAGTCATTTCACAAAATTTAAATGAAAAGCTGCATGATTACCTTTGGTTCTGCTTGTGCTTATATATCTGGCAAAGCTCTCAGCAAGCTAGCATGGTAGATATTTTGGAAAATTAGTGAAGTGAAGTGAGCTATGAGAAGTGACGTGACAGTAAGTACAGATATGAGTGACTCCTCATAAGGAGATCAAGCCTGGAATAAATAGAAGTACATTGTCATGCATGCATGTTTAGAGATCTTCCAGAGTCCAGTATAAACAAGTACACCCCAAAGATTTTTCAAAATATCATTTTTCTCCATTTAGAATTAATACTTTCTAAGGTATCCTATACTATAAAATAATCCAGCAAATCTGGGATATTGGTTGCAAATGAGATCTGTCAGCATATAAAACAAAACTGAAATTTTTTTAACAAAATGATTTAAGACCATATTGCAAAAATTAGTACATCCCAGTGAAGGTCTTAGGGAAAACCCTTGATAAAATGCTATTTAATGGGAATTCAACAACAGAGAAGTCTAATCAGTCATCACATGGGTGACCATCAGATAACTGACAAGTGTGGTATTTAACAAGTAACACCACCTCCCACTCAATGCTGACAATAATGGTGCCATATGGAAGAGAAATATCAGAAGTCTTGGAAAAAGAAAGTCATTTCTTTACACAAAAAAAGGTCTAGGCTACAAGAGAATTAGTAAAGCATCGATAATCAGAGCACAGCAGCAAAAGTGACTTAGAAATTTAAAAAAATAGGAGAATGTTTTGTGATAAGAACATTTGAGGAAAATCGCCACAGTTGGCTAAACCAGTAGAAAGCCAAATTGGGGTGACTGTTTCCCGTGTCACAATACAATGTGTGCTGCAGAGGAGTAAGGGTGTCATCCATGAAGGAATCCATTGCAAAATCCCATGTACAAAAAAGCCCATTTAGCATTTGCCAGGGCCCATGACAACAAAGGTGAAGACTATTTGGACTCTAAGGGCGAGGAGTATTTAAAAAAATACATGGTACCCACAGTAAAGTATGGTGGTGGCAGTGTTCTTCTATGGGGTTGTATGGGTGCTGCAAGTGTCAGGGAATTGCAGTCCATTGACAGCATCACAAATTCACAGATGTACTGCAAAATACTGAATGAGACGATGCTACCTCCTCTCTGTGCCCTGGATCACTGGGCACTCTTTCAAAATGACAATGACCCAAAACATACATCCATGGCCACTGCAGCATTTCTGAGGATGACCAAGGTTAAAGTGATTCACTGGACAGCATATAGGCTTGGGCAAATTTGTGGTGCTTGAAATTTAATGGCAGAAAATGTAACGTATTACACATAGGAAATAAAAATGTTAGGTTTGAATGCAGGTCTGGAAGCCTGAAAATTAAAAGTACACCTTTTGAGAAGGATGTAAGAGTCATAGTGGACTCGACACAATTAACTGACAAGACAGTGTTCCGAAGTCATTAAGAAGGCTAACAGAACGTTAGGTTATATAGCATGTGTCACACACGTGCGATTAGGAGGCAGTCAAAAAGCCTAAAGGTGAGTGAAATATCGTGAAATGAGGGGTTGTCACATTGTGCTTACCTGAATCTCTTCATCTCTCAACAGAAAAACCGAAGAAAAACAATCGCCTGTACTTCCGGGCTCCAAAATGGCTGCCATGATGTCACGTCTGGCGACCCGATATGACATCACATCCAGCCATTCTGAATGACTTCACTTCCGGTTCCTCCAAAATGACATTGTTTCTGACTCCTGCATTCAGTGTCACTTCCTGACAACCATTTCCTGTTCCCATAATTCATTTCTGTCTAAAAACGGCATCTTGTTCCATAAACGTTGTCAAATGTGTCACAGGCCGTCTAATAAAACAGATGGCCTGCTAGTAGTTTGGGACCGACCAGGACTGAGGGGGTAATAAAAGAGGCACGAGAGAGGCAGATGTTCAAAACCAAAGGTAATTTTAATTTTGATGAAAGAAAAAAAAAAGGATGCAAAAATGTATAAATAATCCAGTGACACGGCAAAATCAAATCATGAAGAAGGGGGGAAAAAAAAAATTGTAAAACACAAAGGCTCTTACCCTAATATATATATACTCAATTCCAGTCCATGCAAGGTCATCAGCAGCTTTAAAATAATACAAAACTGGACTCTGTGTCAGTCCAGGTCACAAGTACAACTCCTCAAAAAAAAATAATCTCAGGAGTCGTTTTTGGTCCTCAGGAGCCTACCACACTCCTTTACAGCAACCAACAGCTCAGCACTCAGTCACCTCTTAATTCTCTCCACACGAACCCCCTCATTGCGGTCACAACTGTGCTTATAAAGCCTTTTCCATTAGTAGGACCGGCTTACCTGATCATAGGGAGATACCATTTAAGACCTTCCGGGGAAATCGTACCATCCGAATACAAATCAAAATATCCGACAACCACATATACAGTAATCCCTCCTCCATCGCGGGGGTTGCGTTCCAGAGCCACCCGCGAAATAAGAAAATCCGCGAAGTAGAAACCATATGTTTATATGGTTATTTTTATATTGACATGCTTGGGTCACAGATTTGCGCAGAAACACAGGAGGTTGTAGAGAGACAGGAACGTTATTCAAACACTGCAAACAAACATTTGTCTCTTTTTCAAAAGTTTAAACTGTGCTCCATGACAAGACAGAGATGACAGTTCCGTCTCACAATTAAAAGAATGCAAACATATTTTCCTCTTCGAAGGAGTGCGTGTCAGGAGCAGAGACTGTCAGAAAGACAGAGGAAAGCAAACAAATCAATAGGGCTGTTTGCTTTTAAGTATGCGAAGCACCGCCGGCACAAAGCTGTTGAAGGCGGCAGCTCACACCCCCTCCGTCAGGAGCAGGAAGAGAGAGAGAGAGACAGAGTTTGTTTTTCAATCAAAAATCAATACGTGCCCTTCGAGCTTTTAAGTATGCGAAGCACTGTGCAGCATGTCGTTTCAGGAAGCAGCTGCACAAAAGATAGCAACGTGAAGATAATCTTTCAGCATTTTTAGACGAGTGTCCATATCGTCTAGGTGTGCGAACAGCCCCCCTGCTCAATCCCCCTACGTCAGGATCAGAGAAAGTCAGCGCAAGAGAGACAGAAAAGTAAGCCGGGTAGCTTCTCAGCCATCTGCCAATAGCGTCCCTTGTATGAAATCAACTGGGCAAACCAACTGAGGAAGCATGTACCAGAAATTAAAAGACCCATTGTCCGCAGAAATCCGCGAACCAGCAAAAAATCCGCGATATATATTTAAATATGCTTACATATAAAATCCGCGATGGAGCGAAGCCGCAAAAGGCGAATCACGATATAGCGAGGGATTACTGTACCTAATAAAACAATAAACAACAAAACAACAAAAACATTTATACCTAACCTCGAGGTTATTAACATACAAACTTAAACATTACGGTACACGTACGCTACTAATACTATTTGGACTTCTCTTACAGCTATCGTTGGACCTTCTCAGGCACCTGTGACTACATTTAGCATCTGCACCCCCTTTAAAACACCAGTCGGTAAAAATGATATGTTACGCGCGAGTCTTGCGCTCGAAACCTACGGCGAAACCTCTGAAAAAAAAAAACCTTAACAACCAGATGGTAAGACCAAATATCTTACAAAAGTTAGAAAAAAAAAACGTTCCCCTTTTTTTTTCCTCATTGCAAACCCGCTAGTACTTTGCTCATTGTAGTTCATATGTAAAACTTATTGAAAGTCTTGCCCCGTAGCTATCCGTGCTATAAATAGATCAGCGTCACGGTGAGGCTATAGCGTCACAAAATGCTATAATACAGTACTTTGATCATTTATTTCGCTACTTTTGCTTTATTTTTGTCTGTAGGACAATATATGGGGACGGTCCCCAAAACTGTATTTTTGTGGAGTTTCTTTTTTCCCCGTGATATTTCCACACATGATGTATAGAGTACAAGTGCAAGGAGGTTCTGCTCAATCTTTATAACACACCGGTGAGGCCTCATCTGGCCTCCAGGCTACAAATGGGACACAGAAGCACTAGAAGAAGTCCAGAAAAGAGTGACTAGGCTGATTCCAGGACTACAAGGAGTTAATTATGAGGGACGATTAAAAGAATTGAGCCTTTTCAGATCAAGTAAAAAAAGACTAAGAGGAGACATGATTGAAATGTTTAAAATTATACAGGGAATTAGTCCAGTGGATAGAAACTGACTTTAATGTGAGTTCATCAAGAACACGGGGACACAGTTGGAAACTTGTTAAGCGTAAATTTTGCACAGACATTAGGAAGTTTTTCTTCACACAGAGAACCATAGACACTTGGAATAAGCTAGCAAGTAGTGTGGTAGACAGTAGGACTTTAGTGATCTTCAAATCTTGACTTGATGTTATTTTGGAAGAATTAAGCAGATAGGACTAGCAAGTTTTGTTGGGCTGAATGGCCTGTTCTCGTCTCGATTATTTACTGTTCTGCTGTTCACTGATTCACTAGGTCAGCAAGAAGCCTAACTGAGAGAATATTTAACTCTTTTTGGATTAAATATCACTTTGTTAGATCCACCTGCCACCAAGTAATTTGACTGCTCAGTCACATGTATTTTAGTATAAAAAAACGACTTGCTACTCTAGCCCTTTATTGTTTTTTAATAACCAAAAGTAGTAAAAAGTGCAGTTCAACTTGGAAGAAATGAAGGAAAAAAAGTAACAGCTTATAAGAAAACACTCAAAATGAGCATTTTTCTAGTGCCCACAATGAAGAAAAATTCCTGTACTTCAAAACATATTTCTGAGCTCTGGAAGGCAGTTATAAATTCATTTGCCACGTTTTATCAAAATCAAAAAACTTTTTAGAAAATTTGCTGAATTAAAAATGGGATGACCCAAGCGAAACAGCAAAGTAAAATTTAAAATAACCAACAGACAAAATTAAACACTGTACAGTTGTAACTAGAATGTGATATTTACAGAAATATCTGAAACCTGCACATTGACAGAGAGCCCGAGTCTAACCCAGCAGCACTGGACGTAAGGCTGACACCAACACTCTACAATGCAAGCATTTAACAATTTCAAAGCAGATTTAACATTAAATTTATCCAATTCTGAGCCTACAATCTCCACTGATTGCTGTGGGGAGACAGAGCAATTCTTACAGGTTGCAAGACACAATGGAATGCCAATGCATCTCAGGGCATCCTCATTCTCGCTGAGCCAATTTGGCCTCGTCTATGAACTGAAGCCACATGTGTCTGGGAACCACATTGCCAGCATAACAAACTGTGATCCCTCAAGTTATGACCTACCATCTAAGCATTGTGACAGCCAAAATGAAACCAAGAGTAACAGTAAGTGTTCTGTTCATTATATACAGTAGAAGATGTGGGGCTCACTATCTCTCTACACATGAGATCTAAGAGGATTTTCAATATGCTGCAGTTATCAACCTGATTCATTTGTACAGCTTCCCTGATGTGTTAAAACAGTACCTCTCTGCTGGTTGCTATCACCTGCTTCTCTTCTTTGCATCTCCTCAGCTCAGCCTCTAAATTTATAATCTTATCTTGGAGAGAATCCTTATCTCGTTTCAGCTGAAGTAAGTACTTATCATATTCTTCCCGGATTTTTCTCTCTTTTTTGCAATTCATGCATTCATCATGGATCTTCTCTGATGTAACTCTTGGGGACAACTGCTTTTCCCTACCAGGCTCCACGTGTCCTCCAAGGCAGCTGGGTGGAGACTGTAAGTCCCTCGCTTGTCCTTCCATGGCTTTGTTTTTTTCCAACAATGGAGTGACTCTGGAGATGTGAAACATTTTGTCACTCGTTTTCTCCAACAGGGGCAGTGTAATTTTCATTTCCCTTGAATCTCTGGATTCCTCTTGTTTCTGAAGAGATTCATTTGGTCGCTTGTCAATTGACACTGAAGAAGGACTTGGGCAGAAATGAATTGGAGGAAGGCAAGTCTGAATCTGAAGAACCTTAAACAACATTCAACACGTTTGCTTTAAAACAACTGCCACAAATAGTTAGCCTGAAAACTTTCTAACTGAATTAATGAAGTAAATTCAAAATTCCATTTCACTTACATTTTGCTTTAAACAGATTAAACATTTATTTAAACATATTTTTATTCATATTTTTTATAAACATATAAACATATTTAAACATATTTTGATTTTTATTGCACTAATGAGCATATTTTAATCATTAGATTAGATAAACTTTATTGATCCCATAGGAAATGCAGAGGGCGGCACAGTGGGTAGCACTGCTGCCTCGCAGTTAGGAGACCTGGGTTCGCTTCCCGGGTCCTCCCTGCGTGGAGTTTGCATGTTCTCCCTGTGTCTGCGTGGGTTTCCTCCCACAGTCCAAAGACATGCAGGTTAGGTGGATTGGCGATTCTAAATTGGCCCTAGTGTGTGCTTGGTGTGTGGGTGTGTTTGTGTGTGTCCTGCGGTGGGTTGGCACCCTGCCCGGGATTGGTTCCTGCCTTGTGGCCTGTGTTGGCTGGGATTGGCTCCAGCAGACCCCCGTGACCCTGTGTTTGGATTCAGCGGGTTGGAAAATGGATGAATGGATGGAAATGCAGATGCATACAGCAGGAAAATAGAAACAAGGAGACAGACTTAGAAGACAAATAATACAAATAAGACAAATAATACAGCCAATCTAACAATCAACCAGCCCATAAATAAATAAGTATTGTGCCGATATTTCAAAAAGAACAGTGTCCTTCTTGTCTGCTCTTCAAAGCAAGTAAAGCTGTATGCTGTTAATGGCGCAACACAAATGCAGACTGGTTGATTGACTTTCTGTAAAGTTCAGTATTTATGTTTTCAACAAAAACAGAATATAAATCATATCATGGTATTCTCTATTCGTTTTCAAAAGTGCAGAGGTCAGTAGTTTTCAAAGTATTTCAGATTATGTACTGCTTAACAAAAGACCTGCTAGAGCACCAACAGTCAGTAGTCATTTTTTACAGTAAATTCTGCATATTAATTTTACTACACTAATTTATATGAAAATGTTAACTCCAATCTTTCTGGATTTGTATTTCAGAGCTCAGGATTTCATCCAGCAGTCCACAGTATTGTGTAGATTCAGTCCAACTAAAACCTCTGAAGCATCAGAAGCACAGAAATCCTAAATCTGCTGGGGATCAGCGTGTTTCCATCCCGTCTCCCACTACTTATCCCGTTCTCCTTAAAACAATACATAATGTACTGCTAATCATCACCACCATTGCAAAATTTTATGATTAGCCCACTTCTGTCAATGAAGTATTTCATGGCAAGTTTTTCACAGCATGGACAATTCCCAATTTGAAATCAATTATTTAAACTTGGGATGACTGGAAAGAGTGCTGTATGTGTCAGCAGCCATTTTTTTTATTGAATCAAAAAATCGAACACACACATAAAAAGGTCAGCTGAAAAGGGGAAAAATAAATACCCCATGTGGAACTAAATATTCTCTCATGCCATCCCAAACCAATCAAACTGAGCTCACCACACCCCACCCAAAGAAAACTTAGTAGCAAAATCAAACCAACAAAGGACATACAAGAGAGAAGAAAACCATGAAGCATGCTGCTAAATGAATCTGGCTGTGCATAATAATGATGTCAATAGACCGCAGATAATATCATTTTCATTTTCAAGATATAAGTGAGTCACTTCTGAACAGGTTGCAAGGACACTCCATTAATTCCAAGTGAATTAAATAAGAAAACAAATTGCCAAAATGGCAGTACATCTTGCAATCAGAGATGGGCAGCTAAATCAGATTCCATAATGAGTGATTCGGGTGAATGAGAAGGGTGGCAAAGCCTGACCAAAACAGAGTTCAGGGTGATGGGCCAATGGTTCAACTTGTGTTCAGGGATGGAAGTGACAGAGACCACTTGTGCTGAGTGGGAAGGAGTGGAGTACACGCAAGTTACTGTCCTCAAGAAAGTAGAGCAAAGCTCTCTGTATTGGTTGCTTTTATGCTGCCCTCTGTGGCCATAACAGTGGGAACGTTCACTCAGGAACTTGACTGTTGGGTAACAGCATGATTATTTTATAAAAGTAAATGCCTAAATAAGTATGTAATGGACTCGTGTGTGTGGATATAATATATACAATATGCAATTTAAACATCTGCTTGCTCAGATGTAATAACTGTCACCTTGTGGACCACTTGACTCACATGGGTAGTGCATGGACCAGATTCTGAAAACCACTAGCTTAGGTCATTTAGATTCTAGAATAAGCAGAGTGTTATTTTTCACTGAATAGCATAATGTGCAGGAAGCAGGTCCACAATAATTACAAGAACCATACAGACTAAAAAGTGTTACTGCGTCTGTGTATCCCCACCATGAAAATG
Source organism: Erpetoichthys calabaricus (assembly GCF_900747795.2). Classification (NCBI taxonomy): domain Eukaryota; kingdom Metazoa; phylum Chordata; class Cladistia; order Polypteriformes; family Polypteridae; genus Erpetoichthys; species Erpetoichthys calabaricus. The sequence continues at coordinate 28,930,594 of NC_041408.2, read as the reverse complement.
TGTCTTATGTAGCAGTACATGCTGACAATTTCACTGGTTTGCCTTGATGCATTTTTCATGTGCGTATAGTTTTCAGTCAGCAGATACAAACAGTTTACAAGCCCAACATTTGTTTTGCTTAGACCACATTTTTTGGTGAAGGTGTGAACTGAGGATGGTAGTGGCGATGGAGGTGGGGTTAGTTAAAAAAGAGCCGGCCAATCCATTATGCAACATCTCAATAGCGTCATTTATCAAAGTGAAAGGGAGTGTGCTCTGGACACCCCCCAGTCACAGAAGTTTGATAATAGTGTCTGTGGTATGTAGATAAAGGGGCGCTCATGCTCCAGACACTGAGGGGGACATCCCCTTTCAACTTGATTGGCACAGGGCACCACTTTTTAAAGTAAAAGGGCACACACACTCCGTACACCAAGGGGTGTGTGCCTCTTATAGTCCGCAGCATATGCACAAAGGGGGCTCAGTTTGTGCTATCGAAAGGGTGTGCAATCTGGACACTATTGGGGACCGCCCCCCCACGTGCACAGGTCATCAAACTCTGAATTCCTACTACTCACTATTTAGAACGAGGGGCGACATCCATCAACCTCACCTAGGGCTCCAAATGGGCTTTCACCAGCCCTGAGTTGAAATTAAAACTTTTACATATTTGAGGCGGCTCATGTCCAGTCTAACAGGAATGAAAATGTTGACTTTTTTAGTCTAAAAACACTGTTAGGTGGCTTGGTAGTAATTGGTAACCTTTTTTTTTGTATCATCCATTACAATATGTATATTTTGTGACATACTATAGCTATGCCGTGTGAAACTGAATACTGGTCAGATTGAATATTTTATACGCAACATAATGCTGACAAAATGTTAAAGGTTTACCTTTTTATCACTTAAAAACTGAAATCCCATCAGTGACTGGCCTTGACTCGCTTTACCTTTTTCATTCTGTTTAGAGGCGTTCGTCTGTATAAAGAAAAAAATAATAAGGAAATAGAAATTTCATAAGTGTAAAATGTTTTACACGGTAATAAACAGCTTTATTTTTTTTTTTTGCTGGACACACACACAATTTCAAGAACAGAGTATCTATTGTGTGCTAAGTGCTGTCATGCAATCTCTGTTCTCACGATACAAAGAATATATAACATATACGTAAAGCACGGTGAGGTCTGCTTTTATATTTTACTCCATAAACAGCTAACCCATCTACTGTATTCATAACACTTCCCACTCTTCTCGTTCTCTGCCTTTACTTTTAAAGTGTTTCTAGAACGGTAGCAACAAAACTCCAAATACCTAAAATCCAAACAGAGGTTTTGGCCTGGCTACCACAAATATAGTTTTATTCTATTACTGTCTAACCACCAGTATTTCACAAAATTGAAAACGCAAAAAAATAATAAAAATTAATCAGCTTTATTGGCCATGCAACAGATCGCAACAGGGAGACATAAAGTGGTCATTGGGCTCAATGTGAAGAGAACACATGAGAGGAACATCTCCCACATTAACAATCAGTCCACAGCCAGGCTTAATTGATTATTGCAATACTGAAGGCCCACTTTCTTCATAAAATCTCAGTTCCCCTGTTGAGGTTCTCTTTAGGTGTGACAGCACTTGCAATTTCAATTGTAATGTTATTTATATTTGTATCACTCTTTCAACAGAGTATAGTTACTAGGCAGTTGCATAACTTTATAACTATAATGTATTAAGAATAAACTGCTACATCTTTCAACATAACATACATTACTCACTGCATAGTAAAACTTCATTTTCAGTTCTATTGACATAATCAAATTATGACAATTTTAACTCCATTTACACCATAAAAAATACAAGGCCATTTCACAATAGTGTTTCTGATATGAATGTGAGCAATACTGGAGCGCCACAAGGAACTGCATTGTCTCCTTTTGTCTTCATTCTGCACACCTCAGACTATACAGTAAATATAAGATGGTCATGTCACTTTCAAAAATTCTCAGATGATTCTGCACTTATGGAATGTATCAATAAGGGGGCTGAGACAGAATATAGGAGTCAGGTGGACAACTTTGTTTCTTGGTGCAAAAAGAATTGTTTGCATCTTAACATCAGCAAAACCAAGGAACAGGTTACTAGCTTTCATTGCACCAAACAGTTTCTATGATTGGTCACTATTCTGTTACACTTCTACAAGTACTTGGGGGTCCACATCAACGACAGATTGGGCTGGTCTCATAGCATAGAGCAACTATAGAAGAAGGGGAAGAGCTGTTTTTTTTTTTTTTTAAATTATGACACTGTGCTCCGTTAATGTAGGAAATGACATGGCTCTGTGATGGCTAGTGTGATTTTTCTATGCTGTGGTGTGCTGGGCTGGTAACATAACTTCAACAGATGCCCACCAAATCAACACGCTAATTAAAAGGGCAGACTCAGTTTTATGACACACTCTGGACTCTCTGGAGGTCATAGCAAAGGATAGAATTAAAACACAACTGAATGCCATTATGAACAATGCTGCACATCCCCTCTCTGACACAACAACACTGAGGACTTTCAGCCAATGAATCATTCAGCAGAAGTGCGTCAATAAATGCAACTGGGGCTCCTTTATACCAACAGCAATACACCTGTATAGTGCCTCACTGGCGCTGCCAACTCAGACATTTTCTTTCTTTTTAATCTTCTTCATTTAAAGACATTTTGGTGTGTGTTTAGACTATAGCTTGTGTATATTAGGGGGCTCCACCCTCTGCTCACCCACCCCCAGGTTTGGTTTACCAGATATACAATTTAAAGAGAGATTGTTTTTTTTCATGGGAATTGTTACACATGCATTATTTTCACTTTTACTTTAAAACTTTTGTAACAACAATATTTGTCCTTTATTTCCGGCTCCGGGCATAGTTAAATCCCTCTCTCTCGTGGGACATATAACACTGCTCATGTTGTGAAGGGGGTGCTGAACGCACGCTAAGGAGATGCGGTTGTTTCAGCTGCTGTCTTGCTGCTGCTGCTGGCGAGTTGCGTGTTCTGCTTGTCACACTCCACATCGATCATTTAAAAGCCTGTACAGCAGCTGTCCTTTTGCCACTTCGCATCTCTGCCACTCATGTTGTGAAGGGGGGTATGGATGGACACATGCTTGTTTTAAGAGCTGGGAGCACATGAAGTGTGTCTGTCAAAAGCACTCCAACAACTGCTTGGTTAGATGATCACATCTCATTCGCTTCGCTTGCCCAAAACCCCCCACCCCCTTTTTCCCCAGGGGCGCGCTATGCTACAGCCACTTCATGTCTCTGCCGCTCGCATTGTGGGGGGGGGGGGAGTGGCTTGGCTGAACGCGCACTAAGGCGGATGGATCAGCTACTGACTTTGTGCTGATGCTGCCGAGGTGCGTGTTCTGCTTGTCACACTGTGCGATGATCATTTTAAAACCTGTACAGCAACTGTCCTTTTGTCCACTGCGGGACATCAAACTGTCTTCAGAGAAGAACACGTCTCGTCTTCCGCCCAAGATTTTTTTTTTTTTTATAATAGAGATATATGCATACATATTTATGTAACTGTTTATTTATTGTTTAAAACTAAAATTCTATCTAACTATCTGTCTGTCTAAACAGAGGTGAGGAAAACAAAACCTAAAGGGCTTACACAGTTCATTATTACAGATAGGATCATAGCTAAAATCAAAGAAAAAGTCATAGTTCAGATCACAATAGGCCAACTGGCCACCAGTTTCCTTCTGGGTAATCTGCAATATCAGAGATGCATCCTGGACAGTGTAAATGGTTTTTTGAATTCTTTCATCATTGAATCCAAAGCTTGCAATATCTCTAGTGTCACTTCCAGTGGACAGGAGTAGTGGATTGGCAAAGTAACTGTGAAATCAAAAATGCTTTTTGGGAGACTATGATGAGCCTTGGACTTTCTATTCCATGCTTCTTGATGTTAGGTGACATCTCACTGTTTAACTGAGTAACACAATGGTTTTTGTCTTAGAACATGAACTGTGCAAATTGCAAGTGTTGTGTTAATGCCTGGATTTTTTTAATAACACTCCTTTGTCTGATAGTTGCATTGGCAAAAACAATGACATGAAACTATTAATTTTTCAAACATAAAAACTCTGAACTAAGTGTCACTGTATTTCTGTCTTGCCACCTCTTTTTCTGTAACTTATTTATGCATTACACCAGCCTATATACCAAGAATGCCTTGGGGTTTGTCAAATTTTGCAACCACAGTTACCGATCATATCACTACAGTATGTCAATATAAACAACTAAAAAGCAGTGGCCGGATCAGATTTAGCAATCATGAGCTAACTAGTTGCTTGTTGGAGCCATCGCTGTACAAAGTGTTAACAGGTATGGTGAGCTCAGCAGTAGTCTTGATCCTTTTTTTTCTTTTGCATCCTGTCATGGTACATAAAACACAAGACATCAGACAGACAAGCTTCTTTTCTTTTTCGTTTGTGAAGTTCAAAACACCTACATTCCTTTCTCCTTGTTGGTGTGTTATATTTGTTGCACTTCGAGATGAACATTCATTGGATGCCACTTGCCAACTCTCATGTACTCAGAACCTGCCCCTACAACTAAGGACAAAATCAAATCTGTTTGATTTTATTGGAGCAAATCAAAGACTATTTGAAATGACTTACTGGGCATATCACATTACATGCCTGGCTTCACGGGAGCACACTGCCGACTGCCTCCAGCTCACCAAGATTATGTAAATGAAAACTACAACTGAAAACCACTAAAAAGACATGGAATGTGACATAGCCTTAGTCATGAACTAGGGAGTTCCTTAGCACAAGTTCACAAAAACTGTAGCTAACAGCCCCATAAGTGTTCACCCCATAAGGGAAAGGGTTCATCAGCCTTCGGCTTGTAAATAAAAAAGGGCAAAGCTATATATGAATCATTTATTTTTCAGTCTACTGATTCAATTGTATTGCACTACGCAACAAAGTTTTTGCTGTTGGGTGCTGATCACGAATATCACATCATAATTTACCCATCACGTACTGCGTCAGAGAAATCTTCAGTTTTGTCATGATTTATTCTTATATTTGTATCCAAACATTTTCGCTCCCGTAAGTGACTTATCAACAACGGTTTGTGCAGCCTAGGCATGTCCAGGCATGGAATCAGGTCAGGTTGGAAGCTGTTCTGTGGAAGTTGACATCCTGGGCAGGTCTGAACGAGCTTGACGCTGTCTCAGCATGCTATAAAGGTGGCTTACATACACCGATCCTGCTCATTTGGTTAATATAGATAGTCAGTGTGAATGTATAGTATCAGTATAGTAAAGTATTGTATCTGTAGCAATATAACAGTAAGTACGATTGATGCTATTTGGTGTCGGGTGATATGTCTCGTCAATGTCGTAACAGCCGCGATACATTCTGCTATATCTGTGGTGAATACACACTTGCGCCTCAGAGACGTTGGATGACTGCTCTTGTGAAGAAAGCTTATCATCTGTATTTCGGCTGCAAAATTGGTGATCAAGACAAGGAATGGACGCCTCACATTTGCTGTGCGACATGTGCTGTCAGTCTGAGAGCCTGGCTCAGAGGTACTCGAAAGACGATGCCCTTTGCTGTTCCGATGATATGGCGAGAACAGAAAGACCATGTGATGGGCTGTTATTTCTGTTTGACTAATGTGGCTGGTTTCTCTGCCAAAAACAAGAAGTCAATTGAATATCCTAATCTGCCTTCAGCAATGAGACCTGTGCCACATGACGACAGTCTTCCAATTCCGAAACCACCAGAGGATTGGACCTTAGACAAACCAGATGAAGAAACTGCGATGCAGGGTACTGACAGTGACATTGACCCAGATTTTGAACTGTGCTCAGCAGGGGATCCACATCTGATAACACAGTCCGAATTGAATGATTTGGTCAGAGATTTGGGTCTGTCAAAAGCAAAAGCCAAGCTGTTGGGTTCGAGACTGCAGGAATGGTGTTTGTCGTCACCAGGTATGAAAATTTCTGTGTTTCAAGGCCGACATCATGATATAACCACATTTTTTGCGCAAGTCGACAGCCTCTGTTTCTGTTGTGACATTGAAGGATTGTTCTCAGCCTTGAGTTGTGATCACAACCCGGAAGAGTGGCATCTCTTCATTGATTCGTCAATGTTAAGCCTAAAAGCTGTTCTGCTACACAATGGCAATGTTTATCCTTCAGTACCTGTTGGCTATGCAGCACACATGAAAGAGGCGTATGAGAACATGGAACTGTTGCTGAAGCACGTCCAGTATAGCAGGTACAACTGGAATATCTGTGGAGATCTTAAAGTCGTTGCTCTGTTACTAGGACTGCAGCTCGGCTATACAAAGTACTGTTGTTTCATCTGTGAATGGGACAGCCGTGCCAAAGAGTCACACTATTCTCGACAGAACTGGCCACTCCGTAAAAAGTTCGTTCCAGGACAGAAAAATGTAGCACATGAATTGCTCATCGACCCGGCGAAGATATTTTTGCCTCCTCTTCACATAAAATAGGGACAGTGAAAGCACTGAACAAGGAAGGCGAAGGTTTTCGTTATTTAAGACAGATGTTCCCAAGAATAACTGATGCCAAGATCAAAGAGGGCATTTTTGTTGGCCCCCAGATCAGACATGTTATGAATGACAAGCGGTTTGAAGATCTGTTAGTTGGGCTGGAAAAAATTGCCTGGAAAGCCTTCAAAGACGTTGTTGACAATTTTATGGACAATTACAGAGCCCCAAACTACATTCAGCTGGTAGACAACATTCTCAAAGCATACAAGACAATGAAGTGCAACATGTCACTCAAGATTCACTTCCTCCACTCACACTTGGACTTCTTCCCCGCAAATCTCGGTGCTGTCAGTGATGAACAGTGAAAGGTTTCACCAGGACATTGCTACAATAGACAAACAATACCAGGGCAACTGGAATCCATCATTGCTTGCTGACTACTGTTGGACACTGCAACGTGATGCACCAGACATTGAATACAAAAGAAAATCAGGAGCAAAACACTTTTAATTCTGTTGAATTTAATAGCTTCTGCAAAACATAAACGTGACTAAATACGTTATCATCAGTAAACATATAAATGTCTATTTCTCAGAGTTCCTATGTGATGCAGTAAAACCAAAACTATATTTGTGCATACCCAGTAGGTACCTGTCAAAATCAGCAAACACTTTTCAGGAAGCAAGACTTTTCAAAAAAAATTTTGTGCAGTGTTATTTGCCCTGTGAGTCTGTATCTTTGTTTCTGTTGCTGTATGCACCTAAATTTTGCCTTGGGATCAATAAAGTTAATCTAATTTTCCACATAGACGGTGACTGGACAGAATGCCTGGTCCCTTGCACCACCATTTCTCTCACTCTTGAAACTCAAATAAAAAAACAATTTAAAACAACAATTAACCATACAGTATGTATAATGAATACTGTTCCAGCCTTTTGATACAAAATAACAGTGCATGGAATTACTTAATCTTGAGACATTTTACCCCTTATATGAGTTCTTTACTGCTTTAAAGAATTATATTGTTAATATACAGGCATTTATAAAAATTTAATCAAATGAATTTCTATCTGCCATACCCTTATAACATAACAAATACACACTTTTCTAAATGTTTGTTGTTTTGATGTGGTTTATATCAATCATCAACCTTAATTAAATAGCACCTCTTGTCAATGTCAAGGTGCTTCATAAAGCAGACAAAAATACATTTCAAAATATAAATGCAAAACACAAGATCTTTCACTAAAGAATGAAGTTACAAGAACCAAATTTAAGTGTACATAAGTGGAGATGAACTAGCCAATTACATTCCAAAATGTCCACTGTACCTGCAGGACACAGGTTTGCGTGTAGGCAGTCTTGACAGAGCGATTTGGCACAGACATGGCTCGGGACGCAAACTGAAGCATACTTAGGGTCTCGTGTACACTGGAGATGTGTGAAGAGATGGTCACAATTAGGGATGTCAAATAATTTCCTCCAAGGCTACAAAAAAATAAAGCTTTATTTAGAAGTTTTTCAGCAGTGACTTCACACTGAGCAGCTACAAAATGTTAATAATGATCCTTATAAATAAAAATGACAAAGAATGAACACACACAGGTTAACACACATGCACTGCACCTGCACATAAACACAATTCTTCATACACAATTTTTCTCCTATTTACTCCTCCCCTTGAACTTCTTTATCAAGCTGATGCTGTTATTTTATTATTCACTACGATAAATGTATTTCTTGTTATTTTATATAACCCCTTATGAGATAAATGTTATATTTATGGCATAACCTTTCTTCTATAATACTAAGTTTCCTGTTTTTGTACTGAGCTGGATCATAATATATATAGGCCATAGTTCTTTACTTTTAAACCATGAGAAACAAGGTGTACGTAGTGAAATTTACACATCTCCCAAAATAAGAATAAAAATAATACATTTAAAATATCATGCACATCCTAAGCTAACGGGACTATCAATCAAATTGTGGTCATCGAAGGTATCAACATCTGCCATGTCCTGTTAGCAACTAGGTGTAACCAGTCATGTTAAAAGTTTTCTGAATTTGTAATAAATTAGTTTTAAAGAATAGTGACCTAATCAATGGATTGTATAAATATAGCAGAGAGGACACTTTTTTCTTGGGAGAAACATTAATATGATGCTTTTTGCCTCTTCGGAGATTTAGATAAAGAATAATGATTGACGCTTTCTCCTGCCTGCGTTTTATTGCTTAAATCGGGACATTCCAGTAGGGGGTGTCTGTATTCATGATTTTATTACACAACCTTCATTTTAATTGACTTGCTATTTAAGACTCAAACCCATTGACTATTTTTATTATTCGTTAATTACAAGGTGAGGGTCTCAGTAGTGTTGATCTGCTCGGGTCCACAAAACAGTTAGATGGTGCTTCCCACTGTGGTCGAATGAGAGCACCAACAAGCCATGGAATTAAATAATAAGTTAAATCAACAACAAGAATCAGCTTCTAATTAAGAAACTGGTTGGAGTGAAATTGGTTGGAGTTTGAGGCCCCCAACTTCACAACTTATTTTTATTTGGCTGCCATTTATGGAGAAAAGAAGCAATTCAGAAGATTGAGTCTTAAAAACAAAGTCAATTAAAATGAAGTGCAAAGAAGGCAATTAACAGCAGAAATGGGTTACTGGTTAAGAAACGGGAAGGAAGTAAAACCTGCAGCCACTGCAGCCCTCCAGGGTTGGAGTTGGACACCCTTGTGCTAGAAGAACACGAAAGGCCAAGGTAATGTTGCCATTGGATTGGAGAGTTCATGTTCTAGATACTTGGATCAGGAAAATGTTGAGTTGATTAACAATATCAGGTGACCTGGCTCAGATGGTCAAAACACTAATTGGAAAGACACAAGAGACACAGAGAAGTAGAGAGGACATGTTACCAACTTGGGGAAGATTAGGGATGCAGAGTGTGATTGGATTCTGCAGAAAATCTGTAATGGAGGTGGCAGCATAGATTTCATGATGAAAGTTGTTTGATCTGTGTTGTTATAGTGACAGGCACGGGCACCAGTGGTGAAGAAAGCTATCAAGTTAAACAAAGAGGCCATCTTAGCAAAATTAGCAAAATGGTATTTTTATCTGAATAGAAAAAAAAAAGAAGTTAACATCTGAGGTGACGCCTAAAGTTAAAGCCTACAGTACGTGTGGAAGAATGTCTTTCAGGAGCCTTATGATGTTGAGGTTTGTTTTTTGGTGGGTGCTCTTTCATTTTTTTCTAGAAATGCAGGCTTCCTGCAACATTGTGCCACCATAGATGTGGCCTTATCACTGAAAGTGGTTTGTATACTTTATTCACTTAAGTTTGTCAACAGAATATGGAACAGAATAGCTGTTATACAATTTCTTAAAGCTCAGGTTCTTCATTCTGTTCATTTTGGACCCTCTTTGGCCCATTCAGGGCTGTGGGTGGTTCTTTATATACTTGATTTGATTTTGTAAGTACAGTGGATGAGTATTAGCAATACAGCTTTACAACTCTAGCAGTTCTGTCTCTATGGATTAAGCACATTTGTTCTCTGCCCAAGTGGGTTTTCCTCTAACATCCCAGAAGTAGGCAGTTTAATTTTTGTTATAGGTTTGCAGGCTGATAAGGATGTGTCAAGAACAGAAATGCTATTGAGCTGAGATATGACAAAAGGAAGTGCTGCCAGGTCTGTGGTATTAAACAGAAGCCCAAACTAGTAACTGGAGTGTCCTTCCAAAGGAGGGGTACATGGATACCTTTTTGTGTTCAAAAATTGCACAGTAATTCTATGGGGAATTATATAACACAGGGGTCATGAGCAATGGGCAGAGAACTGTGAGAGTTTCCCCAAACCCTTGGGTGTCAACATTGGGCTCCTATGTTGGCACCTGATCCTTTAACTACGCATTGAGGTCCATGCTAACAGTGCAACCTATGGTGAGACGGCCTCAGGACTTTTAAAGGGCCTTCCTTAATTGTGGATGTAATCCTAGGTGTTGTCCCAGATTTAACTTCAGGGTGGCTTTTAAAAGCTGAATTCTGCTAGTGGCCCATAGACCTTGGTATGGTATACTGTGGCAATGTATGGGATGGGAAGGCAATACAACTGAGCAGCTCACATACAGTCCATAGCTGCAGAGCACACAATTCATTACAGCAGTATACACTAAACAAATCAAATATACAACTTGATTGAATGGCTCAATCTTCTGACTGGAGATCAACACAATGGATGGACATATAACGAGATTACAAGATAGTTACTAAGCATATGTACTGTATACATACCACAAAATGGCCTCTATAGGTATTCCCTGTCTCTGCCTAAGGGTGGCTATCAGCTTAAACCCTATCTGTTTCATGTGACAGAGTAGATAAGAGGGCATAAACAGCTGTGTTTTCTGGATTCATGACATTGACGTCCATTACTGCACACACACAACATTTTGCCTCTTTGTCGTGTCACTGGAAGTTCAGCCTTAGCTGTAATCCTTTCCTTCTTTGGATGCCACCAGTGAACCCTCTTTGACATGGAGACTATTCATAAGCACTGAGGAACTGACAATTATTTTTCATTTTTTGATATTGTAATTTTTCCTTTATGAACTGTAAAGTACTCTGGGCTACACCTGCTTATGTAAAACAGACTATATAAATAAATGCTGTTATTTGCTGATTAAAAAGGCATAAGTGGCCAGCCACATTTCAGATTCATGAAAGTGACATCCAGAGAAGAAAGAAAAAGAATAACAAAAACTAAGGGAACAGGCAATGATGCAGTCAAAGACCACAACATTAAGGTCAAAATCCTAGCAAGTAAAATACTATCAAAAGAAAAACATTATGAAATGTAATCCAGGAGAATAGCAAGGGTCAAAGTGTTTGTAGAAACAGATGCTGGTAAAAAAAGAACGTGAGAGACTCGATAACTGATCCAAGATTATAAGCCAGGCTCCTCTTTAACTGCACCTGCAGAGAGGAAAAAATGACTTCAGGTGGCCGTTGGGTCATTGACGGTGCCTCACAAATGAATACTGGAGAACCAGGCAGAGCAGGGCATGGAAGGATGCTTAAAGAGGGGGTCTGCTGACCAAAGATAAATTTGTCACATCATTACATGTTGTAATTAATAACAGACATTTGTGCTTGGTCCTTCCTGATTTCCTTTATTACTGCATTTTCTTGACCCTTATTTGTTTCTAGGTTATCAACCAAAATCTAGTATGAGATCAAGCACCCCTGGGTAAACAAAAAAACATTTTTTTAAACTTACAGTCAGGGCTATAAGTATTTTGACAGTGACACAGTTTTCATAATTTTGTCTCAGTACCCCACCACAATGGATTTGAAACAAAGCGATCATTATGTGATTGAAGTATAGACATTCAGCTTTAATTCAAGGGTTTAACAAAAATATCGTATGAGCTGTTTAGAAAAGACAAGACATTGTTATACATAGTCCCCCCGATTTTCAGGGGCTCAAAAGTATTTGGACAGACTAACATAATCAATAATATAATGAACATTTTCAATATTTGCTTGAAATTCCTTTACAGTCAAAGACTGCCTGAAGTCTGAACCCATGGCCACCTCCAAGTGCCTGGTTTCCACCCTACTAATACTGTGCCAGACCATTCATGCATCTGTCTTCAGTTTCTGCTTGTTTGTTGGGCTTTCTGCCTTCACTTTTGTCTTCAGCAAGTCCAGTTGGGTTGAGGTCAGTTGATTGACTTGGTCATTAAAGAACATTCCACTACTTTGCCTTGAAAAGCCCTTGGTTTGCTTTCACAGTATGTTTTGTCTAATTGGTCATTTGTATGGTGAAGCGTTGTCCTATCCTTTTTGAAGAATTTGGCTGAGTCTGAGCAGATAGTGTTGCCCTGTACACTTCAGATTTCATCCTGCTACTTCTGCCAACAGTCATATCATCAATAAATATTAGTGAATGACTTCCATTGGCAGACATGCATGATCATGCCACCATGCCTCCACCATGTTTCACAGATGATGTGGTATTCATTGGGTCATGAGCAATGTCTTCTCTTTCCAACATTCTGGTACTGTATATATTGATCTTACGTTTCCTTTGTCCAAAGAAAATTGTTGCAGAACTGCTTCCGCTTTCTGCTGTCTCTCTAAAGGGTTTGTGTTGTTTTCTCAGCCTAATGACTGACTGTTTTTACTTGTATGGTCAGCTTTTTAAACCTCATATTGAGAGTTCACAGTGTCAGTTGGACACTTGGAAATCAGTTACACAGACCTTTTACCTGTCTAATAGTTAATGAAATAATGAGGGAACTGCTCCCACCTGGAAATGGGGGGCTATGCAGTAAAATGGCAGTCATTCCTAAATGGTCCATACGATATTTTTGGTAAACCCCTTAAATTAAAGCTGAAAGTCTACACCTCATTCACATAATGATTACTTGATTTCATATCCATTGTGGTGGTGTACAGATTCAAAATTATGAAAAATGTATCACTGTACAAATACATATGGACCTGACTATATGTCTTTTATTAAATGCACAAAGTAATCCAACACTAACTGGCACTGTATGAAAAACAAATTGACTCCACTCCTTACACTTTACTGGTTGCAATGGCTTTGCCTGCAGTGACAGCAACCAACCTCCTATAATTCGAAATTATTCCTCCACACCACTGTAACGGCTTATCTGCTTTTTTTTGTAACCCCTCTTGCTCAGACATTTCCACCCATGACAAAAAAGCCACTGTTCTTTAGTTGTGGCTCTTTGCCTTTTAATCGGACTTTGTTCGTCAAGGCTTACATGGCATTACCATATTTTTATCAAAAAAAGTACAAATATATCTTACCAGTCTCTTAAAACTCTGGTCAATTTAGACTCTCTGTAAGGTATGTGCTGGCAACCTGGTGTGCTAAGTGCAAAAATGACCTGAAATGAGAAGAGAGAGTTTAATAGTCTGACTCTGATCAAACTGAAAAATAAAAATAGAGATTACATAACTATTTTCATAATTTATTATTTTACAAGTCATTGGTATTTATTAATGAACTATTGAAAACTGGAGTTGTCGGTGGCTGGCCCAGTGACACAACAAGTAGACCACAGTGCCTGGACAGTGGTTCAGGTTCTTCTTTGTGAAGTCTGTATATTCACTGCATGTCCACACCAGTTTGTTTCACAGACTCTGTTTTCTTCCTACAGTCCAAAGTTGTGTTGCCAGATTGGCTCTAAACTTCTTCAGTGTAAGTACAAGTTTGCCTTTGGGCGAAGTTATTTGATTTTAAATAACTTTGATGTCAATTCAATGTAACTCATTGTGTGAGTGAATTTACCAGTTGGTACTCCAATTCTAAAAACCTTAAAGAGTGTGTAACACTGCTGGGGTTGGTTTCAGCTTCCTGTACTGGAAAAGGCAGTTCAAATGATGAATAGATGAATCAAAGCTAAGATGGGACATAAAGAAATTTATCATGCAATCGTTTTTTTAATGGACTCAATTCAATTCAGGGCTCCACGGGGTTCTGATTGGAAACAAGACACAAATCAGTCCTGGGCAAGTGTGACAGTATAGAGCATACAAAAATTAAAAAAAAATCAAAGGGTGCTGAAGATTTAAAGGGTCGATGCCAGATGCTATGCAGTGTATCCTGGTTTGTCTATTCTATGTCAAATCCTGGTTTCACTGAGTGAGGAAAAGCACACTTTATGTACATTGCAAAGGTCAGATATGAAATATATAGATGTTAAACATACATTTTTTTCTTGTTGGTCAGCTGGTTCTTCAAGACTGGGAAGCCAGCAAAGAAAACAAGTGAACCAAAATGACATTGGTCTCCGCCAGTATTGTGGTGACATGTATACCAGGTTTGTGATGGTTAGCCCTGACATAACTTGCATCCGGAACCGTCGATAACGTGACCTGAATGAACCGAGCAATGAGGACACAATATTCAATACTAAGTGCAAAGGTGCTTCAGTGCTTTTATTACAAAAATAAACAGTCAAAGGTTCAAAAACCTCAAAGTGTCCAAAGTGCAGAGCAATTCTTCATAATGATTAAATAAATAAATCTCTCTATTATAAAAAAAAAAAAATCTTGACAGGGAGACAAGACGTGATCTTCTCAGAAGACAATTTGAAGTCCCGCGAGTGACACTTTAACGTCACACGAGACAAGGCAGTGAGACAACATTTAAAACAAGTTCATGGACATCTAACCTAGTAGTTGTTGGAATGCTTTTGGCAGACAGGCATCATGTGCTCCCAGCTGTTAAAACAACGACAAGCAGAACACTCAGCTCGCCAGTAGCAGCAGCAGGAAGCCAGCAGATGATCTGCTTCTCCTTAGCATGCATTCAGCCCCCCCCCTTCACAATGTGAGCGGCAGAGATGCGAAGTGGCTGTAGTATAGTGCGCCAAAGGGCAAAAAGGGGGTGCGACAGCTATTGGTACGGGCTTTTAAATGATCGACGCGCAGCACGACAAGCAGCAGCAGCAAGCCAGCAGATGATCCGACTGCTTCTCCTTAGCGTGCTTTCAGCCCCCCCTTGCAGAGACACGAAGTGGCAAAAGGACAGCTGCTGTACAGGCTTTTAAATGATCGACGCGCAGCGCAACAAACAGAAAACGCAGCTTGCCAACAGCAGCAGCAAGACAATATGATCCGACGGCAGTCCTCCACCCCCCTCCCCCAACATGAGCAGTGTTATACGTCCTGCGAAAAAGAGATTTAACCATGCCCAGGGCCAGAAATAAAAGGACGAGCATTGTTTCCACAAAAGTTTTAAAGTAAAAGTGAAAATAATGCATATATAAAAATTCCCATGAAAATAATCTCTTTAAATTGTATATTCGGTAAAACAAACCCAGGGGTGGGCGAGCGAAGACTCCTTGTAATTGAATAAAAACAGGTCTTCAATTTGCAGGTTAAAAATCCATAAATAAAAGGATCCATAAAACCGAGGTTAAAACTGAATGGCAGGTTCCATCCATTAAAACAATCACAAGCTGCAGGGCTTCCCACTAAAACCAGGGTCTCTCCAGCTCACCTCAAAAGGGTCTCTGCAGAGAAAGGAGATGTCCACCGACAGGCACAGTCAGCACTTCATAGGCTTGAGTCCGCACCACCAGTGCTTCAACATCTGTGGGGCACCACACCAAGCCTTGCTCCTGTCTCCTGCGTTTACTGTTCCCTTGGCATTCCTGGCATGACCCTTCTTCAAACAATGGTTCATTCCTGCCCTGAGTATGCACAGCAGGAGTGACCCTCCTCCCCCTTTGAGCGTCAGACACATGCTCCTCTTCTGAGGTTCATAAATCCAGCTATCTACCTCCCCTCATCATCAGCACTTGCTCTCTTCTCCATCCTGCCTTCTCTCTTACACTTCAATGTCCAAGTACACCTGTGGTTTCTTTTCTCTCCATTGTCAGCTCAGGATGCTCTTTAAATATCCATTGGGTGAAGGTGCTGCAGTCACAAACTCCGTAGCACTAATGAGGAAATTGTCCGCTGCACACATTCACTTGTCATCTCCTTATCAACACTCCGGAGATACCCCACCATGCTACCACATGCATTGGCACTTTTCTGGAACCTGAGCGCTCTGTATTTATTTATTTAAAATTTGGATGGGCCATGGACTTCATTACTCACTATACAACAGTGATCCGTGGCGGATTTGAGCAGGTGCAGGTGCTTTTAAAAGAACAGTGATGTGCAGACCTCGTGAGTGTAGGTGTGGGAGAGGAAAGCCATGTGGTGGCAGTGAACTAAATGGGAGAATGACAAGCACAGTCAGCATAGCCATCTGTCATTGAGGCTCTGTGGAAAGTTTAGTTCAGCTGTGCTCACACGGTTATAAAAAGGTCTGAGTAGGTCAGAAAGGTGAGGAAGCAATCAAAGGGACGGTGAGAAAGAAATCAGAATGGAGCAGGGCAGAAACAGGCTGAATGCCAGCAGGGGTTGAAGGAGGCACGCGGTCAGGGAAGCCCCATGGAGTAGCGTAGGTTTTATGGACCGCATTTGCCAGTGTCTCACTCCTGCTGAGCATGTCTGCTGGGTGAGCAGGGTGAGATGGGAGAGAGAAAGAGAGCACTACGGAATATAATGAAAGAAAACTGATTCTGACTGATTTTATCCTTGATTTTAACTACATATTTATTAGATTTATTTATTGGACTTTTAACCTCCTGCACTGCACTGTTTTGTATGGATTATTTATTGAAGACTTTGTTTAAGCACCACACTTTGGACACTGTTTGTGTTTTTACTAAAAGCACATTTCCACTTTTGTACTGTAACTGTTTTTGTGTCTTCATTCGCTCTAGTTATGGCTATCTATTTCATAGGATGCAGGCACTGGGAGCCTGAAAGAAAAATGTAAATGTTATTTCTATTTTGTCCTTTTCTTGGCTATAATATTGTAACAAAACTACATAGAGCAGTAAAATATGTATAAATTAATTATGATATTCTGTATATATATCTGTATTTGGGGCAGCACGATGGCGCAGTGGTAGCGCTGCTGCCTCACAGTTAGGAGACCCGGATTCACTTCCCGGGTCCTCCCTGCATGGAGTTTGCATGTTCTCCCTGTGTCTGTGTGGGTTTTCTCCGACGGTCCAAAGACATGCAGGTTAGGTGCATTGGCGATCCAAAAATTGCCCCTAGTGTGTGTGTGCCCTGCCCAGGGTTTTTTCCTGCCTTGTGCCCTGTGTTGGCTGGGATTGGCTGTAGTTAGGATATAGCGGGTTGGATTATGGATGGATATCTGTATTTGTATATGACAGTCAGCATCTGCGCTGTCATGTTTCATTTTCTTTTGTAACATAAATGAAGAAGTTATACAATGTTATAAAGTTATAAAATTCCAGAGAATTTTGAGTGAACTGAGATCTGCCAGAAGGGATATCAAGACCTGAAGTGCCAGGAGAAAGGGGAGCTGGTTAGAATAGTGGAGAAGAGTCATAACATTCTTGCCCAGTGGACTGACAATCAATGTGTTTCTGGATTACATAATCATTATTGAGGAGGTTTATCTACAGGAACTGTGGAAGTAGAACTTCATTAACTTGGGACTGAAACTTTTTGGAGGCCACACTCCCTAGCAACTGTTGCCCCTGATTAATGCATTTTTGGTGAGATGAATGCTTCTGCTTTTCCAGGATTCTCTCTATGTGTATCAAACCTTAAACCTTAAACCTCGAACCTGAACAAAATAGTTAACTCATTATTATGGAATCAACTGTGTTTTTTGTACCTGATATGTTGATAATATATTTGTCATTATGTGTGTTGGTAATGTTTACTTAATTTAATACAGTACATTTCATTGAACATTACCGTGATAAACCTTACTTAACTGGGTAGATGGTGGTAATTAATGCCAGGATTATAACGAAAAAAAGTCAGCACCTTAACTTTTTTCAGGAGTCTTATCTGAGTCTTTTTATGTGCTGACCTGGTGTTGAGTAAAAATTATTGGGTTATTTACATTTCCAAATATTGTAATTGATCGCTTGAGACTTTTCAGCTCCTGTGGGTTTTCATGCATTGTCTGGAAACTCCTCCTTCCTTCATCAAAAGCTCTATGACCAGATACCTGAAAACAAAAGTCATTTCTTATATGACTTTATATTATATACTGTTAACTGAAGGAAAAACTTAACAAATGTATCTCATAGAAAAGTACTTACTCTGCCACAGCTCGCTAATTCAACCTGAAATAAATAAGAAAAGGGAAAACACTTTTAATTTACAAGAGAAAAGCTGAAATCTACCTTAGCTGGGACACCAATCCATTGTACTCTACACTTACATAAAAATACACATACAATATCTATACTCACTCATACTGTATAAGGCCAGGTCAACCTAAATTTCAAACCCTTGTGATGAGTAAAATTAGAAAACCCACAAAGGCATAGGGAGAACATACTGTACATAACCACACCAATCATGAATGACCACATCTAGATTGAGGGTGACAGCCTCCTCTACAGAGGCTTGTCATGTTTAGAAATTATTGCCAAAAGTGTATGAGGAATCTTAATTGGTGCCAAGTTAGTATGGATAATGTGCTCTTAGAAGATCTGTTGGTTTTTGTTTCCACCCAATACTATAGGTTTGAACTACCATCACACTTATAAATGTACCCAAATCGTGGTTAAATTCCTTCTCTAATCAGACATGGCATGATAATGGTGACGTACAATCCACCATGATGTCAAAGTATAATTCCTGTATCCAAACAAATGTTTTCATTTGGAATTGCTGATGAGGATAAGAATACTTTTCCTGGGTAGAAAGGTCAAGTGTACTTTTAAATTTAAATCCGTAAGAGGACCGTTTCAGACCAAGCCAAAGCAATATCATACTGTCTCATGATGAATCCAGCAGGGGGTGTAGGCGTTCTGGGAATATATGTTCATTAGAGATTGCAGCTCCCCTAGTGGTTCGGAGGTAATTCTGAGATGAAGAATAAAAAATAATACTAAAGAAAGGATACACTTGGCTGGTTTTAATATCGGCAGACACTCATACAATTTCTAAGGAAAGCTCTTGGCAAAGCATGATGCAGTCAGTTCTGGTCACTTCGATAATGTGGCAGGTACGATGTGTTCCCTCCATCTGCAGGTCAGCTTCAATGTTCAGTGTAATTGCCAGAGCTTTTATACTTTTCTCACAGGCTTTGGTTCCAAAATAAAAAAATGCAATTTCCGTAATATGGGATACAATCTTTTGATGACACGGTTTAAATTTAAATAGTACACAGTAACTGGTAACCATAAAATGACCATCAAACCACAAGAATACACCTTCTATCCTTTAATAGCCTGCCTGAGTTGCTTCCTCTTGTCTCTTCCCATCTCAGTTTCGTCTTTCCCCTGTCAGTTTGGCTCCCATGACTTAAGCTGTTTCTATTCATGGCCTCAGTTACCCATTTTTGAGTAAAATTAAGTAATATGGAATAAAACTCACAGATCATAGTGGCACACTTTAAACCTTTGGCCACACATTTGAAAGTTATCTTTATAAGCAGCAGTATTGTCAGAGAGATTCAAGTATCTCCAGTGAAGAACAGGAGTAGTATCAGTTGTGATGTTCTTGAAGTGAGGGGACTTGAAATGCTTTATTGAGACTGAAAAGTCAAAATTAGGCTAAACCAGTTAACCATTTCCTGAAGAAGCCACAAACTTACTCGGACTATTTTCTAATGCCACTGCATTTGAAGACCTGCTTGCTCTGGCATATGGCTATAATTTAAATGACTTTACTTTAGAAGTACAAACCTTGTGTCAATCATCATCATCAATACTGTATGTGTGCACAGATGCCACTGCATTTACTTCTTTTAGAATATGTGGTGTTTATTTAAGTATGTCATTTATTTATTTTGGTAATCAAAAAAATGTTTGTGTGACCTTAATGCTTTAAGCAATTTGTAATCCATTACTTAAAAGATCCTAAAATCAATAAAAAAATAAATATTGAGAAAACAACAGCTACTAAAGTATGTACTTTATAATGTTCTGGGTGCTTACGTGCAATGAGAATTTCAATGTAGGGATATCATGCCCCCCTGCACACTTATTCATCACATATGAATCCTCAGATTTCACACAACACCAATGTGATCTTGTTTTAAGGTGGGTTTTTAAAATATTTTTTCCAGTTTATATAGTTTAGCTTTGGGTTTGATAAGGAGAAGTACATGGCAGTGCACATTTTATGATAATACAATGCATTTATGTTCAGGTTGTGACATAAATGAGTGGTAGCGTAGCGGAGTGACTTTAAGGTGTAGGTGCAGCATTGCATAAGCATTCACATACGAACTTGTGCATGATGTGGGTGGAGAAGGCTCTTGGAAGGAAAAACCAGATGCAAGACTGGTAGAACAAATGAACGAATGAGCGAGGAAGTGAGGAAGCAGTATGGTCTGGCCCCTGCGAGGAACTGAAACTATGGAACTCCGAATCATGTCCCTGCTAAGCAATTGGATTAGAGCAGGGGCCAGGATCAAAGCCTCTCGGGGATCTAAGAAGCGCTGAGGGAGTATGATGGGATGTTAGAGATTCAACTCCATGTGTCTGGGCTGATGCCTGTACAAGGAGACAGGACAGGTGTTGGCAGAAGGTGACTACAGCTGTCAATGTCTCCACCAGCTGGGAAGACCTGCTGAGACGAACTGGGGATACAGAGAGTGAGGTGCTATGAATGGATTAATGATTGGCACAGGAAACCTAGTTTTGATTTTAATTATTTATTGTGGCTTTAAACCTGCACATGAGCACTGGATTTTGTCACTATTTATTTATTTATATTATAAGAAGATTTGATCTTTGTACTGTTTAAACTTTGTGGTTTTTTAACCCTGTATGGATTTTATTGGAATAAAAGCACTTTTCACTGTTTTGTACAATCTCTTTTGTGTAAGTGTCCTCATTGCACTGGCTCATCTTGGTTTACAGCTATCAATAGATTGGGGTCAAGAAGGATTTGACAGCTGCCACAATCCTGGACAAGTCACTGTTTCCATACATCCTACAATTATGCTGATAATTTGGAACATGTTATATTTTGGTGAGATGCTACAAGACAAATTTATTTACCCACACAAAGATTTGTCACAGCATGTATCTGAGTGTGGTGCTTATTTCTTTCAAATTAAAATTCAGTTACTTTACTTCCTATTGATAAAGAAACACCTATCTATTACAGGCATGTTATACAGTATAATAAAGAATACACTGAGGTAAGAGGAATGTACATCTCACATTGTACCAGCAGACTTTATGCTTCTGTCCCAGTCAAGAAACAGAACTGCAGGTTATTAAAACATTAGACACGCTTGCACTAGAACAGGCCATTCAGCTCAAAAATAGCTCGCAAGTCCTATTCATTTAATTCTTTAAAATAACATCAAGTCCAGTTTTGAAAGTCCCTAAAGTGCTACTGTCTATCAAACTACTTTGTCACTTATTCCATGCGTCTTTGGTTCTCCGTGTGAAGAAAAACTCCCTAATATTTGTGAAAATATTTACCCTTAACAAGTGTCCAAATGTATCCCATTGTTTTTCATGTACTCATTTCAAAATAAATCTCAATCCACTGTACCGATTCTTTTCATAATTATAAACACTTCAATCACGTCTCCTCTCAATCTTTTGTTCTTTAAACTGAAAATGTTCCATTCTTTTAATCTTTCTTAATAATTCATCCACTTTAGCCCTGGAATCAGCCTAGTCGCTCATCTATTGGCTTTCTCCAGTGCTGCTATGTCTATTTCGGAGCCTGGAGATCAAAACTATGCACAGTACTCCAGATGAGGCCTAACCAGTGCATATTAAAGCGTCAGCATATCCCCCTAGGACTTGTATTATACATATCAGGGCACTATATAACATAACATTCTGTTAACCTTCCTAACCATCCAGTTGATAATGTCGAGCCCACTAGTGTATTCATTGTAGTACACTCATTGCATATTCAAATGGCATTTATGTCTGTCAGCATGAAATTTGTACATTTTCGCCAGGTCTGTGTGGGTTTTACCCTGACATTTCCAAGATGTATAGTTAGATTCACTGGCAACTCTAAATTGCCTCTAGATGCATAAGTGTGCCCTGAGAAAGCTGTCCCTGCTTAGCACCAAACATCTTGCAACCCAGAATTAAATTAAACTGGTTTAGGAAATCTATGGATGGATAGAGCACATGAAATGCAAGATTAGGGTGACTAAACTAACAACTTTGTGCTATACAGTACAATATCTAATCAACAATTAGGCCCCACTATGGCTCACTCACACCAGGCCTCTTTACATTCTGAAGTTAGTTGATATTTTATCTTTGGGATCAAACTGGAGGCCTTCACAACATTCATGAGCAAAGTCTCATCATGCTGTACAGAAAACAGTCCCAGGTCACCGGAGGTGTAGGGCACACAAATAATTTTTTAAAGGGAGTTACCTCAGCTAATTTGATTACAAATGCATTTGCTAATGTTTAGTATTAGTATTTAACTCTACTGGTTACATAAATGAATTAAAATTTATAGAGATTTCAGCCTTACCAGAGTGAGTCTGCTTGTCATTGTTCTTTCCTTTGCTAAAAGAGTTCAAATGTCAAGATTAATCTGTTCTGCCCTTGAAAGAATCAACATAGTTGTAAGGACACTACTTCAATTATAAATATGTATATATTAGGCATTTATATCATTATGCATTTAAATATAAAAGCAGAGACAGTCTTGGCTCCAATGTGTCACTGATTTAATTTACTTATTAATTTCTGATTGATGACTAAATGTTTTCTTTAGTGTCCTTCTCACTTACCTTGTATTTAAAATTACCTGTATTGATTTGTAAACTTTTAGTTTAAAAAATCAAAGACTCTAAAACAGCCCTGAATGTTAATAAAAATAATAAATTACATGTATATAGTACTTTTCTCAAATTAAGTACTCAAAACAATTTACATAGACCGAGGGGAGCCACTTTGACTGCCACCAATGTGTAGCACCCAAATGGATGATGCAATGGCAGCCATTATTGCACCAGTATAACCACCACACATTACCTATTGGGAGGTGAAGGGAGTCAGAGACAGGGATGATTAGGGGGCCAGGATGGACATTTTAGCCTGAACATCAGGATACGCCCTAGTGGGTGTTAGTTAATTAGCCTGGACATGATTATGCACTGTGACATGAACGTGTCCTAGTTTTGTTCCTGCCCTGTATGCAGTTCTACCTATAGAGACTCAGAATCACCATAACTGTGTGATATTTTTTGAAAATGTTGGTCTTTAGTTTCACTTATTACTGTTTAAAAAGACATTTCTGACAATGACAGCATATAGGTCTAAATGACAAACATAATTCCTCTCACTGGTAACCTTGCCCGCTCTTGGTCATTAGAAACAAACTAATAACTTCTGTCCAGGCTTCAAACAAATATTAGAGAGAGAGAGATCAACACTTCTATGTTAAAAATTTGTTTTTACTTTATATCCCAGTTACATAGATATTTTTCCACAAGATGACATCCATTCTATTCTCATTACCTAACTGTCTGACTATTTTGTGATTTTCTGTTGATGCAGTATTGTCTTAAAGGAGACTGTCAATAGACATAAAGGTTGTGTCTAAAGTGTGATGAATGAGTCGGCCTACTGTTTCAAGTCTTTTCCTACAGTGATTTGTGGGTCTTGAATGAATCTTGATTATTGTGTGTATATGTTAAAATCAGGATTTAGGAGGTAGTGATGTCTTTTTTTTTTTTTTACATGTTTTTCGTGAGTGAGAAGTGAATTCGTGATTTATGGATCCAGTTGTGTCAGTGGAACAGAACAAATGTTTTGCCAGGTGTGAGATGCTCCTCTGAAGCCTTCTTCCTAAACCATTACTGATCTTGAACCAGCCCATTGCACTTCTATATGTCATAGAGCAGGGATTCTCAACGTCGGTCCTGGGGGGCCCACTGTGGCTGCAGGTTTTTGTTCCAACCAGTTTCTATTTTTATTCAGACTCCTGGGCTAATTAAGTGAAAAGTTATTTGCCAAATTCTGTGTTTTGGGAAAAATGTAGAAATTAGAAAACTAAGTTTGGTAAATATATATATAAAAATTTACCAAGCAGTTATATGGGAATAATGTATGTTTTTTTCCTTTTAAAAATATTTTCATCTTGATTTTTCTTTCTGTTTTTTGCCAGGTGTTTAATTAATTTCTAATTAGTGGGTCTAACGCTAAAGGAGTTGCAGCCTTGGATTATTCAGTGTTGTTTGCCTGGCTGTCTGCTCTGCTGGTTGTCATTATTAAGATTCAATGAAGGGAGCAAACTGCACAGAGAAAGGGCAAAATATAATACAATCAAAAAAAAGATGGTTAAGCATCAGGAAATTCACTGTTAACAAAAAGCGAATCTACAAGTGTATTCTTCAAAAGATACATTATATATAATGGTAATTATGACCAGAATTAGAATTATTAATAATAACCAATAATTAATGAAAGTATATTGCAGTCATTTAATATATTTAAGAAATGCACAAAATATTGGTAATATATTTTCTGAAACCTTTATATTAGAAAATAATATTTTTTTAAATTTGATCATATAGGAATCTGGATATTTTTTTCTTACCATTGACTGTGTCCACTTTGGTGTGGTCAACAATAATATTAAATATTGTGTGGCTCCTCCTGGCAAAATCACTCTTTGAAACTCCTAAAAATAAAAAAGACAATTGACGCTAGGTTAGCTTGTATCAAAGAAACACAAGTTAAATGGTAAAAACATTTTTCTTGGGGTACAGAACCATTCAGAACAAAATTCCTTTTAAAGCGCCAGGGCTTCCCACCATAAAAGATCAGTGCAAACACACCCTCATAATGATTGTATTTTGGACAGAGATTTTCTTATATTTATGTTTGCTGGATACACAAGCCGCTGATGTAAATAAACTCCATGATAGCCACAAAAAAAGAATCCACCTACGTACATCTGTACTGCCAATGTGCCACAGGAACCAGAGCCTATCTCGAGGGGTCTAAGTGGTAGGCAGGCACCATCCTGAACAGGGCCCCATTCCATCCCTTAACCTGCAATGTCCCAAGTGGTTTTTGTTTTAAATTTCTAGCCTTAGGCAGGCTGTTATTTCCCAGGTTTGGAGTTAATGTAGAAATTATAAAAGTTTTGTAAATTTTTATATAATCAAATTTTATTTGTCACATACAAATTAGATATACAGTACAACATGAGGTGAAATCCTTGGTTGCTCAACTCAGATGGCCATTTGTAGGAAGAATCCTGGTGGTTCTGGTCTTCCATTTCACAATTATTGAGGCCACTGTGCTTCTGGGAAAAGTCAATGCTTTAGAAATGTTTTTACACCCTTGCCCTGATATATGCCTTACCATAATTTTATTGTGGAGGTCAAAACAGAATTCCTTGGACTTCATTCCTTGGTTCACTTCTTCTTGTCATGCAGCAGTGTGGGTCTTTATATACACAGGTGATGTTCAAATTCAGTTTTTCCACAAGTGGACACCAATTAATGTCTAGATACATCTCAAGGAGAATTAGGGCTGGTTTATACTTCATGCTCAGAACGCATACACACACACTTCATGGCTACCATGCGTTCCCAGTGTTCATTTGACGTGTTCTGTGAGCACATCCTCAGAAATTAATGTGACACATGCATAAATTGCAGTACCACCAAAATATCGTGGGGCACAGTGTGTTCAAGTTGGAATGTGATGTCAGAGTCTCTGTTTACTATCAACATGTGACAGTAAGCTGCTTTGCAGATCCTACAGGATTAATTTGTATGCTTCAATGTTTGATGAATGGTTTGATGCAGTGAAGCAAATCATCACACTTCAATGCTGACATTCAAATGTATTTGTGGTGCTTTTCTTCATCTATTTTTTGCATAGTGTCGCAGGTTTGAGGCCCTTGTCGTCCTCTTGAACCCTCTGACTCGACTCCAGACACCAGGTAAAAGTCCAAATATTACTTTTATTTGAACAATACAGTGCACAAAGCACCCTCCACTCCACAATACTCATAAATCAATAAACAATACTCTAATCAATCCTCCACACTCCCAAACACTTCGCCACCCTTCCTCCCAGCTCAGCTCAGTGTACTGGTTTCCCAGAGTCCTTTATATAGTCCATGACCCGGAAGTGTTTCTCCCTTCTGTCCATGTGATCATGAACACTTCTGGGTCGGATAAAAAGCTCCTTTCTTCAACCCGGAAGCACATCGTTTCCTCTTGTCATATGATCATGACGCACCTCCGGGTTATAGGGCAAGTAAGAGTCCGGCAGCCTCCCCACAGCGACTCCTGGTGGTCCCCATGGTATCCAGCAGGGCTGTGCATATAAACTACAAAGTCCATGAGGCCCTGCTGGAATTCGGGGAACGTCCACGCTGTTGGGAGAGCTCCATCTGGCGGCCTGGGGGTGAGGGCCGGAATATTTAACTGGCCACCCACCACAATAGGCAATACAAGTGTCACATATTCCCCATTGTAATGATTTGATACGTTTTAAAGGTCTCACACACCATCTTCTGTGCCTTTTTTTTTTTTGCACCTTCATAACAGCATCAGAATGTATTTGAGCCACAGACAGAAAAAAAATTAGGAACACAGTGAAGAAAAAAAAAGGTTTATTTTGTGATTAAAGTGGAAAATTCAACTTTAATCCCATAGTTTATTTTGTCATTAAAACATTGTAAATGTTATCTTAAAACTGACCCACATATTAATTGCTATGTGCTTCTTGCGCTTCCTCCTGCGCTGACAGCAGTGGCAGGCAGTGATTGCTACACAGAACACATTACATTTACGATATTCCAGCTCTCTGCACATTTAGAACTCTTAGACAAATTGTTAACTTAAATAATTAATACTGTTAATTATTACACAAGTGGGGGCGGCAGGGTGGCGGAGCAATAGTGCTGCTGCCTCACAGTAGGGAATCATGTTCCTGTCGCTCCCTGCCTGGAGTTTACTTGTTTTCCTGGTGGGTTTCCACAGGGTGCTCCGGTTTATTTCCAAAGACATTCAGTTTTCAAAACACAGCGAAGCCGAACACCATCCCACCCAGTGGGATCCTCCAGATTTACATAAAGTGCGTCTGCAAGTATAAACAGTTACACTGCTTGCATAGCTGTAGCATCCGCAGGCGGAAGTGTCGCGTTGCCTGAAGTATAAACCTGGCCTTAAAGTAAACAGAATGCACCTGAGCACAATCTGGAGTGACACAACAAAAGGTCTGAATACGGACATGAATGAGAGACTGCAGTTCTCAGCTTTTAATAAACTTGCAAATCTTTCTGAAAACACGTTTTCACTTTGTCATGATGGGTTATTGAGTGTATATTGATGGGCAAAAATTGCAAATTTAAAATTGAATTTACAACGCAATAAAGTGTGCAGAAAGTGAAGGGGTCTGAATACTTTCCAAATCCACTGTTTACTATGTATTTAATATGCTACCTGTGAAACGTTTTAGAACACCACAGTTTTTCCAATTTTTATTCAAATTAATCAGATGAAATGTAGTGAAGGACTGAAAATGGTGAAAAGGTAAGCAGTAAACTAGCAGAGCTTTAAATTTAAAATTCAGGGTTGTAAAAACTGAAAAAAGGAAATATTAGAATATTACAAATGAGCCTTCTTCAGGGAACGACTAATCGGTCACAGTCTAGAAGTTCTGCAGAAAATAAAGTAAATTAAGCTTTTCAAGATGAAAAACAATTTGCACAGGTGTCCCAACTTCTATTGATTACTTAAAAACCTTCTCTCTTTCTTAAAGCCAAGTTGGAACAGAATGTGTTACTACACCCTCTGAAGTTCTACTTGGCCAATATTTCAGTGATAAGGGCAAGAAAATGACAATTAACAAATGAAATGAGACAGAGCATTATTACCCTTACAAGTGTAGGCAATTTGTAGATATATATTTTTACAACTCACAGAGGAAATATTAGATTTCACAAATTTGAAATTTGAATTGGATGCATGTATTTCCAAACAGAAAATAGCATAAAGCTGTGGAATATGCAGAAATCAATACAGTGAGAATATGTAGAAAGTAATAAACACACACCAGAAACTTCAATTTGGACAACCCGTGTAAAAAATACAGATTTTCAGGCAGATGCAAAGTGTGTTTTATAACAGTATTATTCTATTCATTTTCTTGGTGCATTTCGGAGTGCCATTTCCTTCATCTCCATTGCTCAGTAATCTTTAGATATCTTTGGTATTCATTTATCGTCACCAGTTTTTGCACATGGCCAAGCACATACTAATTTGTCTAGAGCAACCTCAACAGCAAAAGTAAAAGTTCTTGATACAGTAAAGCGATGAAGACAGAGTGTTAAATCAAAGTATTGTGACTGAGGAAGTATTTTATGATAAAATATGTTATTTAATTCCATAAGGAGTTACGCAAGTATACTGTACAAGTACATATACAACAAGCATTTAAGCATACAAGTTTCTTTTATACATAAAACATATATGGATACAAGTTATGTATCCATTTTCTCGTTGTCATGCTGTGCATCTGTCTAATATTACAGCTTTATTTCCATGGTTGGCAGGATCTGGTGCTACGGCCAATTTTATATGTGTATATTTGTCATTATGTAATGTTGTTCAGTAAATTTCTACCCTGAATCTACTGGTGTGATTCCCAACAGCCCTGCACCTTTTGACAGAGTGAAGAAATGAGAAAAGTGAGTGAAGGATGGCTGAGGTCTTTCATTTAACCATTTGCCTTTCTAAGGCAGTAAGTGTAACATATACCCTGAGCAAGAGGCAGCTAGTAAAATTCTGTGCTGCTTTCTCCACCCTCTGTGGGGCTTTACAGTCTTGAGCTATGCAGGTGCCATAGCAGGATGTGATGAAAGCCTGTGACAACAGACTATATTGTGCCCTTGTGCTAGTGAGAACACATAAAGAAGTCTGAGGAAGTAGTGTAATTGGTGAGACAGCTTTGTGGTGTCATGCTGCCTTTCAATTTCTACATATTCCTGCCAATCACAAGACATAAGAAGCACAGACCAAGGAAGAAATTGAAAATGTGAGATAGACATTTCAAGGAACAAATTAATATCTAAATTTTTTTGTCAAAATTCTTCAGGTGCCTGAGATTGATGGTCCAAAGGGTGAAATGAGTGAATTATTAAATTTTAGCCTATGCTACTTGCTTACACTACAAAACATGGAATTACAGGATAAACTGAACATCAGAACAACTTACTTAGTCAAAGTCAAAGTGAACTTTATTGTCATCTTAATCATATACAAGTATACAGATAGACGAAATTGCGAAGCTCAGGGTCCACAGTGTACCAACATGATGTGCAAATAATAAATTAAAAATAGAATTAAAAATTTAAATTTAAAAATTAAAACACAAAGCTCTTTATCAACAAAATTTTGGTGTCTGTATGGAAAAAATTAAGCAAGACTTGCATAGATGGTCAACCCTTCATCTCACTCTAGCCGGAAGAATTAACATTGTTAAGATGAATATCCTTCCTAAACTTCTCTTTTTATTTCAAAACATTTCAATATATATCAATAAATCGTTTTTTAAACAGTTAGATTCAATAATAACCTCATTCATTTGGAACTCAAAACACCCACGTATCCGAAGAACGACCCTACAAAGACCTCAGGCAGAAGGTGGCATGGCTTTACCTAATTTTCAGTTTTATTACTGGGCAGCAAACATACAAGCCATAAAAACCTGGACACAAATAAATGCACATACACAGGCTTGGTCTGCAATAGAAGTAAAATCCTGTAGTACTTCTTTATATTCCCTGCTCTGCTCTCCAATAAATGAAAGTTATCGCAAATATACTAATAACCCAATTGTGCTTTACTCACTCAGAATATGGAACCAAATTAGGAAGCATTTTAAGATGGAAAATCTTTTATCAGTGGCACCTCTGCAAGGGAACCACCTCTTTCAACCTTCGCAAGTATATCCAGTTTTTAATACCTGGAAAAGTTTTGGGATTAAAATGCTCAGAGATCTTTATATAGACAACATATTTACATCTTTTGAACAATTACGTTCAAAATTTAACCTCCCAGCTACACATTTCTTTTACTATCTTCAAATTAGAAATTTTGTTAAACAGAAATTGCCCGATTTCCCCCACCTTGCACCCTCCACAATGCTGGAAAAAATACTGCTCAATTCCGAGGAAACAAACACTATTTCCGTAATATATAAAATCTTATTAGAGTCCCTACCTTTCAAAGATCCAAGAGGACATTGGGAAGAAGATCTCTTAATCAATATATCAGAAAAGGAGTGGAAGGTAGCAAAGCAGAGAATTCACTCGAGTTCTATATGCGCAAAGCATAGAATTATTCAACTAAAAATTATATATCGAGCTCATCTGTCTCGCTTAAAACTGTCCAAAATGTTTCCAGGCCAGGATCCAACCTGCGAGCGCTGCAACCAAGCTCCTGCCTCACTGGGTCACATGTTTTGGGCCTGCACCAAACTAACATCATTTTGGACAAAAAATTTTAAGTGCCTCTCAGACAGCCTTGGTATCACAATCCCTCCTAACCCATTAACAGCTGTGTTTGGTGTCCTTCCAGATGGACTGGAATTGGAGAAGGACAAGCAAACGGTGATTGCATTCACTACACTCTTGGCACGCAGACTTATTTTGTTAAATTGGAAGAATCCTAATTCTCCTCTTATAAGTCAGTGGGAAACCGATGTTTTATATTATTTGAAATTGGAAAAAATCAAATTTTCAGTTAGAGGATCTGTACAAAATTTTTTCAAAACATGGCAGGATTTAATCAATATTATTTTAGAATAAGAGAAATAACTATTATTGCATTTAATTCCCTTCTCCATCTCTTATTTACATAGATATTTACTTCTCCCCTTCTTTTGTCTAATGTTGCCTTATTAAAAAGCTTAAAGAAATTTTCCTTTAGCTAAGCTCTCCTTCTCAGGGGTGGGGTTTGATTTGTTTTCAAATTTGTTGGGTTATAAATTGATCTGTTTGTATGGAATGATTACAATGAAAATTAATAAAATAAAAATATTAAAAAAAAAAAAAAATTAAAACACAAACAAGACAAGACATTGTGCAAAGACAAGACAAAGGGACAGGGACAGGGACTTAATCAGTGCGAGCGTATGACTCGCACTTATTGGGAATTCCCCGGTTTGCAACACGAATGGGGCTCAACGGCTTACCCACGCCTCTCTGATCCATTCAGTGTAGCGCGCGTGCAGTTACTTGATGCAGGAATATGTATAACATTGAAAGAAGTGTTGTTTCCATGAAATACATTTGAAGCGGTGGCCATGGAAGGCAAATGAACAGTCAACGTGGCTTACAGCTGGATTGACGCTGTGTTTTGTGTCACCCGACCATGGTAGTAGTGAGGGGGGGGGGGGGGTGTGTACACCCTGGGAATTCCTCGTTCGTGGGGAACAAATGCAAGCCCCAGTTGATCCATTCAGTGTAGCGCGCGTGCAGTACGGGACATCCAAGGGCATCACAGACCTGTTGATGCTCAATCTCATGCATAATTATTTATTGAATGCTAAACACTTCAGGAAAGACACAGTTGTCTAAAACGGGTTGGTCTGAGAATACAACAGTAAGTGAATGAAAAGATGGAACTCTGGAGAGAGCAAAATACAACACAATAGTGAACCCGCGGCATAACAAACGCCGCATAATTATTTATTGATGGTTGAACACTTCTGGAAAGACACAGTTGTCTAAAAAGGGAGGGTTTGAGGATACAACAGAAAGTGAATGAAAAGATGGAACTCTGGAGAGAGCAACATATAATTGAGCGTGAGTGAAGACTGGTTTTGGCAGATACAGGCATATCTTTTTGAAAGTTTGTCCCTGTGCCTTATTAATTGTCATCGCAAAGGCCAATCGAACAGGAAATTGTCTTCCTGTAAAAGTAAAAGGCAAATTTGAATCTGACGGGGTCAGGCATATCTGGGGAATAACGACAGTTTGTGAGTTTGCAGATGTGATAGTTTTACACTCCAGTACATTGCGGTGAATGGTGCTAACAGACAGTCTAGTGCCATTACAAAGACCTTTTGCAGGCAGGAGGTTTCTGAGAAGCATGATGACGAATCCAATTTTAATTTTGAGTTTATTTGGAGGCATGCCAGGAGGAGTAAGACTATTAAGAAATTCCTCGGGGAATGAAAGTTGATCTGCAGGATCATCTGTGACGATGGACTCCACGCTCGTGAAAGTCACCTCATTGTTAGGGATAAGTTTTAGCACTTCTTCATTAAGGTATAGCGAGTCTTCGTTGGTGACGCTTAATATAGCTCGCGTGCTGAGTTGTTCCAGAGTAACAGTTGAGAAGTCGATGTCGCCATACAGTTGTTGAACGGGATCCGAAATTAAAGGAAGTCAATGTGAAGGCAATGTCACAGGTGTTCCGTTTATCCCGTCTCCAACATCAAGGAGCCATTGTACGAAATGTTGTTCTTCAGGAAGAGCTCTCATATTTGTTGTCAGTGTAAGAACATGCATGTGATGCCACAAAGGATGCTTGTTAATGCACTGGCGACAGTAAGCGCGTGGGAGCCACGCATAATGACGGGGAGAATTTGTCGGAAATCTCCACCCAATAGTATTGTTTTGCCTCCAAAAGGCTGCGTGTCACCCGTGAGGTCATGTAATAACCTGTCAACTGCCTGGAATGCATATGCGTGTGTCATTGGCGCCTCGTCCCATATAATAACTTTGGATTGTAGAAGATGTTGAGCATGTGGTGAGGAAGGTTTGATGTTACATGTGGAAGTAGTATTGAGCTTCAACGGTATTTTAAAAACAGAATGGGCAGTTCGTCCACCCGGTAATAATGTTGCAGCTATTCCTGTAGATGCTACGGTTGTAGGAATGTCTCCTCTAGCTCTGATGGTATGAATTAGGGTTTTGTACACAAAGGTTTTCCCTGTTCCTGCAGGACCATCCAAGAAGAAGCATCGGGGATGGGAATTGTTATATGCAGTGTGTAAAACAGTATCAACAGCGTGTTTCTGTTCTGTGTTGAGTTTGTCGTAGTGTTCTATAGCGTGTGAGTGTTCAGCCTGAGCGTCGAAGGTGGGAGATGAATGACACAGTGGAGGAATGTCAGTGGGGGGTAGGTGTAATTTGTGCAGGTTGAAGCCATGTGGTTGCAGCATGTCATTAATGTCAGCGAGAGCATATATGCAAGTGGTGGTTGTGGAATATTTTGTGAGAAAGTCCTCGGAAAGGGAGAGTTTATGCGTTTCCCAAAGGTGTGGAACGGTGTGTGGTTCACCGAAGACACAGATGAAAACGAACATTTCTCGCAAGAATCGTGGCATTCGTATCTGGGATGCCTCTGAAAGAGTATCATGCCATATCTTGTCGTCTTTAAGAAGACCTAATTCTTGGCAAGCTTCTTTGAAAGTGCCACATTCGACACCATTGACTGTTCGTAGATGGTGAAAACTTGTGATACCCACGCAACGGGTAAGGAGAAGTCTGAGGTAATAACGTTCGGTGTCGTTAATGGCAACAACAGGCATTCTACCGATCACTTTTGTGCCTCCTCTTTTTCCATTTTCCAGAGGATTTTTGAAATGTGTAATGTTGCGGAACATCAGTGTAATGTAACTCTACAGCTTCAGGATCTGTTTTGTTGAGTTCAAACCATGCTAAGAGCATAGTGTTTTTGTGGGCGTGTCTTTGGAGCGCTTGTTCCTCGTGACCCTCATGAGAGAAGACGATTTGTTGTTCCGGCAAATGAACTGGTAATTGTGTAATCACATGATTTTTCTGAAAGTCTGTACTCGTTCATACGCCACATAGCCTCAGGAGCACTAACATACCTACCGTCAAGGAAAGTCTGTATTTCGTCATGTTGAAAAATATCATCGGCTGGCTCCCTGCGAAGTGCAATTGATGCAGTGTCGTGTCCTTTGTACACATACTTATAAAGATACTTGATACACTGAATGGACGTGCAAACTTCAACGTTAATATGAGCATTGAATTTCTGAGAAAGCCACGGATTGTAAGGAACTATCCAACGGTTGTCGATATCGTATTTGCCAACAACGGCAGTTCTCCCTTGTCTTCGGCGGTATATGGGGTATCCTTGTGTGTTTTCTTGAGTCTCCGCGTTGAAGTCTTTCGGGAAATTTTTGGTACACGTGCCGTCTTTCATGCAAGGTGATTTGGCGTTGAGCGTGCCACACGGACCATGCACCATGGATTTGGAAAAAAGTCGAGGGTGTATTTCACGATTTGGAAGCTCAGCACAGACATATTTGTCTATATCATCCTTGGTCCTTATTTTGGATTGTGAGTCAAGTGTAAGTAACATATGGCAATGAGGCAATCCTCGTTTTTGGAATTCAATGACGAAGATGTAAGCGATAACATTGCCGAAAATATTCTTTTCCAGAATATCTGTTAGAAAATGTCGCAGTTTGATATGAAAGACGCGAGCAACGATGTCAGGTCTGTGTTCTATTTGCTCATGATGGGAAATGGTGTTGCAGATTTCCGGCCAAGCAGGATTGCAGGTGAAGGTTAAGAATAAGTCAGGCTTTCCACATTTGCGGACAATTGCCATCGCGTCTTGGTAGTTCTGTTGCATGTACCTTGGACTGCCTTGAAAGGTAAAGGGAAGAATGATCAATTGTCCAAGGCGGAGGTCATGGTGATGTGCTTTCGTAGTGACAGCATCCATAAGTCCCTTGTATTGCTCTACACGCAAATCTTGTTGATGTGAGCGAAGGTAATGTAGACACGCGCCTTCTGTTCTGACATATGCGTCGACGATGTATTGCTGGAAGAGTTTGCCACTGGAATGCAAGACACTAAATGAAGATCTCATGGCAAGCCTGAAAGCATAAAATTGGAGCTGTGTGACTCGCGTTCTACCTTCTCATATCCAGACCTGGATTTTCCATGAACACCATTCGTACAGCAGTAACAGGGTTACCGTGAGTGATAATGTCATGCATTTGCATGCAAGACTTTGCGAAGGGATTAACCTGTCGTATCATGTTGTCTAGTTGAAGCAACAAAATGTCACTGCAAGCGCTATTACATTCCTTTTGCAAACGTTGACTGGTAGCCTCAGCAGAATCGAAGATATATAGCTGACTGTATTGTGGTGACGTGTCAGGATTGGTATATAAAGGAGAGACCTGGTGATAAATTTGACCGTGGATTCTGAAAGCATACGGTCCTTGTCCAGATGGTTAAGCGATGCGTGCGCCCATTGACGCGAAAGCTAAAGCAGAGTTGTATTCCCTGATATGATCACAGTAATTTCGGGACAGCGGGTTCTTGCCAGTCAAGAGGTCTTCTAAAAAAAGAGGGGGTTTGGATAGTGGTGGCAAAGACACCTTGCCGGCATGACAACACTTAGTGTAATGTCCAGATTTGTTGACCTCTGCTGGCCAATGAAGAGCATGGCAAGAAGCACATAGCGTGGATCTTCTTGAAAAGCTGCAGAAAACTGAATGCGATGCTTGTGCATGAACGTTTTAGTGTTGTGTTGACACTGAAGGGAATTGGAATGAGTTGTGTCGAAGCATTGCTGGCAATGTTCACATTGCATAATTCGTTCAGTGGAGTGTGTTTTTAAATGCATGTTGAGATATCTCTGCACTCGGAACGTTTTTGAACAAATCGTGCATTGAAAGATCTGTTTGGAATGCGTTTGTTCAGTAGAGTGGGTGTTTAAATGTGCTTTGAGAGATTTCTGGCGCATGAAGGTTTTGGAGCAGTGTTGACACTGAAAAGAATTCATCAGGGAATGTGTTTTGAGATGGTTAGTAAGGTATTTGCGTGCGTGAATGTGTTTGTCGCAAATTTTGCATACAAATCTTTGTGTTGAATGGATCTGCATATGGTTGTGGAGATCCATCTCACCTGTGAAGTCCTCGTTACAAAATGTGCAATTGAAGGTGAGAGTGGAATGAGTTCGTAAGTGTTTCTTGAGAGCGTTGTTTTGAAGCATTGTTGGCAATGTTCACATTGCATAATTCGTTTAGTGTTGTGTTTTTTTAAATGTGCGTTCAGATATCTCTGCACTCGGAAGCTTTTGGAACAAAAGGTGCATTGAAAGTCCTGTGTGGAATGCATGTGTTCAGGGGAATGTGTCTTTAAATGTTTTTCAGGAAGAGGAGAGTGGGCAGGTGACGTCATATTAGTGTGGCGGGCAAGTGGGTGTGCACCCTGTGTGCACATACTGACAGCGTCAAAAGACGTCACCAGAAGGTTATCACGTGTGTATTTGAGAGGCATGAGAACCTCGTAATGCCCATGATCCAAAGGACCGCTAAAGAGCAGGGATATGGAGAGACGCTGGGCCGGATTGTAAACTCGAGGAGAGGCATGAGGACGTTCTTGGAAGTAAATGCTGATAGTAGCTGGAAGGATTTGGGACATTGCCACAATTTCTGCCTCGCCACCATAGACTCTGGATGTATTCATGTAGTCAGCGTATTGTTGAGCAGACTGTATAACAATGCCTCTGTGACTAACAACAACGGACACCACGTCACCGAAGTTATCCCAATGTTGGCAAACAAAGCCAACAGCCATGTTGCGAAGTTTGAGAGCAACAGTTTCGTCAATGACATTTTTCCAAAAAAACCCGACTGATAGAAACAAATAGTTACCTGATGCAGGAATTTCTATAACATTGAAAGAAGTGTTGTTTCCATGAAATACATTTGAAGCGGTAGCCATGGAGGGCAAAAGAACAGCCAACGTGGCTCACAGTTGGATTTGGACAGCAGCACAGAGCAAAGTGAGTGAGTATGTGTTTGATGAGCTGTTCGAGTTGGCGGGCAGTGCTCTGAGGTGAGTTTCTGGGCGGGGCTTCGTTGTTCCTTTCCCATGGTTTTCGATGGCGGACGCGGTTGGGTGTCGTAACCGAAAAGAATAATGAAAAGTCAACGTGGCTCAGAGGTGCATGTGGACTCCTAGCACAGACGAAAGGGACTATCTGGGTGGTCGGTGAGTTTTTGCATCCGGGCACATGAGCAGACAGTGTGAATGCCTAGAGAGTGAAGGTAGACGCGGGCCGGGGAAAAAGGAGTGTTGGTGTGCGGGGAAATGTCTTCCGTATTCCTGCAGGACCATCTAAGAAGATGCAGGTTTGTCGCGGATGCGGTGAACGCCGCTCGAGAAATAAGGAGTGTTGGTGGGCGGGGAAACGTTTTCCGTGTTCCTGCAGGACCAGCTAAGAAGACGCATGTTTGTCGCGGATGCGAATTGCTGTATATAGCATGTAAAACAGTTTGATATGGTGCACGCGGCTGTGCATCGTAACCGAAAAGTGAACGTGGCTCAGAGGTGCATGTGTACTGTAGCACAGACGAATATAAATGATGCCGTTTTTTCCGAGTCATCGCGTCCGAGTTGGTGGGCGTGACTCTGCGAGTTGTCGTTGTATCCAATGGTCTTAGAGTTGGTGGGCGTGGCTCCTTCCTGCATGCGACATGGGCATCTTACTTGTCGGCGGCTTAGTGAATCCACGCCCCTTCCGGCGTGCTTTCCATGGGTGGCTACTTGTCGGCGGCTTAGTGAATTATATATATAGATGATTGTTTATTGTTATCAATTTACAAAATGCAAAGTGAACGAACAAAAGAAAAATCTAAATCAAATCAATATTTGGTGTTACTACCTTTTGCCTTCAAACCAGCATCAATTTTTATAGGTACACTTGCACAAAGTCAGGGATTTTGTAGGATTATAGTCAGGTGTCTGATCAACCAATTATACCAAACAGGTGCTAAAGATCATCAATGTCACACGTAGGTTGAAACACAGTCATTAACTGAAACAGAAACAGCTGTGTAGGAGGCTTACAACTGGGTGAGGAACAGCCAAACTCTGCTACCAAGGTGAGGTTGTGGAAGACAGTTTCATGTCATGGCAAGATTGAGCACAGCAACAAGGTCCCTCCCAGACAAAGATTTCAAAGCAGACTGGGGTTTCAAGATTTGCTGTTCAAGCTCTTTTGAAGAAGCACAAAGAAACGGGCAACTTTGAGGATCGTAGACGCAGTGGTCGGCCAAGGAAACATAGTGCAGCAGATGAAAGACACATCAAGCTTAATACCCTTCGAAATCGGAAGATGTCCAGCAATGCCATCAGCTCAGAACTGGCAGAAACCCATCTACTGTCCGGAGAAGTCTAGCCAGAAGTGGTCTTCATGGAAGAGTTGCAGCCAAAAAGCCATACCTCCGACATGGAAACAAGGCCAAGCGACTCAAGTATGCACGAAAACATAGGAACTGGGGTGCAGAAAAATGGCAGCAGGTGCTCTGGACTGAGGAGTCAAAATTTGAAATATTTGGCTGTAGCAGAAGGCAGTTTGTTTGTCGAAGGGCTGGAGAGCGGTACAATAATGAGTGTCTGCAGGCAACAGTGAAGCATGGTGGAGGTTCCTTGAACGTTTGGGGCTGCATTTCTGCAAATGGAGTTGGAGATTTGGTCAGGATTAATGGTGTTCTCAATTCTGAGAAATACATGCAGATACTTATCCATCATGCAATACCATCAGGGAGGCATATTTATATATTTATTCTGCAGCAGGACAACGACCCCAAACATACAGCCAAAGTCATTAAGAACTATCTTTAGCGTAAAGAAGAACAAGAAGTCCTGGAAGTGATGGTATGGCCCCCACAGAGCCCTGATCTCAACATCATCGAGTGTGTCTGGGATTACATGAAGAGACAGAACGATGTGAGGAAGCCTACATCCACAGAAGATCTGTGGTTAGTTCTCCAAGATGTTTGGAACAACCTACCAGCCGGGTTCCTTCAAAAACTGTGTGCAAGTGTACCTAGAAGAATTGATGCTGTTTTGAAGGCAAAGGGTGGTCACACCAAATATTGATTTGATTTAGATTTCTCTTTTGTTCATTCACTGCATTTTGTTGGTTGATGAAAATAAATGATTAACACTTCCATTTTTGAAAGCATTCTTTGTTTACAGCATTTTTTCACACCTGCCTAAAACTTTTGCACAGTACTGTAGATAATACAGAAATGATCAGTGTATGATAATAGTTGTTTAAGACATGTGTAAACAATGAATGTTTCACAGCAGAAGGATAACAAGACTGTCAAAATACTTAAAGGTCAGTATGAGATTTTCAGTTCATTTTTACATGCATACTCGTCTTTGCAGGAAAGTGGCTCGCATGTATAAAACTTCTGTTTTTAGAGGTGGTTGAGGCCGTGTGGAAGGTCCCAGGGGGCAGCCTGGTGTTAAGGAGTCTAATTTAGCTTACAATGATGTTTCAGTAAAGAGTGAATAATATTGAAAGTATAATTATAGATATGCATGAGTGTGATTACTAGCAGAGGCTCTAGATCTGGTGTTATATGCAATGCATGACATGAACCTTTGGGGATTCCAAGCTACTCCAGAGTACTGGGTAGTAGTCCTGTGCAAAGCATTGCCTCTCTGATATTGGAAGATCTTCTCAGGGTACTCTTGTTCTCCATCCATGTTCCAAAGACATGAACATTAGCTCAACTGGCCCCTTGTTGGATGTGTGGGCGAGTGTGTTATGAAATGGACCAAGGTCGGTTCCTGCTTTACACCCGGTCCTGCTGCAATAGCCTTTGGACAACTTGGGGCTTAATTAAGGAGATTTGTAGATTGATTGAGATCTTGTGTGCATGCATTATTTTTTATTTTTCTCCACCTTTTTAGGAATTATTTTTAACAAGAATTTTAAATATTAATCTCTGGAGGGGCGGCACAGTGGCGCAGTGGGTAGCGCTGCTGCCTCGCAGTTGGGAGATCTGGGGACCTGGGTTCGCTTCCCGGGTCCTCTCTGCGTGGAGTTTGCATGTTCTCTCCCGGGTCCTCTCTGCGTGGAGTTTGCATGTTCTCCCCGTGTCTGCGTGGGTTTCCTCAGGGCGCTCCGGTTTCCTCCCACAGTCCAAAGACATGCAGGTTAGGTGGATTGGTGATTCTAAATTGGCCCTAGTGTGTGCTTGGTGTGTGGGTGTGTTTGTGTGTGTCCTACGGTGGG
The DNA here is from genome assembly GCF_900747795.2 of Erpetoichthys calabaricus. NCBI lineage: Eukaryota > Metazoa > Chordata > Cladistia > Polypteriformes > Polypteridae > Erpetoichthys > Erpetoichthys calabaricus. Next base: position 28,890,476 of record NC_041408.2, on the reverse strand, counting down.
TTGGCACCCTGCCCAGGATTGGTACCCTGCCTTGTGCCCTGTGTTGGCTGGGATTGGCTCCAGCAGACCCCCGTGACCCTGTGTTCGGATTCAGCGGGTTGGAAAATGGATGGATGGAATCTCTGGAGGATCTTTAATCCAAGCAAACTTGGATTGAAAAGGATCACAAGTGTAAAAATGCATAAGATAAAAATAAATAAGCTCACAAATCAATTTTATATATTACTTGCACATGCTCTGTGCTTACATAACACAGCCACAAAAAATGTGATCACCTCTGCCAGTCATTACACGGCAGCCTCGCATCATCTCAATAAGACTACATTACTGCAGGGTGATCACGATTTCCTCCCACATAATAACATAAAAGAAAAAATGACCAGGCCAAAAAAAAAAAACAGCACGAGTTCTGAATCCACTGGGATAACTGCAGATGACTAATGCAGTGAGCTTTTGTGCTGATGTCATTTATGCTACTCTAGCTAGGAGTTTATTGTCACAGTAGTCATGAATTTGCACTTCTACTAAAAAAAAAAAAAAAAAATACTGTTAAACAAAAACAAGGTTAGGCATTTTAAATAATTCAACAATAAGTAATTCGGCCTTCTTGCTACAAATCTGCCACAGCATTTCAATATTTGAATATTAATCAGCTAAGGATCTCAAACTTGCAGTGTGCTGCTCTTCCTGTTTGTAAGCATCACATCACAAAAGCTTACAGGTAGAGCAGAAGGTTTGAAATAAATAAAAAGATTATTACCACAAATAAATGCTGCTTTCCTCAAACCTTTTGTCGATTTTACTGACACTGGCCATCTACATGTAAAATGCCTGTTGTCAGCTGAGGATACTTGCTGTATTCTCTATTTTGTACATGTGCTGATATTCCTAATATTACTACTACTACTATTACTTTAATTAAAAACAACACTTCAATCTTTTCAAGGTCACCCTGTCTCACTGGCCTTTCCCAAGATGACATTCTTGCAAATAATTAAAAGATTTCTGTTAAATGACATTCACAGGGAGCAATAAAATTTTATTTTAAAGATGAAAAAGTAAAAGATTTACCAGCAAAAATGTTACAAATGACCAATAAAACAGAAGACGGAAATTATGTTTGAAAAGAAAAAAAAAAATTAGAAGAAAGGATCTAGAAAACCCAAAACAAAATAAAATGCAAAACCACGTGAGTGCACCCAAATTGTGATCTAGATGACACCATAAGGTCATCCTACACTCTTAAAAGGTGCCAGATTGGCTCTTCAGGGTAATGCCATAGGGGAACCCCAAACGAACCATCCAAAAGAAGGTTCCAGAAAGAACCTTTAAATAAATAAAGTTCTATACAAGTTCCATACAATAAATAACCACGAGATGGTTACAGATTTGTGAAATGCCAATGGCTCATTATTTTCAAAGGACTCTTGCTGCATACAATAATTCAAGCTCAGTCCAGGTTTTCTTAATCTGTAAGTATCCTGCTATGCAGCCTGCCATACATTAAAAATTTCAGGTTTCTTCTATGTATTAGTAAGTTTTTCAGAATGCAAAGACCCAACTTCATATGCAGCAAACCATTTTCAGAATGTTACAGTATGGTTCTTTGTCAAGCAATAGTTCTATGGGGAACCACACAATCCAGTATAGAACCATAAAGTGCCACTAAAAATCCAGAATTTTTAAGAGTCTATCCTAATGAATGATATGACAGAGGACCAGTTCTGAATATTTGATTTTGAGGATCCATTGATTACCATAGCTGATTGTTCAAGTAGCAAAACTCTATGAAAGGAAGAATCCTACAGATTCAGGGGTAAAGAGTCTGCCCCTCTGCAATGAGATGCGGGAACCAATATGGCAGATAAAGCTCCCAAAGAAAAGATTTTCTTATGGCTAGAGGTGAGAGACAGGGAATAAAAGTCCAGTATAAGATACATATGAGGAGAAAAGGGAATGTTTGTACTCAGAATTGAGCAGAGAAGATGAAATATGAGAACAGTAATGAGAAACGGAATGACAGCTGCAAAACATAAAAGGGTCTACAAGGAATGGATCAGGAGAATAGCCCATAGGAAAGCGCTTGCAGGGGTCGATGTATAGTTAATATACAATTTGAAATTGGGTGTGTTGATTATTTGGATTTCTAGATATAAAATGTTATACTTTTAAAAATGGTACTCCAATATAGGGTTAATTTGGGAGAAAGGTCTCAATGCCAAATAGAATTTAAAGGAATGGATCTTAAGGAGGCTTTGCGGAACTCAGCGTAAAGAGAAGAGACTGGCTTTTTAAAAGGGGAGAGGGAAAGCAAAAAAACAATGAGAGGAGTAGAGGGGTAAGAGGAGAAGACTGAGTCACTTCACAAGCCTTGAGGTCCAACCTACTCTGAAGACAGAAGGATAAATGGGGCAGAAGAATGGGAGTACCTGGATTTTAAAGATTGAACATATCAGCAACTCCCTTATCAGCCCAGGTAGAAAAAGAAATTGGGTGCTCCCAATACTGAGAGCTTCATTATCAAACATTGGGGTGTGGGTGTGCCAGAGCATAGCTGTGCCTAAAAGCTCTGCTACCTGATGCCAGATTTTTAATGAATATGGAATAAGAAGGGAATGACTTCAGTTTCAGAAGAGTACAAAAACACAGCTTACCAGATACTAGTGCTGGGCGGTATGACCAAAATTCTATATCACAGTATTTTTCAAAATTATACTGGTTTCACGGTATTCAACGGTATTTTTTTCCCCATGCATGAGTGGATGTTAACCACATTTTCCACTGCAATTACTGCAGTAGACTGGCTAAGAATAACCTATTCTACTGTCATGAGAATTGTACATTGTACAAAAAAAAAAACATTTTAATAGATAGATAGATAGATAGATAGATAGATAGATAGATAGATAGATAGATAGATAGATAGATAGATAGATAGATAGATAGATAGATAGATAGATAGATAGATAGATAGATAGATACTTTATTAATCCCAATGGGAAATTCACAATATGCACACTACTATAGTGCTGGGCAGTATACTGGTTCATTCCAAAAACCGTTTTTTATTTTTGTTATGATATGGATTTTTCTTATACCACAACACCGGTTTAAATTGCCTAAACAACGTTCGGAACGTGGCACAGCGGGAAACTGTTTAAGGGGGGTCCTTTTTTGCTGCTACATCGTTAAACAGATACAACGGAGTACATGCGTTAGTGGAGGTGTTGTGTGGGGGCTCTTTTTCACTGCTACACCGCTAAATAGGCATGCAACAGAGTACATGCGGCAGTATAGGTATTGCGTGGTGAAAATGGACATAGAACATTCCGAAACTGAAGCTGTAGCAGACGATAAAGTTGAACATGATGACATAGAAGAACTTTTGCTGAAAAAAAGGAGTCACGTCCATTGCCTGGAGATACTTTTGTTTTAAAAGGTCGGATGTGGACCATTATGTTCAAATTTGTGAATACGGTTTCTATACTACTGGATAATACTGTAAGCCAAATTGTACTTGTTTTATTATTTTCAATGCAGTGTAATGTTCCTGGGTACTGCATAATAGTATGACGACTTGTTGACTTTATTCTCGACATTTCTACTTGATTCTCGCCATTTATGTCAAGATTAAAGTCGGCATGTTGACTTTATTCTCGCAATTTGTCATTAAAGTAGAACATCGTAAACTAAACTTCATCATAAAATGAATATGTAATTTACTAGATTTTCTCAAACCCTGTTATAAGTTATGTAGCACTTTAAATGCTTTGTGTTAAGTGTTCCCCGAGCCATGTTAAATCGATACGTGCTTCTTAAACTGACTTTCTCTTGTACTGAGGAGGCGCCGGCAGTGATCGCCGCACAGAATACATTCACTTCATGATATTCCTGCTCCATGAACATTTAGAATGCTAAGATAAATACTTGATATCATTTTCATGATGAAATGCATTAAAGCATGTATTAATCATGTGGGGGCACAGTGGCGTGGAGGTTGCACTGCTGCCTCACAGCAAGGGGGTCCCAGGTGTACCCTGCCTTGAATATGCGTGTTTTTGTGGTGGGTTTACTCAGCGTGCTTCAGTTTCCTTTCAAAGTCATGTAGGATGTGGGGGTTTGTTATGCTATATTGACCCTGCTAGTGTATGTTTTGCTCGTATTCACCCTGCGATGTGCTGGCGCCACGTTCAGGATTTGCTCCTGCCTCGCACACAATGCTTGCTGGGTTGGGCGCAATCCTGAATGGTTGGCATAATTAAACATGTATAATGAAGATTTTTTTTTTAAAGTTCTGAACACTCAGTGGTCTAAGTTTATAACTGGTTTTAATTTCACAAAGACGTTTATCGTGTGGTGATTGGTTAGGTGGAGAAAGAAAAAGGAAGGATAGGAGCTGAGAGTTTGGTTTGTCAGACAGACAGCATGCATGCAATAAAGAAAGCCCGCTCAGAAGAACATCCATTGAATTCTGTGTTCATGTCTCCGACCACCAGATCACAAACCCAAGCATTTACACAATACTTAAGTTAAACCTGTGTGATACCCATTCATACATCCAGTTTTTTGGAGCCTCATCACACCTGCCATAAAGTTCTCTACACTGAACAAACACCTGGGGACCCCTTACTGCAAGGGAGCAGCACTACCGCCTCACTACCGTGCATGTTTAATACCTGCTTTAATGCATTTCATCCTGAAAATGATATGAACTTTTTATCTTAGCATTCTAAATTTTCAGAGAGCAGGAATATCATGAAGTGAATGTATTCTGTGCGGTGATCGCTGCCTCCTCTTAGTGCGGAGGAAGTCAGTTTAAGAAGCGCAGTGATTAACAACTGGGTCGGGGAACACAACATAAAGCATTTAATGTGCTACATTAACTTATGATGGGGTTTGAGAAAATCTAGTAAATTAAACATTGATTTTAGGATGAAGTTTAGTTTAAGACATTCTACTTTAATTATAAAATAAACTATGAGAATAAAGTGGAAATGTCAACTTTAATCTCAACATAAGCGTCAAGATTAAAGTGGAAATGTCGAGAATAAAGTCAACATGTCGACTTTACTCTTAACATATAGTTTTTTTTTCTTCCCTGTGTCCGTATTTTTTTTTCTTCACTGTGGCTCTAATACGATTCCGTAGGGCTATACCACAAATAGCATTATAAATGCAAGTTTCAGTTTTATTATTTATGTATATACTTTAGCTTGAAGCAAGGTCCATATTAATGCAATTTCCCTTAATGATGGTTCCGTTGGTAAAGACGTCATCACCAAGTTGCACTTGTTTTATTTTATTTTCATTTGGTGAATACTGTGTAATGCACCTGGGCTTGAAGTCTTGAAGTAATAGTATTATTACTGGAAGTTGAACTATTATTTATTTTATTGTTATTATTTATTAGTTTAAATATTATGCAGTTTAATGATGGTTAAGTTGTTTAAAAAGTCACTTTTAACGTGTCAGTGGACAGTGATTGTTAACATTAACAGAAAGTGTAGTTGGTTTACAAAAAAATATTTACTATTTATTCCTTTTCTAAGACGTGTTCAGTGCAATACAACTTTTGATAAGCACCTCTGGATATTTTACTAAGTCTAAATGCCTCTTTGGATGGTTGAAAATATGTTGTCAAAATTTTAGTTTAAGTTGTTTGCAAAATTTGTTCAATAAAAAGGTTCTATCTTTTGACTGCAACTGTCATGCAATGTGATTCCTTCTCTTCATTAGTGTCACCCCCTTGAAAACTACTACTTTATGAGGCCATGCAAACCTGTATTAATACTACTTGCATAGGGACGCATCAAGGATTCAAAATTAGTACCACTATAGGAAGCTGGTGTAATGATCTGAAGAGAGAAGTGACGTGCCCATCAAGGTTGGTTGAACACCAGAGGTTGCTCTTCACTTTGAATACTCTGCAGCAGATTAGTGACACATGTCGGTGTTTCTGCCAGCAGACAGTGGCAGCAGTCCAGACATGATAAGACCAAAGCCTGGACCAGGAACTGAGCTGCACATCCTGTCAGATATGGTCTGATCTTGCGAATATTACAGAGTAAATCAGCAAGCTCAAAAAAATTAGCAATATGTCCTTGAAAGACAGGTGGTTTTCAATCACCACACCAAGGTTGCATACCCAACTTGGTAGGTGTTCACGACTGTGAGCCAAGCTGAACAGATATGGGGTACTGAGTAGCTGGGATAACAAGAAGGTCGGTCTCTGCCAGGCTGAACTGAAGATGGAGTTCCTTCATCCACTCTAACAGCACTGTGCACATGGCAGATGATTCCTTGCTTGTGTCAGAAGTTTCAATGCGACACTCTGTTGATCTGCTTTGGGCAGCACCATCAACCGTAGATGTTTTTGGATGTTGTTGGGTATTAAGAATCTAAGAACTTGTAAAAATGATTATGAGGAATTAGCTACTGACTTAAGTGAAGCAGCTAATATCAGCAAGTGAAAGTGAGTGAATCAAGTTTAAAAGTTAGCTAAGGAAAAATACATTTAGCAGGGCTTCTGAATCCTGATACAAATAAAACTGAACAAAAGTGAAAATGAAAGTGGAAAATGTACAGGTAATACTTGAGATTATTTATTTTGCATCAGATCTAAAGCATGGGAATAGTCCAGTCAATCAGAAAAAATGAAAGTTAATCCTTTTTCTTAACAGAAATTCTCTTCTTTATATTTGTAGTTGTTCACTGTCTGATTGGAGAGTGTACTGCTGTGGACTCACTGCGGACCTCATCTCAGTTTGCAGATTTGCACTATTAAAATGTTGGTGAGTAGCCACTAACCTGTGACACCAGGATTATAATGGCCCTGATAAGCAGCCTCTTTAGAGCTTTAGCTAAAGGAAGACTTGGAGAAGATGCTGCTTCTACAACTGCAAGCAGAGTGCTCCCTCTCTCTATCTCTCTCCAAATGGGCAAATCCCAGCCCAACCCCCTGTGCCCATTCTGACAGCTCTGGCTCCCATTTTATGTGCCGTGCTCCTTATATCACATGACTACCACCTGATTAATGCTGCACAGCAACAGACACAATAGGAGGGACCAAAGGTAACCAGCTTCTTCTGCCACTGCCATTCAAGAAATATGAAACAAAATCAAAAGTAAAATAAACTTTGCTTAAAATACAACAATAACATACATGGGTTTTCAGCAATTCTATAACATTGTGTGCCTTCAGCAAAACTCTCAATACTGGTATGCCAAATAAGACCATCATTCTCAAACATCTTTCAGGGAGATCTGTTTGAGATCTTCAGTAGTTCACCACAGGACACACAGACAATAGTGGTACTCATAAACACAATATTGTCATTGCAAACAAAAGCTATGGAAACAAAAACTGTACATCTGGTGGCTGTTATGAATCCCAATTCCGTACACATAGGAATCTGTTTTTCCTATTTTTGAATTTGTCCATAATTTGTTATTTATTTGAACTTTTTTTCCTGACACTTTACCATTTTGACAGGAGCTTTCCCTGGTTGAGAGCTGCCATTTTGCACATGAACTCACAAACACTGAATACTGTTTTAGAAAATGACCCAGTTGCTAGCCTGTCTCTTTAAACCATGTCTTCTGCTTTTCATCTCCCAGTAATTAAGTCTCTTTTTCTCTCTCTCTGGACACCTAGGCATTTAATGATTCAGAACAGCAGTAGTGAGTTGAGGCAAACAATCTCACTTTGATGCTCAATATAAAAAAATACATGTTGTACAGTGTAACTTGGAACTGCCACCCTGAAATCTGCTTCCCAAGCATTTGCATTTCCTTTTAAGTACTGATTCTAAGTACTGCATGCCAGGTCTATAATGTTCTAGTGTCCAACTTCGAGTCAGTTCCTGCCTTGCATATGATGTTCCTGGGATAGACTCCTGCTACTCCGAGACAGAAAATGAGGGTTTGGAAAATGGATGGATAGCAGTAGTAAATGGCTTGTTCATATTACCTCTTCAAAATGTCAATTACAAATTTTATAATAATAAAGTAGACATTAGAAAACAGAGACATAATATTCACAAGCTTCCATAACTTAATTCAGGGTGTTGGAGCCTATTCCTAGCAGCACTTGGGTACAAAGCATGAAACAGTCCTGGACAGGCCACCAGTCCATCACAAGGTCTATGCATACTGTAGACATTCACAGAGAGCTAATTCAGACATCTCTCATTAACTCAACAAGTACAATAATCAGAGTACCCAAATAACAACCCAAGTCATCATGGTGGAATAAGTCATATCAGCAAAGGAAATTTTGCAGTTCAGAAATTATCCACAGTTAAATCATAATGAAAAGATGGCCCAGGAATGTAGAAAATTATTCAAAGAAAAAAACTGAATTATCATATGATGTCAGCAGAATTTTTTTATTGCTATATTTAAGTAGTATAAGGACAAGTAACCTCCTTAGCGTTATGTTTACCCACAGAAAAACAAGCCAAAATGTTGCATTTTGTAACAAGTAAAAAGATATTACATTTATTACATATAACAAAAACATGCAAATACCAGGGTGGTGACATAAATATGACAGGAGAGGGGTGTTTAATATTGAGTGTCATACCGATGCAGACTTAGTACACATGCTTTGTGTGATATGTTTTGAAACAGTCACCAACGCACAGCTCGGCATCACAATTAGGACAGTAGAAGTGTGTTTCTTTCCGCACTTTTCTTATATTTTTTCTGTTGTCTGGGTACATGAGTGAGAAGAATGTCAATACAATCAAAGTACAAGATGTACACATTTCCCCTGACACAATCATTAATAGTTACTGCATTATCAACAGTGCTTAGGGTGATAACATCTTTCTTGTCTTTCTACATGGTCGCAATTATTTTGCCTTTTTACCACACACCTAACTGCACTGTGGTGAAAATTTGGGAAAATGAATTTCCAAGGCATATTAAAGCAGTTGAGTTGTACAGTACCATATACACCACTTTTAATAACTATATCAATATCTGATGACCATTTCACATTGTCATCACTATTGCTTGATTCAACTAATGGTTCAGATTCAGTCTGTTCTAAAATTGGCTTTACATCTTCTTGCTTAAACTCCATTGTGTTCTGGTTGAAGGCTCCACCTCACTCATTAATACTGATGAATTACCACAGAGTGGCAAAACACACAGAAATGTTTATGCTTTTTTTTCATTATAATTTTATTTTATTCACTAGATGGCAGCAGAGTACTGTCCCTTGAGTTATTTGGGTTTAACATCGTACATTGGATTATACTAGCTTATCCTGAGAGATACTTGGGGTTAACCATTCTTACACAGAATTCCGAGCTCAAGAGACACTCGAGGTTAATGCCAAGGAGGCTAAGTGAAGTGATTTAAGAAAAGGTAAAATACCCAATGATATAAAAAATGCAAGATTTTTAGAAGCTTGTATCAATCAGTACCTATACATATGTATATGAAGCTGCAGGAAGTATTCCTATTCATTAATTCAATGAAACTGCTATAATGTATTATGAAAACATTAACAGTTAAAAATAATTAAATCTGTTTTAGCTCAGTATATAAACTTTCTAAATTTTAGTAAGTAACTTATAAGTAGCTGCAGAAACGCCTACAACAGACAAACTGGGTCATGTTTAGGTACAGAGACAATCTAAGAGTAGATTTAATAGTATATTACATACAATGTAGGACATGTTAAATCCCAAAATTCAGAAGTATTAGGAGATTATTTTAAAAATGCTCTGTGGTATGTGAAAGAAAAATTAACTGCTTCCAATCTACTAAGGGTTAAAAGCTGACAAAGCTGTTTTGCTATGACGGCAGGTCTGTCATAAGACAGGGTGCAGTAAGCTGACCTAGGACAACTTCCTCTTTAGGAGCGTGTCTGTTCGACACAGGAAAGATGACCTTTCCTTTTTTAGGGCCCCATCTGACACATACAGAAGACAGAAATGGTTGGCCGATTTGCGCAATATAAGAAGAAATGCTTAGATAAACAATATTATGCTTATTGATAAGTAAGGGAAAGGAGGGAAAAAATATAAAGCTGATCAAAAAGGGGAATCTGCGCTCTTCTCTCTTACAACGCATGAATCCATGTACTCGTCTGTGACTGAATAAAAGCTGATTGGTTGAACTATTCCTGTCTTTTTCTGAGGTTTCTTCCACTGGTGTATAAGTATAGAGCTAAGAATGAAATTACAAAAGAAAATAACAGCTGTGTGGCATGTACTAGATACTGTATACAGCTCTAACACAGACAGTAGGACTAATCAGCACAATGTGTACAGTGATACATAAAAATGAAATTTCATACTGACAAATGCACCTGTACCTCTTCTATAAAGCTGTAGCAAGGATTCTGGTGATGAAACTTCTATTTCCGTCAGCCCTTCAAGCAAAATACTTTCTTCTGTCTCATGGATACGGTTTACTTCAGCATGATTGATGTCCTGTCCCAATTAAAAAAGAAAACACACACACAAGTCAATAAATAAATCTACATTTCCAACATGCCCTCTGCCGGGTTGTAACATCATGTGGTATTCAAGTGTACGCATTGTCCTAGGATGCAATTGCCATTCCTGCTCATGAACAGTTATTGACTTTGGGTACATTGTTTCAGTCTTATGTCTGGGGTGTTTGGGTGTGACACTCTGACATGCAATGGCCTTGCTGCTCAGAAAAACAGTGACCCTGAATTGGATAGGTGGGTCAGTAAGTGACCAGATTGAGTGATTTTGATTCTTTTCTAGTGTTCTCAAAACTGTTTGCTTAATTTCAGCACTTCTGAATGGGCAGTACGTAAAAACTTACTGTTGTTGTACAGCCTGGGTTTTAATTATTTGCCGATTTATTATTTTTGAATTATTTTTTTCCGTGTATTTAAATGGTGATTTAGTTTGTCTGTCATGCCCTCATCCCAGCTGTAGGACAAAGTGGGAATTGCCCATTTTGCTATGCTTTAGTGGCACACCAGGCCTGTTAAAGTGCAGGTTCAACATGGATGAATGCAGCCAGTTGCACCTTCCCCCACTTGCATTACAAAGTAAGTGACTGAACTCCAGCTTGTACCAGATCTGCCTGGACTTCATCAGATAACAAAGGTTTAAATCAGAGTTACACTAACAACTCTCCAGAGGCCCCTCTGCAGGCTTGTTGAACCAGAAGGCATGAAAAGGTCTTAAGCAAGAACACAGAGCTCTAGATCAATGAATGACAAACCTGATGGACAGAAGAACTCGCCTATGAGGACACACTGATTTTGTAACTGGAAGTGAATTAAATCCAATCAGGAGAAGTTATACATTCCCTTAAAACTAGTTACACTCATCTCTCTGGGATATTCTCCAGACACTCTCACTAAACTTGCGGGGGATTCTATTGGGATACCCTCGCTGGGATTCTCTCAGGGATGGGCAACTCTGCAAAGTGACTGAAAACCTCTGAAACTAAAATCTGATGAGTCATCCTCTGTTTGGGGAGCAGTGGAATGACAACCTTTTTCTCTTTGTGGATCAGAAATAAACCATCTCTCTGCCAGGTCAAGCTGTGGGCCAGTGGGCTGAAAAGGTTGAGAAGCAGCCATCGTAAGATAAGAATGGCCTCAAATTCAGGTGTGTGGAGACTCCAGTCTTTAATGGCTGCAAAAAGGGGCTACAGCTGAATAAATCTGAATACTTGTGTCAATGTTATAGTTCAGTTTTTAATTTTTACTATATTTGAAGACAAAATATAAAATTCTGTTTTTGCTTTGTCATTTTAGAGGTATGGAGTATTATTTAATGAGAGAAAAATGAATTTAGATGATTTCAGCACAAGGCTGCAACATTACAAAATGTGCCTTGTATTATATTTTTATGTAGGTTCATTGTTGAGAAAATGGACTGCACATTTCCTATGTAAATCACACGACAGTGGGACTACCATCTGATCTGATAACTTACAGTCATTACATAAATCAGAAATGTGAAATAATTTCTAACTTTGATTTTTGACTTTCAGTTAGTTATGGAAAAAATAATCGTGATTTAGCTGCTTCATCTTGATAAAAGATAGAGTACATTTTTAAACACTTGTACAAAAAAAGTACTTACCAACAGGTCATAAATTTTCTCATTTGAAATGTGAATAAATGAAGCTCGGATTCGATAATGTAAGTTTACAGCTTCTGAGAGTAATGGCTAAGGTAGATACATTTTTTCATAGCAATGACTGATTAGTACATGAGCAGAATAGTTTAAAAATAGTTGATCAGTTATCCTCAGGCTCAAACAACAGAAAAAACATTGAAGGTTCTATTGCTGTGTAGATATTAAAAAGAAAAGTGAATTTTATTTACGTATTTCTTTGCAGGTAAGTAATTCTTATTTTAGAATCAGCAGGCAAGCTACTGCTGATTGGGTGGCTCAGCTTTTTTCAAAACACTGGTTTACAAATCAGTGATTTATTTGTTCAGAACCTTGTCTAAGACTTCAAGTACAAGACAAAAATTACTATGGTCAGATATGCTCAAGCACAGAAGGAATTACAAAAACGTTTTATTTATTTAGGTTATGCTAATTAGCACTTGCAAATTGTCACCGTGTGTGAAAACGGTGTGTGTGTGAGTTTGTGAGTGAGAGTGGTTCCTGTGAAGGACTAGGTGGAATAGCCTTTTGCCCATCACAACCCAGAAAAGGACTTAGAAAGTTCTAGAACCGAACTACTAAACCCAGTCCATTGAGGGATATAGTGCCTGCACAGTCCTCTAATGCACCTGAATGTTATGCCATGTGTACTTTTAACTTTGGGGTAGCACAATGATGCAGTCAGTACTGCTCCCTCACAGCTCTAAGAGAGTGTCTTTGAACCCTGGCTTTGTGTTCCTGTGTCTGCATGGAATTTCCTACCACATTTCAAAGATGTGCAATTTAGGCTACCTTTGACACTAAATTTGATCCATGTGGAAGTGTACCATATGGAGGAGTTGCAGCCTGTCTTGAGCTGCCTTGTACTTCTAGGAAACTGTCAAGTTATACCAAAGTGCGAATGATGTGAAATTCAAAAGGACATTCAACTTTCCAGATTTGGGATTTGATGCCTGTAACTTCTCAGTTTGTTGTTCTTTGTTTCTCCTTAAGAAAATTCGGTTCCTAACTACTTCTATTTTTGTCTTCCTTCTTTGAGCATTTTTAGACTCTTCAGTGTTCTGTTCCCAGAATATTTCACAAATCAACATGCTATAATGCTCATATTCTTCCCTGGAAAGAACATAATGGATCTATAATGCTCGAAGTTGCTAGACCTAGCTATCTGGAAATGGAAAAAGATGCCTCAAAATATGAATTGCTGCTTATAATCCAAATTAGTCATCACAAAGCCTGGGTTTTGGTTTTCCAAGAAAAATTTAGTTAATAGGTTGCCCAGGGTTTGAAAACCTACAGGGCTGCATAGGATAAGTAGACTTGACATGCAGCACTTATGTGGTTGTTTGGATGACAATGGAGCTGGGAGCTACTTGGAGGGGGCTCCCATGTCATCATGGAATCCAATCTGATCTGAAGTGGTTTTTGGCCACACCTTGGATGCACCAGAAATGTTTGAGCCAGGTGATTTAGAGTCAAGAATTGAGTTGGTCAAAGTACTGGCAATATCTACTGATGTGGATTGGAATTTATGAGATTGTTTATGGGAAATAAAATGTGTTTTTGGTCCAGAAGGTCACGTTTCTAAGAAGTCTGGGTTTAGGGTGTGGATTTCCCCTACATGGCCCAATATACATATTTATATATATTTTCTTTAATGTTCTTTTCTGGTTTCAACATTCTTTTGTGTTAAAGATGGATTACTTTTTTCTTACCCTATCTGTAAAGATTTGAAAGCATACTCATAAGTGAAAGTGAGCTTTATGAAAAGAAATTGAAAACTGAAATGAAAATGAGGGATAAAGAGAAAGATACACAGAACTAACTATGATCTGTTAAAATTCTAACTAAGGAACACTTTCAGCAGCTCTTCCTTGGCCCCATTTTCCCTCTGCAGGAAAAGCCTCAAGAAAATGCTGGGTTGGTTGGTGGGTGTCTCTCCCATGTTATCCTGCTTGGGCAAAAACATTTTCCATCAGACCAAAAGTTGCAACATCCTTTTAATCAACTGTGCCGTCACCAGGGGTTAGCAGTCCTGGGGGGGTATTTTCCGTACATCGCTTAAATCATCCGAGATCAGATGCCTCATCTTGGATGAGTTAATGCCGGTGAAACTCATCTGGGATAAGTCGGTTTTTCAAATGCAGCAGTGTAGTAGATTAGTTTAGCTGTTTCTAATCATCCGAGATAAATGCGCGCACCCGCGCTGATTGAGAAGCCCATATATATTGAGTCTAGAAAACATGATCAGCAAGTCTTTGATAGGCTGTAGCAAAATGACGAAAGAACGGATACATTTTTTTTTCCCCCTCACACAAGCGGAGACGGACCTTTTATTCGAAGGACATGAAGAATTTCAAGATTTAATATGTACAAGGGGTAACACTGCAAAAGCAGCACAAACTAAAAAAGACGGCTGGCAAAAAGTGGCTGACAAATTAAACGCGTGTGCATTGTACTTACTGAAAGCAGCATTTCATTTCCTATGTGTCAGATTAATTATTATTTAATATCTCATAATTCCAGATCAAATGTGAGCACAAGGAGAACACGGGAACAAGTTAAAGTGAAGTACAAGAATATACTTCAAACTGGTAAATATTGGTATATAACTATTTAAAGAACATTAATTTGAAAGCTAATAAGAAGGCAGACAAGCAAAAAACAGGTGGAGGTCCATGCGGTCCAGACCTAAACCCTGCAGAAGAGTTGGCTCTCCAGCAAAATGCCCATCGCCCTGTTTCTGAGGGCATTCCAGGGGAAAGTTCCTCCTCAGAACCAGTGGCAGGATGCAGTGGTCACTTCATTTCAGGTAAAGGATGGTCATTGCATATATTTGTCCTCCATGTGTGCCGTAGGTATGTTCCATATGGCCCTCTTTTTTTTGTTGGGTCAGTTGCAGGGAATGTCATATCCCTAGAACCTGTGTCTGACTAATGAGATATTGACGAAGGTCAAATATTTGGTGAAGACACTGTGTCTGATTATTCATCAGGAGGAGAGGTACATTTTCCAAATAATGTTTGATCAAACTCCACTCTGATCAGTCTCATGTGCCCCAATCACATTTGGAAACCCTGGGGAATGAGAATGTTAGGCTGATTGTGAGATTCTTTATGGAACTGTGGGTGTTTTTGCCTGTGTATTACCTACCTGCAATGGCATGAAAAGCCTTTTTTATTGTCTGCCCACGCAGGTGTCCAGGAAACACTATGAACACCCAAAGGAAATATTTCAGAGCCAAACAGACTTTACGAATTGCCTGGCAAACTGCACTTTTAGTTAGATTTTCCGCATCGCCTACAGTATATAAAAAAGTACCGCTTGCAAAAAACCTCAAAGCAATGCATACTATCTGTGTGGTTGTGAGAGCCTGACTTCGCCGAATATAATGTGCTAATAAATCTTTGAGGTTCAATATTCCCCTCTGGCTAAAGCGGTATCTTTCGAAAAGAATTTCCTCCGGGAGCAATAAAGGATCTTGCCGATCACGCAAAACCCTCTCTATATGAAATTCTCTTCTTATAATTTGCACACCGCTATCAATTGGTTGCTCATTCATGAACAGCAAAGCCATGACTGAGCAAATTCCATGCATGGACACTGATTAAGTGTGTGAGTTAATCCTTGTTTACATAGAACAAACATGCTCCAAGCATTTTTGTAGGATTTGGATGTGCTGCTATGACAACACATCCAGCAAGAGTTTCGAAAAACCGACAGATCCAGGCTCAGGCCAAATCGTCAACAATTACATCCGGCTAAACAAGTAATCCACGTACGAAAAATACCCCCCTGTTCTGAAAGGCCAAAGTGACAACAGCTACTCCTCATTTAATTAAATGATTTGCCTTAGTTCTCAGGTTGCATTGTAATAAATTGCCAATGCTATGCGTTTTATGCTTTTATGAAATTCAGGGAGATGTGTACAATTTTCACACTTTATCTGCATAGATATTGATTCATTCTGCAGATTTTTGGTTAGTTTAGCTCATTCTTTTGCTCGTTTTCTTAATTGTCATAATTAGCCAGTAGCCAGTGAACAATGAGGTTAAAAAAAAAAAAAGTATTTACAAAGGAAACCGTTTTCGATTGAGGGAAGCTAATTCACTTTCATTTGTTTTGGTCGATTTTCTTATGAAAGCCTTTGCCAAATCAATGGAAATTTGTAATGTGGCAAAGGAAAAGCAGGACCAAGCAACCTAACTGAATGATGAGCAACTTTACCAGCAAAAGTTGATTTCCACGTAATTAAGAAACTTTTTAAAACCTGTAATCTCTGGTGCACTTCAGAACAGGAGTGGTCCACCTCTATTTCACATAGAAAATTATTTTGTATAATTTTAACTTTATTCACTTTATACTGTTACAAAATCTATTCCTTCAAACATGGTTATATTCCAACTTTAAGTTGATTTCTTCAAGTCTAAGCCACATTTCTCTCCCATTCATTAAAATACCACATCATCATGTTAAAGGAATAAAATCATGCTGGACTAATCCATGTTTGTAATAAAAAGGATACTGTGAAAAATATCTTCAGCAGCTCTAGCAATAATTCCTCTTTGTTTTCCAGAGAGACCTCCACCTTGCATGGTGAATGTTTTTCCACTTGATGGGGAGCCGTATGTTATGACACATCCATTATACCCTTGTAATGCCAAAGCTACAAGTGGCTGGGGAAAAAAATGACAAATGATGTTGGTTTTCCCAGCAATAAACCACAAGACAAATCAACAAATACACATCAGAGGAAAGAATAAGGTCGCTGTTTTCAAATAATATATGATGCTATTTAATAAACCAAGAAAGATTTAACAGTTTCATTCTCAGGAACAATATTTATATCAAACATCAATTGTGTACGTTTACTCAAATATTACAGCGGACTGTCATATTAAGAGTATTCTCACAGGATATACTCAGAAATCTGGATAACTAAAGAATATATAACTGAATGAAACTTGATGATTGATTTCTGTATACATGTCCTATAAACATGAGAAAATAAAAAAATTAAACGTTTCCATCAACCCCTCACCATTTTCTGGCTTAAAGGTTAAACTTTACCAGCATGGGCTACATTTGATATGCCTGAAGTCAATGGTTCTGATGACACACAGTCTGCAATTACTCTCTTTGCATCTTCTCATAAAAGAAGGGAGACAATTTGTTCAGTGAATGAGGTGGAGATGATACTAAAAGGCAAGCAGAGTTCTTAAATAAAAGTTTGAGACCACCACTGTTATGCCCAGCAGGCATGAGACTTCAGTGGGTGAAAGAAAGACAAAGACGTAGTCAAAAAATCTTAGCGAGGGTTAGAAGCAAGAAAACAACTATCAGTGACCTAAGCCATAAATTACAAGACAAAAATCTAAGTCAGAAGGACAGCAGAGAGTTCAAAAACCAGCGAAACAAAACAAATATTTTTTTTCCCCAAAAGGTCTGAAGAGTTTTGGGATCAGATAGTCAGATAGGGAAGAATATCCCTGATTGACCCCTTATCTCATCATGACGTGAATGACAGTCCACAACCTCTAAGGAGACACACACTCTGGAGGGGTCTTAGCAATAGAAATCAACAACAATGCCATCAGAATGTTGACAATATAACATCTCGAATCAAAATTAAAACTATATATCTTGAAAACAAATTAACCCAATGTATACCTTAAGGCATAAAATCCCCCAGCCAAAGCAAACAATATTCAAAAGAAGAGTCTCTGACAACCACACAATCAAAAAGGCAAAACAAGATTACAGTTAAAGAAAAAAGAAAAACAGGCAAGAGTAAAAACAACATAAACCGAACCTTAAAAAGGAAAAGGGCTTTCTTTTATTTGAAAGAAAGTGCATAAACTTAAACAGCATACACCTTTCCCTTGTAAAAGATGGCTTCCTAAAACGACGCGACTACACCCCATCAATATACAATGCATCTGGAAAGTATTCACAGCGCATCACTTTTTCCACAATTTGTTATGTTACAGCCTTATTCCAAAATGGATTAAATGCATTTTTTTTCCTCAGAATTCTACACACAACACCCCATAATGACAATGTGAAAAAAGTTTACTTGAGATTTTTGCAAATTTATTAAAAATAAAAAAATTGAGAAAGCACATGTACATAAGTATTCACAGCCTTTGCCATGAAGCTCAAAATTGAGCTCAGGTGCATCCTGTTTCCCCTGATCATCCTTGACATGTTTCTGCAGCTTAATTGGAGTCCACCTGTGGTAAATTCAGTTGGACATGATTTGGAAAGGCACACACCTGTCTATATAAGGTCCCACAGTTGACAGTTCATGTCAGAGCACAAACCAAGCATGAAGTCAAAGGAATTGTCTGTAGACCTCCGAGACAGGATTGTCTCGAGGCACAAATCTGGGGAAGGTTACAGAAAAAATTTTGCTGCTTTGAAGGTCCCAATGAGCACAGTGGCCTCCATCATCCATAAGTGGAAGAAGTTCGAAACCACCAGGACTCTTCCTAGAGCTAGCCGGCCATCTAAACTGAGCGATCGAGGGAGAAGGGCCTTAGTCAGGGAGGTGACCAAGAACCCAATGGTCACTCTGTCAGAGCTCCAGAGGTCCTCTGTGGAGAGAGGAGAACCTTCCAGAAGGACAACCATCTCTGCAGCAATCCACCAATCAGGCCTGTATGGTAGAGTGGCCAGACGGAAGCCACTCCTTAGTAAAAGGCACATGGCAGCCCGCCTGGAGTTTGCCAAAAGGCACCTGAAGGACTCTCAGACCATGAGAAAGAAAATTCTCTGGTCTGATGAGACAAAGATTGAACTCTTTGGTGTGAATGCCAGGCATCACGTTTGGAGGAAACCAGGCACCGCTCATCACCAGGCCAATACCATCCCTACAGTGAAGCATGGTGGTGGCAGCATCATGCTGTGGGGATGTTTATCAGCAGCAGGGACCGGGAGACTAGTCAGGATAAAGGGAAAGATGACTGCAGCAATGTACAGAGACATCCTGGATGAAAACCTGCTCCAGAGCGCTCTTGACCTCAGACTGGGGCGACGGTTCATCTTTCAGCAGGACAACGACCCTAAGCACACAGCCAAGATATCAAAGAAGTGGCTTCAGGACAACTGTGAATGTCCTTGAGTGGCCCAGCCAGAGCCCAGACTTGAATCCGATTGAACATCTCTGGAGAGATCTTAAAATGGCTGTGCACCGACACTTCCCATCCAACTTGATGGAGCTTGAGAGGTGCTGCAAAGAGGAATGGGCGAAACTGGCCAAGGATAGGTGTGCCAAGCTTGTGGCATCATATTCAACAAGACTTGAGGCTGGAATTGCTGCCAAAGGTGCATCGACAAAGTATTGAGCAAAGGCTGTGAATACTTATGTACATGGGATTTCTCAGTTTTTTTATTTTTAATAAATTTGCAAAAATCTCAAGTAAACTTTTTTCATGTTGTCATTATGGGGTGTTGTGTGTAGAATTCGGAGGGAAAAAATGAATTTAATCCATTTAGGCTATAACATAACAAAATGTGGAAAAAGTGATGCGCTGTGAATACTTTCCGGATGCACTGTATGTGTGCATATGAGACACACTCCACTGTATTATTAACAATGCAGAAAAATTACTATAAATTTCTCTTAAATTTGAATTGTCATGGACAGGCACATGTGAAAACCAGAAAAGTCAAAGTGAAAATGATCATCAAAAAGGCAAAACAAACCTCATGGCCTATAAAAGCAAAACTAGGAGTCACAAAGTAAATGAACCTGATAAGAACTACAACTCTTTAAAGAGACTTGCACTAAGGAAGATTTTACTGACATGTCTTTAATCCATCATAGCATACTTGAGAATCTGGGGGCTGCCATTTAGCAACCTCGATGAAGTCACACACTGCATCAATACCAGTCATGTGACAGCAATTGGATCTGGTTGCCAAAACAACATGGCAGCCTCTAAGAACACAAAATGGCATTGAAAGAAGACAAAGTAGTTTCAGAATAATATCAATCAATTCAAAAATTTTGGAATAATATGGAAGAAAATGTCTGACTACCTTGTCCTGCATTCAATTGCTCCTGCTCTCTACTATTCAGCAGGAGCAATTCGGTCCACCCCAGGAGTGCCTATCACTCAGCTCCTTTGCATGGCTTCCCCAGATTCTGTTCTCTCAAATTTTCTCCTTACTTCCACAATTATACTTTGCTTTTGATTTGCTCCCTTCTCCAGCGATTGTGTTGCCCTAATAAAGACCCACAAAGTGGAATAACTGAATTGATCAAGCAACCTCCACACCAAACACCATGCAGCGGTCCTCTTTCTCAGCTATGCGTACTTACAGAGCCCTAGATGCACTAGTTTACTCTAAAACCCACACACTGCTATGTACCCCTTACGAACTTTACCACACTATAACCCATCTATACACAACATTTCAAAGAAATGGTGATCAAGTATCGAAATGCAGCTAAACCAGTTAAATGACAACTCATTCTTATAATAATTCATTTCACTGAGCAGTTATTAGAATGTGTATTACCTGACAGACATATTAGAGCTCAAAAGTGATAATTATAATGTACAAACTATATTTTAGTTCCCTATAAAGAGGGTCAATGCTGCATCTTAACACTGAATAACTTTTGTGGTTCTTCATCAGTTTATATCGGATGCCTCTTGTCATTTTTTAGGAAACTGGCCGAAAGGTCAGGAATATCTCAGCCAAGATTTACTCCAGCATGCCCACTGCGTTGGAAGCTATTAACCAACCAGTGAGGCATTACATTCAATTTTTGTATGATGTGGGTGCACATACATAACACGTGTGGTTTCCAGGGAGCACTGTAGCTCACCAAACACCCAACACAAATGGCTTGGACACAAGTTGCCAATGAATAAGGATTTTATTGTGTTTCCCAAACCACAATTACAACTACAAGCACAGGTAGCACTGTCTGCCTCCACCCGACTCTGGCTCTCTCTGCTCCTTTTATATAAAACCCAGAAATACTTACGGTGTCCCAAAGCCATGGCCTAGGAACACTTCCTGGTAAGGTTAGAGCCCGACTAAGCAGGGCTCTCTAGTCCCTTCTGCATCACCTGGCGGCACCCACAGAACCCAACAGGGCTGAGGCAATGAAATACAATTCCCAGTGTGCCCTGTGGGGGCTGCCATTTAGCATTCTGCGAGAGACAATGTCCTGCACAAGTTTTCTCCCCTAGTCCTTCCATGTTCTGGGCATCCCAGTCGAGCAAGGTTCCCAGTACAACAGTACAAAAGGTTGCCAGTCTCCATGTGGCGTCTTCCACATGTTTTTGCCAATATAAAAAAGGCGATTTGCAGCAGTGTTTGGTTTTACTAACGTAATTGAAGCAACATGGGAACCTAGAAAGAATGAACCTGTTTATTTGAACCGTAAGCAGTGTGACTAACACCAATGGTAGAAGGTCGCCCATTACCCACTGTGAAAACATCATCTATATTCTTGTGAATACTTCCCATCTTTGAAGATGACTCAGGTTGCACCTTATAAGTATTTAGTGACCCAATGTCATTCAATAAGTTATTTGCTTTGTTGTTATTGAAATTCTCCATTTTAACTCCTTTTAATAAAAACAAATAAAATTATCACAATCAGGAACTGAACTTTGCACTCCTAAAGTATCTCCTGTGGCGGATGGCCGGGGCCTTTGCCCGGCCAGGACGCCCAAAGTGTAGAAGGACCGGGGAAAAGAGGATTGTTGGGACAGTTTCTTCCCCGGGCCGATAGAGGGCAGCCCCCTTGGTTTTCAGTGGGGTCACGGGTTATGAGCATGGAGGCGCAACCCTGTTGGAACCAGTGGCCACTGCCAGGGGGTGCTTGGACCTTTCCAGGGCCTTATTTGGTCACACTTCTGCCACACCTGGAAGTGTAGCCAGAAGAAGCTCATTAGAAGCTCACCTGGAGTCCATCCAGGTGCCTTATAAAAAGGAGCCGCCTCACTCCGTAAGTGGCCAGAGTCGGGAGGAGAGGACAAAGCCTGAAGAGGAGTGGAGGGACAAGGACTGGCGGCAGAAGGGACTGAATGGTGTTAGTGGTGTTGCGTTGTGCTTACTTTTGTGGTAAAAACTGTAGATAAACGTGTGGAGTGTGTCAAAACATGTCTCCTGCCTGTCTGTGTCTGAGTTAGGGTGGCGGTACACCCCCTAGTGGCTCACACTCCTCATTATTCCTACCACTGAGCCACCAAAGCCAAACTGACCAATCAGACTGCTTGAAGGGGCTAGACACACACAACCAGACACTAGAATTTTATTGCATAGCAGATAGAATCTAGTGCTTCATATGTTCATCATCACTTTTTAGTAGTGAACTGATGATTCTTTAATCATATAATACTTTTTATATAGTAATTCATTATATTTTTATTTATTAATTACATTTACTGTATATAGTACTTTTCTAACCTTTTCAAGAGTCGGGAGCCACTTCAACCACCACCAATGTGCAGCATACACTTGGATGATGTGACAGCAGCTATTTTTGCACCAGTGCACTCATCACCCATTAGCTATTAGGAGGTGAAGTAGTTAGAGTGCCTATGAGGGACAGGGGATGATTAAGGGACCAAAATGACAAGGTCAAGATGGACAGCTTAGCCAGGACATTGGGGAACACCCTACTCTTTTCAAAAGATACCCAGGGATCTTTTATGACCAGAGAGTGTCAGGGCCTCAGTTTTTTCTCTCATCCGAAGGACAGCACCATTTTTGCAGAACAGCATTCCTATTACTGCAATGGATCATAGGGATTCACACGTAGACCAGAGGGTAAGCACCACCTAATGGCCTCATCAACACCTCTTCCAGCAGTAACCTCAAGCTTTCTAAGATGGTCTGCCATTCAAGGGCTGGCCTAGCCCAACATGCATATCTTCAGATGGCTTACCTGAAATTCACATGGTATGACATTGAGTGTACACATTTAAGGCATAATGTCACATCTATCCTGTTACACTTTTGGAAGACAACCTCATTGCTTGCCTTGATGTTTGATGGAGAGCACTGTGCAACTTGTATCTTCAAAATTTCTCAATGGTGCTCAATAGAGTTGATGATGGGTGACATACTAGGCCACTCCAGCACTTTTCACTTTGTTCATTCTGAGGAATGTAGCAGTGGCTTTGGAAGAATGTTTGGGCCATTGTCATACTGAAAAATAGCCCGACCACCCAGGTATGGAGAGAAGCATCTTTTGTTTCAAGATTTTGAAGTACCTCTGTGAATTCATGATGACATTTATGAAATACAGTTTTCCCATTCTGCAATCATGCACCCTCATATAAGGACATTACTACTGCCATGCTTCACTGTGGCAACCCTGAAACCTTTGCTGTGCTCCTTCTCCTTGCAACTCCAAACACTATAGGCAGCATTGTGTCTAAAAAGATTAATTTTGGTGTCATCACACCAGAGAACAGATTTCCAAAAGTCTTTACTATTGTTAATACAGGTCTTATCAAAGGCTAAACTTCTTCTACTTTGACTTCAGCAGTGGCTTCCTGTGTGGACCACAACAGTGAACTCTGATTCTGTGCAGGGTACATCTTACTGTATGGGATGAAATTGGCACTCCAGTTAGGCTTTCCACAGCTTTTGCCAGCCAGCCCTGAAGCACTTGTTCTGTGATTTTCTTGTGCTTTTCCATAGCTAAAAATCTTCCTCATGAGGTGATATCTTACAATGACAGCCTGAAACTTTCAGTGTACTTGTCACAAGTCCATACTAGTTGAATTTCTGTACCACTTTGATACTGTATTGTGGCTTAATATCAGTGACTTGCTGATGTTCTTGTACCCTTGTCCTTTTTTGTGTAATGAACCAATTTTCCAGCCTAAGTTTACAGCTAATTTTCTCCCATACCTGTATGCTGTCACTGTTAAGTATGGACACTAAGTTTGGGGGTCATTCAGTGGGTTAAGTGCCACTTTTAATTGAAGGTGAACTTATTATCTGCTGATAAATTACCTTTAATGTGTCTCAGAAAAAATGTTTCGAGTATTCAATGCCATTTTACAGGGGTGAATTCATTTTTGAAAGATGGCGTTTTACTATTTTGTAAAAAATAAAATCATACTTATTAGTATAAGTTTCTTACGTTGTAAACAGAGATGTCTGGATTTGTTAGCTTTCAAAGGGGGTGAACTCTTTTATGCTGTATGTTATACCTCAGGGTGCGACATAATTTTCACTTTATTTATATCTTATACTGTGTTAAAATGTGTAGATAACACACTTCATTGCAGCACTGAAATAAATTATTCCATGGACAAAGCAACATGTCACCACAAATTTACAAAATAAAAATCAGCAGTAGGGCACTGTTGATTAACATATAGATACATCCATTTCCTTCCAGAAAACACAAAGTTGTTCCAGCAGACACCCACCATTAGCACAGCCATTAATTAAGAAAATATGGAAGCCCCCATTTAAAGCAGACAGACAAAGAAGAACAGAAAATCACAATTTGATCACAATTCAATCACAAATGAGTTTCTGGAAAGTATGGTGATGTTGAACAGCACAGCTTGGGTTCAGATTCTGGCCTGGGCAGTGGCTGTGTGGAGTTTACATGCTCTTGCTCATATACAGTGTCCTCCATAATGTTTGGGGACAAAGACATGTTTTCCTTGATTTACCCCTGTGCTGCACATTTTAAAATTACAAATCAAACAATTCAGACATGAGCAAAATGCACATTGCAGACTTTCATATAAGGGTATTTGCATACATTTTTGAACACTTCATCTATATGCCCCCCCCCCCTTTCAGGACACCATAATGTATGGGACACAGCAATGACAGATCTATTAAAGCAGTCACATTAACTTCTTTGTTGCATATCCCTCACGTGCAAAGAGGTAAATCAAGGAAAAATGTGTCTCTGCCCCAGACATTATGGAGGGCACGGTACGTATGTGTGTTATGTTTACACATCCCAGTTTCCTTTCACTCTGCAAATATGCTTACTGGGCACTCCAACCTGGCTGAGTATGTGTGTGTACATGAGTGTGCCAATTTGCTTGGAGCGAACAACTTGCATTCAATCATACAGTTAAAGGCTTCACGTTCTAATGACTCTGTATAGGAACTAAATATTTAAAAGCATCACCAAGTAAAAAGTGCTTACCTTGGCAGTAGACTCATAGACATCCCTCTGAGAAGCATTCTCATCCCAAATGGCATCAAACTCCATCATGTGAGGCTGATGTCCCTTTTATTAAAAAAACATTTGGAAAAAAGAAAAATCACACAGTATAATTTCCTTATGAAGTGTCCAAGCACAATTTGCTTTGTATGACTTCAGATATACACATAAATACTGCAAACTACAAAAAAAAAAGTATATTTGATAATAAGTCATTTTCTGAATTCTGCTTTGTGAAGTGCTCATTTCACTAGGAATTGACACCTATCCAGACACCATTAAGAGGCAGACAAAGCCATCCCTAGATGGCTTATCAAGTGACAAGTGCACATATGACCCTACTCAGTTGGAGTGGGCTAACTTACAGTCACCAGGTATCGTGCATTTTCAATTACATTGTTATTTGTCACTGGCAATTAACCCCATCCCTTCTATATGGACAATTAAAGCCAGACTCTACCAAAGGAGGAAGTCTCATTTAGACCTGGACGAACCTAGAGGATGAAATTCCGTGATCCTTACTTGCTCAAAAGAGCCATTGCTTTCAGAGCAGAGAAAACTGCTTTTTGTTCTGTTTTGTGCCCATGAGAACCTGTTTTGTTGTTTATTGCCACAAAATTAAAAGGGGCAACCCAGAAGTCACCCCAACATTTTCTATGGGTTCCTGTATTCCTTCCGCCCATCCACACCATTATACCAAAGACAAAAGTGGGCTCTCTTAGTAACTAAAGATCAGAGGTACTTACTCCCATTGAGATGAAAGGCTGTGTGAGACTGGTGCTAAAATTGAATATTCCAGATAGTTTGGATCTTCACTAGTTTATTGCCACAACTATACACAAAGAATGCCATCATCTTATTCACTTCACATGTGCTGGCAAACACCCTGCTGTGCATAAGTATTGTTTATAGACTAACGCTTTGCATTTAAAACTGTTGTACTATTAAACCACACTACTAGACTTGAAACATAGTTCAACTCTCTTCTTCTGCAGCAGACCCTGGCATATGTGGGTTACTAGCATCACTTTCTGTACATTAATCTCCAACATGGACACCCCACAGGGTAGTGTATCCCCAGCTGTACTCCTCGTTCATCTCTATTTGTGTAGTTAGACACAGCTCCAGCTCACGTTTGCTAATGACACCACTATTACAGGCCTGCTCACCAACAATGTGAAAGATGGCTTACAGAGAAGAGATCAGATTCTCACAAGGTTTTGTGGGATTCATGAAACAATATCATGTTGTGAGTGTTCCTGCGAAATGCACAATTTAGCAATGAGAAAAAAGTGGTGGGTTTTACTTTTTTTCACAACACTAAAACTGAGAAACCCTTCTGTTCATACCCATGAGGTTATCACCAGCATTGTAATTCTAATGGACAGAAGTCCTCGTAAGTCAACATGGCAATTATCATAACAGAGGGGTTGAGGTCTGCTACAATGAACATGATATATCACTCGGATGTTTGCACAACTGCCAGTGAAAAACATTTCAGGCTTTAACATGGTCAGAAACATCCACTTTTATAAAATACTCTGATAATAATAAAATAACTTTTCAAGTGGAACATAAGATTTGATCCTAAATTGTCCCTAGTGTGTGCTTGGTGTGTGGGTGTGGGTGTGTGTGTGCCCTGCCTGGGATTTGTTCCTGCTTTGCACCCTGTGTTGGCTGGGATTGGCTCCAGCAGACCCCCGTGACCCTGTGTTAGGATCTAGCGATTTGGATAATTACTGACTGACTGACATAAGATTTGTTATTCTACTATTACTAATAAAACTCAAAAAACACTAAGTCCATTCTTTGAGTGTATATATATATATATATATATATATATATATATATATATATATATATATATATATATATATATACACACACACATATACACATACATACTGTAAGTACATAAAGTACATACAATATGTATATAGTGACTTGTTAAAGGATGAGTCTGCTGATCACTGAATAAGCGCCCGACCCGACACAGATTCACAATGGAGGCACGTATTAAATAAAAAGACTTTTATTGTTTCTTCACCTGTGGGGCAAGTCTTCCCCGTAATCCCCACAGACACAACACAGTCCCAAGTGTAAAATAAACACACAAAAACACACCACACACTTTCCTTTCCTCCTTCTCTTCCACCACCACTCCTCCGCCAAGCTTTGTCCTCCTCCTCCCGACTCTGGCCAATAAGTGGTGGTTGCTGGCTCCTTCTATTAGGCACCTGGGACTGCTCCAGGTGCTTAATTGCCGACATCCGGCTGCACTTCCGGGTGTGGCGAAACTAGTACCCAAAAGGGTCTACCAGCAGAACATATGCTGCAGGGGTTTCCCGGCCAGGCATGAGCCCCGGCCACCTGTCACAGCTGTTTTGTTATTTGTTTTTACTTCAAAGCTCTGAAACTCAAAATTAGTTTTATTTTTTTCTGTGACTTTCTAAAAGTAGCAATAGTATTCAATCCCCACTCTTTCGTATTTTGTAGAGCCACCTTTTGCAGCAATAAGATCTTTTGGTCTTTTAATGTAAATATGTATAGCTGTGCACAATGTCCACAGTGACTTTGGTTCCTTCTTCTGTCCAGATTTGCTCCAAGTTGACCCTGCTGTAGTGCAGTTTTTAAACAGTGTCACAGATTCTAATCAAACGGATCTTTAGCTAGGCCACTGTAGGACAATCACCTTTTTTCCTTCAAACTACAAAAAGACTACTTTGGCCCACTCTATAGAAAGACTGCTCTACCACAAGAATAACTCACACAAGCTTCATTTCTGTAGCAGACTAAAATCAGGTCTCTAACATTATTTCCTTGCATTTTCCAAAACTAATTCCTTCTTCATTTTGTAACCAGATGTCCCATTTCTACTGATGAAAAGCAGCCCCACTGCATAACACAACCATCATCATACTTCATTGTACTTTTCATTTTCTGTCATTTCAAAGTTTGCACAATTAATGGGTAAAAAGAACCCAATGTGTCCAAAGAGCTACTGGAGCATCAAACATGGGAAAGCAAATTAATTACTTTATTGTAATTAAACCATTTATATGAACCTCCCAAGGAAGAACATACAATTTAAAGGACAAGTCAAAGGAATTGCAGTTTTCTGTCATTGTCCAAAAAAATCCTGATAGTAGCCAAACTTGGGACATTTGTATACCATCTGAAAATGTATTATTTTTTCCCCACTGCTGCACATCCTAGTGTGGCAAAGCATGGCAGCCACACTCACACCTGGTCAGAGTGTGCATGCAGTGGTGAAAGGAATGTACTAAAATAAAATTAAAAAAATTTAAATGTGTATATGTTTAGCAATATAAAAAATAACCCACAATAATTCCCTTTGTTTTTAAAGTTCATTAACAACATGCCCATTTACTGTATACAGGCAGAAGGCTATTTCTGTTCATCTCTATCTGTACTGATTTGCTTGGGTTGGTCACCTAGAAACAAAAAGGCATGCATAGCTACGGTGGTATCCACAAAACACCATAAAAAAGCTGACTGGTTCATTAGGCTACTAAATAAAACAAGGGGGCCGTTATTTTTCTTGGAGCGGTTACTGTTTCTCATGCTTTTCCTTCTCTTAACATTGTACAAATGCACGGATAACTTTCAGCCTGCGGTTCTGGGCTCTGGTGATGTGCAAAGTTTGGGTATTTCCTTATTATGAGGATCATCAAAGACTGAATGGACACCACTCATTGCCCAAATCTTTATACATAAGTCGTATATTCAAACAAGGTTTTGTTTTTTTCCTAGCACGAATAAAAGTGAAGCAGATGAACAAGAAGAAACATGTCAATGGTCCAATAAGTATTCAAGAGGCATGACTGCAGAATCCACAAGAAAAGCTCAGAAAACTCCATGTTTGATGATTGGGATGAATGGCTGAAGCATTTCAGGAGCTTCACCCCCATTTCAAAACCAGTGTTTTGAAATGAGCAACTAAAGCAATATTACCATAAAAACTGATCCATATTGAATCACATAATATGAATATAAGAGCTTGTTATATGATACATGCAATCTCCAGTCATTTCACATATGCTAAACATGCAATCTCTGAATTAGATTATCCACCCCCGTCCTACATGAAGCAATTTTAACAATCATTTACTTCACCACAAAGCTTTGTGGATATTTAACTCTTTAGACATGAATTAGTTAAATGATTTTTTTATATGTAAATGCTTCCACTTCCATATCCAGCTCTTTGCTTCTTCTTGCTCTTATTTCATTACCGCATGATCTGACACTGGAAACTCTCCCAGAAAATCTTTGCTAATCCTTTAATTTTACCTCAGTTTCTCTAACTTCTTGTAAGGGCATTTGCAGTATATTACTGATACTTTTCTTCATTTTACATTATATTCTCTACTTTTCATTCACCCCATTTTCCACATTGCAATTCTGTTATTATAAGAGGTATGATTTATTGTGTTTTCAGCTTACCTGTGTTATACACCTAACATGAAAGATGCCAAATCACCTCTTAGGTTCGTTACTTAATGGGGGTTAGGAAGAAACATGAAAACCAGCCATGTAACTGTTATCTATAATATCTCACCTGTCTCACTGTCCACATTGTACCCCACATATTCAAAACTTGGGACCTCTATCAGCAGGCTGCTTTGCTGATTGTCACTGCCTTTTACATAAGTTACAGTTCACATTTACTTATTTTGCTGAGGCCTCTATACAAGGCAAATTACAACATTTGAGATACAGTTTGTTACATTTGTTTTGTTTTTTCAATTTCAGGTGAAGAGACTTGCTTTTGGTCACATAGTGTCAGTACCAGGACCTCAGGGTTGGAAGTCCAAATCCTTAACCACTATGTCACACTGCCTGCCATTGTGACATTTATTATCAAAAAATTTTGAATTTTTTACGACGTTCTACTTTGTCATCTACTGTTTGTTTTATTTCTGGTCCCAGGCTTGTTTAAATCTCTTGGCACAAAGACTTGTCTCACGGGACATTAAAGTGTCTCTTTGAGAAAATCACGTCGTCTCCTTTGAACATTCCAAGATTTTTTTTTTTTATAATAGATAATAATAATAATAATAATAATAATAGATTACATTTATATACCGCATTTCTCACTACTCAAAGCGCTTTAAATAGACAAAGAGGAACCACTTTGACTGCCACCAATGTGTAGCACCCACCTGGATGATGCAATGGCAGCCATTTTTACACTAGTACACTCACCTAAGAGTGAATGTGTGGTAGTGAAGGGGTGAAAGAGAAACAGCGAGACAATCAGAGAGGGGGGATGATTAGGGGGCCAGAATGGACAAGGCTGTGATGGGCAATTTAGTCAGGATATGGGGATAACCGCTACTCTTTTCAAAAGATGCCCAGGGATCTTTTATGACCATAGAGAGTCAGGACCTTGGTTTACATCTCATCTGAAGGACGGCACAATATTTAAAGCTAAGTGTTCCCATCACTGCACGGGACATTGGGATTCTTACACAGACCACAGGGTAAGCACCCCCTGCTGAACTTGCTAACACCTCTTTCAGCAGCAACACAAGCTTCTTCTAGATGATCTCCCATCCAAGTACTGGAAGGGCCTATACATGCTTAGCTTCAGGTGGATGACCTGTTCTGAAGTGCAAGTGGTATGGCTGCTGGTGAGTGTGATTGTTCTCATCCCAAGAAAATTCTCTTCATCATCTTTCTTCAAACCTTATTGTTGTTTGGATATTTCAAATCCCGTTGGGATATTGTACTTTCTGTATATAACTGTGGTGTCCATTTTCCAAATGAATATAAAATTGGTCCTTTACTGTATAATATGTTTTTATAGTAACCTGCTCTTCTTTCTTCCGACAACATGTTCAAACCTGTGTAATTCAGTTCAAGGTCAAGGGGTGGGGTGGAGTCCATCCTTAAAGCATTGAGCATAAGGTGCGAAGAAACTCTGGTGTTAGTCCTTTATAGGGTGTGGCAGATGGCCAGGGCCCATGCCCGGCCGGGACTCCCCTTCACTATATGTTCCGGGGAAGCAAGCATGGGCTACCCAATACTTCCCCCGGGACGCTAGATGGCAACCCCCCTGGGTTCCAACAGTGCCTCGGACTCCCACAGGGTTTCATGGGAGTTGGAGTTTGGTGCAGCCCTGTTAGGATCTGCAGGCTCCGCCAAGGGGTGCTGCAGCAGGAGCTGCTGAGCCCTTATGGACAGTGTTTTGGCCACACCCGGAAGTGCAGCCGGAAATGGGCAATCAAGCACTTGGAGTACTTCCGGGTGCCTTATAAAAGGAGCCAGCAGCCACCACTCGAAGGAGCCAGAGTCGGGAGGAAGGAGACAAAGCTGCCAGGGAGGAGTGAAGGATTTAAAGGAGAAGATTTGTGCTTGTGCTTTTGTGTGTTAGTGGGACTGTGTTGTGCCTGAGGAACACGAGGAAGACGTGGTCCCCAGGTGAAGAAAGATAAAAATGTTATTTTACGTGTGCCTCCAGTGTCAGTCTGTTTCGGGTCAGCGCTCATATATCGCCTTTATCGCAAAGGCTAACTCAGTTACACACGTACACAAGGCCATTTTGGAATCAACAATTAACTTAACCTGCGCATCTCTGGGGATGGGAGAGGGAAATCTGGGCATCAAGAGGAAAACCTGGGTGAAAACATGTAGAAATGAGCACTGTGCTACCCTGCCTTTTTCATTAACATCATTTAAGTGAAAAAACTAAAGTAATCAATTGGTTAATATGGTGATGCATGAAGAAACTAGTACTAGATGATCACCCTACCCAAAACTATTGGGTGTGTACCATGTGACTGACCGATGTATGGCACAGTGTTAGTTCCTACTTCACACAGGAAAAAGTTATAGTAAAGCCCTGTATGTACAAACCTTCTGAGGTGCTGTTCACTACAGAAAAGTACAACATACAATAACTTGTCAAAACTGTAGCACGCCTAGTGCCCAACACTGGCATCCACTTCATTCGCTCAGAGCTTGCTCTACCTCAATATCTATATATATAATTCACTAAGCCAGAAGACAAGTAGCCGACCATGGAAAGCACGCCGGAAGGGGCGTGGATTCACTAAACCGGCGACAAGTAAGATTCCAATGGCACACGCAGGAAGGAGCCACGCCCACCAACTCTTAGACCATTGGATACGACGAAAAATCACAGTCACGCCCACCAACTCGGACGCGACGACTCGAAAAACATGCTGTCATTTCTGTTTGTCTGTGCCACAGTCCACTTGCAGCTCTGAGCCACGTTGACTTTTCATTAGTCAACCTCAGTGGAATCTTGGTTCACACAGAGGCAGCGCCAGAGAGAGACAGAGGCACACACAGGCAGTGCGAGAGAGAGAGCCGCACGCACACATAGGCAGCGACAGAGAAACAGAGGCACACACACACACACACACAGAGGCAACGCCAGAGAGAGACAGAGGCATACACAGGCAGCGCGAGAGAGAGAGACGCGCACACACACAGAGGCAACGCCAGAAAGAGAGACAAGCGCACACACAGGCAGTGCGCGAGAGAGAGCCACGCACACTCACAGAGGCAGCTCGAGAGAGAGCCACGCACACTCACAGAGGCAGCGCGAGAGAGAGCCGCGCACACACACAGAGGCAGCGCCACAGAGAGACAGAGGCACACACAGGCAGCGCAAGAGAGAGCCGCGCAATCCTTTAAAACTGAAGTTAAAACACAATGAAGGAAGCAGTCTTTAAAAACCAATAAGCCCTGTGCCTCTTTTTCATTAGCGTCTCACCTGCTTCAGGCCCTGCAACAGTCGAGACGCTCTCTCTGCAGCTGACCTTCTCTGTGCCTGACTCCACTACTCTCAGTCGCCTGATTAAAAATGGCCTTTTGAAGGTGAGCTATGGACCCGCTATACCACAGGAACACATTGCCTTCGAGCCTGCTCTCGCTCACTCTAACGTACCGGCTTTCTCTCTGTCTCCTCACTCGCTCACACACTGCACAGGGGAGAAATGCCCGAAGCACGAGTCTACCCTGAAACCGTTTCAGCCACACTTCCACGCCCCTCGCTACACTGTGAGTGCGATGATTATTTATCTAGCAAGATGTAATAATCCGAGATGAATGCGCGCCCTCGCGCTGATTGAAAAGCCAATATATATTGAGTCTACAAAACATGATCGGCAAGCCTTTGATAGGCTGCAACAAAATGATGAAAGAACGGGCGCATTTTTTTCACACAAGCTGAGTGGGTGGGTGTTAGTTAGTTAATTAGCAACTCGAAGGATTTCAAGATATAATATACACAAGAGGTAACACTGCAAAAGTGGCCCAAACCAGAAAAGACAGCTGGCAAAAAGTGGCTGACAAATTAAACGCGTGTGCATTGTACTTACTGAAAGCAACGTTACGGATTTTCCAAATGTTCATTTTTTTCCCTCTGCTTAAAAAACATTGAAAAAGCGGCGCGGATTGGTTTGCAGTGTGTAAAACAGTTTGTTTGTCGCGGATAATTTGCTATCCACACAGGGAGGAACTGGGAAGCGAACCCACAATCTTCCACTGTCTCCTTACTGCAAAGCAGCCGTACTACTACAGCGCCACAAGGCAGTTAAAGAATGCACCGGGCCACATGTTCATTTTTTCCCCTGTGCTTAAAAGACATTAAAAAACTGTTTCTCAACTGTAACTCCGGAACAACTCAGTACGCGAAAAGCGGCCAGAATCGCAAGCAACAATGAAAACTCTACGTGACTCACAAGTAGTGATGGGCCGCTCGATACTAAGGTTTCGACACTGTGTCAAGCTTTCGAAGCACTGCAGATTTTAATACTTGATCGAATAATGACATCTGTGATTTAAGGATTTCACATTTTCTTTCTCAGTGTGCTTACCTATATCATGGCAAAGTACAGGGATAAACCTTTATTTTCTGTCTACTCCGTTTTAATTAAGACAGACCAAAGAAAACATTTAAGGCTATTAAATGTGATCTCAAGAAAAGATCAGGGTTAATTATAATACTAATAACAGGAGCGATTATAATGATACAGTGCAAAAGTAAATACTAATTGAAAGAGCCGGGAATGCATGAGGTGAGGCGTCTTATTTTGTTTAACTCTTGCTATCGTATAGTGCATTCTGCCTGTCGGCATTAGTTATATTTATATTTTTTAGACATCAGACACTAGAAGCTGCTGACGAACCCTTCTCTTCGTTGTCAGTCTGTAGCTACGAAAAAATAAAAGCAATACGACTTTTAACAGACGTCATTGAAGTGTATCATAAGTTTCTGTAACGTTAATGAAAATGGCCAGGAGGTGTCACTAGAGAGGTGAGTGTCAAATGCTTCGAAGCTTCGATACGATTTCCGACACAATTGCTTCAAACGTGTTGATGCTTCGCGAGGCTTCACCCCGCCCATCACTACTCACAGGTTACTGAACGAGAAATCAGCAGACTAGCATGACGGATGGGGCGTAATGGGCGTCCTTCCCCTCTCCTCCGGATTTTTCAAATGTTAAT
The DNA here is from genome assembly GCF_900747795.2 of Erpetoichthys calabaricus. NCBI lineage: Eukaryota > Metazoa > Chordata > Cladistia > Polypteriformes > Polypteridae > Erpetoichthys > Erpetoichthys calabaricus. The sequence goes on along the minus strand of NC_041408.2, from coordinate 28,855,673 downwards.
TTTTTCTCTGTGCTTAAAAATCATTAAAAAAGCGGCCTGATTATGCGGCGTATGGTACGCCACGGGTTGGCTAGTCTATGTTAAGTCATGATGCAAGAATGCAATGTGAATAATGCAACCAAGCAGTAGAAAGGCAATATGAAAAACATATTTAATATCTGATTGATCTAGAGGTACTGGGCATACATGCTTACCAATCCAGTAAAATTATCAAGCAAAAGAATAGATTTTTCTCTTTACTTATTTTTACCTCATATTTGAATTTGCTTCAATAACAACCAGCGACCACAACTGATATATAAAGTGTCTTATTGATATGAAGATGCCAGACATACTTACCAATCCAGTAAAACTGTTGTGTCAAGGAATAGATAGTTACTTGACGCAATACTAACTTACCCTTCCTGTGTCAATTATTAGACGGTTTGGCTCCTGCACCTTAAGAGATCTTTTACTTTCATCTGAAATTGAGCAAAAGGTTCAATGAAGATTAAATACAGTTTAATCAAACAGAGTTACAGATGAAGTCACTGTAAAGCTGAATACCATGTTTCTGTTCTTGGGGACAAATCCTAATCACTACTTGAAAGCTTTTGCTGAATGCTCTCTCTTTTGTTCCAAGACAACTGCTCTTAATTTCTTTATATTTACTTCTGCAAAAAAAAAAAAAAAAAATTAAACACATTTTAGAAACTGAACACGCATACCTTTGTGTTAAAGGAGGAATGGTTGCTTTGAGGCTAAGGATCTGCATTGGTATCTAGAAGATTGTCGGTTCAAATCTCATTACTGCCAGAAGAAATCCTATTCTGTTGTGCAAGGCCCTTAACCTGAAAATTGCTCCAGGGGCACTGTACAATGGCTGACCCTGCTTTGACCCTGCTCCCTGACCCCCAAAGTTCATGAGAAAGGATAATTTCACCTGAGGGATTGACAAAGTATATCAAAAAATAAGCCACTGAAATCCCTCCGTCCATTTTCTAAAACCATTTAATCCACTTGAGGGTCACTAGGTGTTTGAGTTTGTCCCAGCAGGTCCAGCAATAAGTCAGGAATCACAACTGATGTAAACACTCTCAACTCACTGACATAGCAGGAATTTAGAGTAAAAAACTAAACTAACCAGTGGGCTGGATGGGAAAAAACACATGCATATTGGGAACACATGTAAACTACAAAGTCAAACTTGAACACATCCTCTGGAAACTGTAAGGCAGCCTATACTACCTGCTGTACCACAGTGCCAAACATTCTTGATATCTAATTAATTAACTAAATTTGTACTTTGTACCAAAAAAACAGCTGGTTAGATTTTTAAGAAATGTGGACTGCATTTGTAGAATAGCCCAGCTTAAGCACTGACAGCGCATTGGCACACCCACCTAGGCCAAGCTATTAAAATATATTGTCTATCAGCCTGAAACAAAATAGCAGCCCTGAACTCACAATGAAGCATACTACAAAAAGCTTGACTAAGACATCTGCTTTCTCAGCACTGACAAGCATATCTATTAATCATTTTAAACCATCCAAAACTGTGCAAAGGGGCAATACTTCAAGTTAAAATACTTCAGCAAAAATAATTCAGGAAGCAAGCTCAATAAGATGTGTTAAAGAGGAATTAGTACTCATCCCCAGAATTCCCTTAGCACTAGCTTAATACCACACTTAGTTCAAATGCCACCAGTTATTAGTATGCCATACCATGACCATGACCATTAAGGTGCCGGGTTAGGATGAATCTATCGAAATGCCCGGTATCAACCAGACTCGGGCTACTACTTCCATGGTCGGCATTGTGTGGCATATTCAACTTTTCATTTATGCCCCCAGCTCATTCAGTGGTTAGCTTTTACTTTATTTTCTGTACTATAACAGATTTGAATTTCTGATACAGTAACTTTCTATTTCAGTTCGATGTCTTAAGAAGAGAGAGTTTCTAAATGATTGTGTGGAGGTTAAACAAATTTTGTGATCAAAATTCAACTCAATATTCATCTCCATCTTTATCTGCTCATGTAGCAGACCCCACCTTAACTAAAAATAATACTTAACAGGAAGCACTGCACTAACATTATGTAACGGTACTAACAAGTTGCATAAGCCAGGGATGGATCATCCATAGCATGAGCTAACATTCCATCACCAGTACCAGGGGCACTTATAAAAACAGCAAGCCTGCAAAGTCGCAAACACTATTCCATATAGTGCAGCAACAATGGCACTGACAATATTGGTGTCAGCATTGAGATGAGTCTGATTTAGCAAAGCGCCAAGCAGAGTGCCATGTGTAGGATGGGGAGAAAAATGGCCAATAGGCTACTAAGTCTGCAGCTCCATCAACACTTCTCCACCTGCTAAGACCCACTGACCTGAGTGTGTGGACACCGGTGGAGCTTTCAGCTCATGCAGCTGGGAAAAAATGTGGCAAATTGAGTCGTCACTGACCCCAGGTAAACCTTGTAAAGCAGGGTAAGTGGTAAAACTGCAGAGACCAAGGATGGGGCAGATCGCAGAGGCATTAAAGAGCAGCAGTGGAAGAAGAGGCTCCAAGCCAAGACCCATACTTGGAATGGTGTCTGAGCATCAGTTCAATGAAGGAAAATAGCCAAGAGACCGGTACACACAAGGCGGTTCACCTTGCTCCTTGTAATCAACAGATCACCACACAGATGTGTAGTATTTAACACCTCTACTGCACTGATTGACAAGCAGCACTCAATGTTGTTGTTGCATCACTTAAAAGCAAAGAGCTCAAGATCCCTGCTGATGTGCTTTTGCCACCAGCCACAAGACCACAGCAGAAACAAAGACCAACCCACTGTTTCAAGGAGTTGGCAGCTACTTTTAAGGGAGGGCTATGTAAAGGTGCTGACAAGGTGCATCAGCCAGGGATCAGTCATTCCTAGTATGAGCGGACATCCCACCACCAGTGGCAGAGGTGCTTTGAAACAGAACGATGAAGGCTAAATGTTGTTTTCTTTAACCTTCTTTCCTTTATAGCATGAAAATAACCTTTAACCTTTTTTCCTTTGTTCTCTGACACAGTCCGGTTTTGAATTTGTTGCAATGCCATTTTGTTTTTCTAGCTGTCGCTGCCATATTGTGGTGTCATTGTTTTAATACAGCATCATGTTTACAGAGGCTGTGATCCATGACAGCACTACCACTACTGTATAAAAGGTTGGCGCTTCAGACCTCTCATTGTCCAAAGTTGTGGATACTTCAGATCATTTCTGAAGTGATTGTGTATGTTAGTAAAACATTAAGGACTGTGACTGTTGCTTTGATTTTAAAGGATTTTTTTTTGTCCATTGTGATTTTTCCAATCTTCCATCTACTAGTGCTTTTGCATTGTTTAAATGATGTACATATGAAACTGTGCATGTATGTCAGCTGTGCATATGTGTATGTCAGAATTCTCTTAAAATGTGTTGCCACTCAGCATTGAGGAGTGAAAAGGGGTTCCTGTATAGACAGGAAGCCATTCCGTATCAGTCATGTTTAAAGGGAGTATGGTAATTAATCAGGAAGAGAAAAAAAAACATGAAGGATGACTGGAGAAAGTTGGTGTTGAGATGAAGGAAAGCCATAAGGTAAAGAATTACAGTTACAGTTCCAAATGGAGGATTATATACTAAAGAGGACCTTACGGATGGAAATGGAAGTATGCTTCTGAAGTCATCATGGTTGAATCTGATATTCGCCTCATTGGAAATGGAACTGGTATGAACTGCCTAATCTATTTAAGGCTGTTCATCTTGAACCTAAGTGGTGATCAGTGTTATACGTCTAATAGGGTCATACTATGACACATTCTTGTAGTGTTATGTGAGTTTAAAGTAATGTAATGAAGTGAATCTTCAATCACTAAAGTAAATTGTCCTTTATTCTCATTATTTAGTGCGTTAACATGCACATAGATAATCAGGTTAAGGTGAATAACCAGGTTAAAGCAGAAACCTGGTTTCTTAATAATCCATGTTTAGAAAGGCAAGTAATCTTCTGCAGTTCAAAATGCTCGGATGCCATTAAACAGCACAAAAAAAGAGCTACACATCATCATCAGTCACTGTGAATCCAAAAATCAGCATGATGCCTGTGATAATTTTTTATCTTTTATAAATATGTTTAGTCCAATTTATTTATAGGTTTCTGTTACCAGACTGCATACAGCAAACTTCTTTATGTTTGGTTGAGCGACTGAGCTCTGTAAAGGACTGGCATAATGGTACGTGTGTTTCTTGCTTTTCATCCAGTGCGGCTTGAATAATAATGACACAGGTATTTTTACTCAATAAGTATTGCATTAGGTTACTTATTACATTAAAATGTAACCAGACAGTCGTTACTTTTAACATGTCACTTTATTGCTCTCAAGATTGAGTTGCAGAGTTTAGCGCTGTACTGTATTTTCAGCTCATCGACATAAATGTAGCGATTTCTGAAATATTGAGACAGCCAGAAGAAGAAATAATACGATCACCTGAATGTTTGCCTCTGGAAATGTATTTTATGGATGCTTCTACCCATGGCTGCCAAAAGTGTGAAGCAAACACATGTATAGGCTGACAGACTGCAACGGACATAAGCAGACTACAAAATCCTTAACAATAGCCCAGTTACAGGTTTACATGGTGACATAATCAGGTTAATCACCGAGAAATCTACCTCTGTTAATTTGGCGTCTTAGACATCGTAATGCTGTTGAAAAATTCTGCTTTTGTATTATGCTAAATACGACTTATAATATATAATTTGTGAGCTTAATTTTAGTGTGTTTTTATTTTGGAATTATTTAGATAATGGTCTTAAACTAAGTGACCAAGACTATAACTATGTTTTAGGGCTCATATGACATTCTGTAATCAAAATGTTCTAATCAAAACTGAAATAGCCAGCATGTGCAAATGAGCTCATTTGTACATTAATATTCATAAGTAAGTTTACCAGTGTGTTGAATTTTGGAAGTAGATAAAATTCTGGCGTATATAGAAATTAAAAAAAGTGGTGTGAGAGACGGCTGCACAGTCGGGATGCCTGGGACGTGGAAGAACTGTGAGAGCGCCAAAACCTCCCCCGGGACACGAGAGGGCGACCGCCCGGGTGTGCAGGGGAGCCACAGGATCGGAGCTTGGAGGCTCCACCCAGTTGGGGCACGTGGCCCCCGCCAGGGGACGCCCAAGCGTTCCAGGGAACATGGACTGCAGCACTTCCGCCACACCCGGAAGTGCTGCAGGAAGCTCGTCAGGAAATACCTGGCGCACATCCGGGTACTGGATAAAAGGGGCCACCTCACTCCATTCCGGAAGCCAGAGTTGGGAGGTAGTGTGACGGAGCTTTGCGAGAGAGGAGTGGAGACGGCAAGAGAACAAAGTAATAAGGACTGTGAGTGATTTGTGCCGTACTGAAAGAAGAATGAAAGAGAGCGTGTTTTTGTCGAAGCTGTCTTGGTGTCTGTTCATGGTCGAGGCCGGTCTTTCACAGTGCTTAAAGAGTGTCATTGTTTATTAGAATGTATATTTTTAAGTTTAGATAAAGTAACCAGTATAGAATGTGAAATGGAGGCTTGGGGCATTAAAATTAACATGATCCATGTTTAGCCAAAAGTAAATTAATCAGCAATCAACTAAACCATGCAAAGTTATTGGTTGTCCCAAATTTTTGATTGATGCAATATCTTTAGTCTGGTTGTTTATGGACACTTGGCAAAAACTGATAAGTAATAATATAAAGCTGTGTTTGTTCATGGTAAATTCTTTCAGAAGTAGTGATTTGAGTGTGGCTCAAAGCGACTCAGCAAGGAAAGGCTTTCAAGCATACTCTTGGCTTCTGTTAGATTGTATAGCCCCTTTCAAAGGTAGCTTATATTGGAGAAAAAAAACTCAGCAGGAGCAGCATTCATGATGGCTCTTAGGTTTTGCTAGGGTATTCTGAAGCGCAACACTTATAGTTGGGGAAGCAATCAGAAGACGGATCAACACGTTAGTGAATCCTGGTAGGAATGTCTTGCGAGTGAGCCACTTCCAGGCGGTGGTATTTTTTTTTAATAGAATTTATTAAAATCATACAAACAAGTCAAACTTAAACTAAATTCAGTTCAACCCCCATCCAAGAGAATGAGAGGAAAGCTAACAGCCAGAGTAAAACTTTGAGAAGAAAAGAGGGTGGAGAGTCTTTCTCCCCAATATAAAAACTTATTCTAAAATGTTATTGATTAGATCCTGTCAGGTTTTAAAAAAAAGTTTTGAACAGATCCACTAAATGAGAATTAGATTTTTTTCCAATTTCAAATCAAGTACATAATATCAGTTAGTGGACTTAAAAGAGGTGTGCTGGATTCGTCCACTTGAGCAAGGTAAGTCTCTGTGCTAGTACTGAAGTAAAGGCAATTACAATTTGTCCTTCTCCAATTTAAGCCCATCTGGGAGTACACCAAACACAGCTGTTAGTGGATTAGGAGGGATTGTGACACCAAGGCTGTCTGATAGGCATTTAAAATTTTTTGTCCAGAATGATGTTAATTTGGTACACGCCCAAAACCTCTGGCCCAGTGAAGCTGGAGCTCAATTGCAAAGTTTGCAGGTTGGATTTTGCCCTTGCTCATCAACATGTAGTGTTATATTGTGAGTTTTGATCATTTGTGTTACCATGGAAAGGCTGTTTTTTGGACAATGTATTTTTTTAGCCCTTGTATGTGTATTTTCTATATGAAACATGAAAAAGTTGTCTAAACACTTATTATTGACATTTGCCTTACTTCTCTATTTCATCTCAACCAGTCACCCACTGACAGAAATGCACTTCTTTTTACAGTGTTTATAAGCCAGGGTAGACTCTACTAAAATTCAGACATTTATGCTAGATATCAATAATTCAACTTATCTTTCAGATGCCATAACTGAACACATTTAAAGTCTATGTATTACAGTTGAGCAAGACTTTGATAATAATTTCTGCTATGCTAGTATGGGAATGAACAGGTCTCTTTGTCCTTGCAAAAAGATATCATTCATGTGTTTAAGGAATAGACCTGTGCTTTAGGGATCTCGCACTCAGAGCTCTTTTGCTTATGACATGCATTTTTTATTGTTTCTTTATCACAGTGAATGTTGTTGGAGCCTACATATTTATGAAGTGAATTTTAAAATTTGTCCCTTTGCCTCATGTAATCAGAGAACTATGATAGATAGATAGATAGATAGATAGATAGATAGATAGATAGATAGATAGATAGATAGATAGATAGATAGATAGATAGATAGATAGATAGATAGATAGATAGATAGATAGATAGATAGATAGATAGATAGATAGATAGATAGATAGATAGATAGATAGATACTTTATTAATCCCAATGGGAAATTCACAAATATATAATATATTATAAACTGACACATGGACTGAAACATGGTTCCTTTAGGTCACATTTGGAACTACAAACTCATTTAGTGAAACAACATTGTAAAAAAGCCATCAGAGGAGGCAAAGTCTTCAGAAGTATAATATTCATTTAGGAAAACATTTGCTAAACAAGTAAAACTGCCAATTCTCCTTTTCAGAATTGCTTGTTAAATCAAATGTGTATAAAACCTTTAGTGCACAAAGAAGCCATAATCATAATTCTTCTATATTAGAGAACCTTAAGACAGAGCTTGTTCCAGGCTGCATACCATCACATAGTGATGAAGTGATCAAGAATAAGTAAATATTGATCCATAAACAAGTGATAAAGGTGAAAAGGTTGAAGGTCAGGGTAACAATGAAAGCTTGGTGGAACACAGAATTGCCTCTGTGCTCCTTCGAGTGCAAACAGTTTTAGATTTTTCTAATACTGCTATACAAGAAATAACTGATGAATTAAATGATATCTGTTTATTTTCAGGACAAATCATTAAGAGTCATATTGAAAATATGCTCCAGCAACACAACTGTCATGAGGATGCTTTAGTTGTAGATTTAGTTACAGAATTAACACTGGAATCCCTGAAGCTTATGATTTTTTTCATTGTCCCTGACCTCCTTAAATTTTCCTGACATAAGGCAAGAAGCTTGTAGCTCTTTATCGCTGCACTGTTAGCCCGCTTTTGTTTTACAAATAAGTGGATTAGCAGAACGCAGCCTGTTACACCCCCCACCCCCCAATCAGATGAAGGCATCACCCTGCTGAAATCCTCACAGTTCAAGTCTGTGTCAAAGTGTTTACCTGGCGATGTGTTTGTAAGGAATTATATAGGTAATGAAATACTGTGATTTGAAATGCATACAATTCATGTGTATTCCATGTTTACAAATATCTGTGTAAATACTGAATGACAGAGGAAATGCGAGGCAAGAAATGGTGAACACACAGCTAAAACAGAAAATGCTTTCATATGTTTTAGTATTAACATAATTTTAATCTCAAAACAAGTATGCTTTAATTCAAGAATAAAACTGAAGAAAATAAATTGCTCAATTGACATGTTACTGAAGCCTAACTATCAGTCGGGACAAAGTAAAAGAAGATTGCATGTGTGTGTTTGCACATTTTACTTTTAACCAGCTGTCACAGTCGTAGCGCTGATCCAGCAGGGGTCCGCACCAATGGCGTAGTGGATAAGCTACTGTTTAGCAATGGCGAGGCAACAGGTTTGAATCCTGAATTGGCTTTGCACTTAGAGTTTTGAGTACTGAGCTGTTCATTATTATCATCACATAACAAAAACATTTGATGTGAGTTTGTAACATCCTGTGTAAATTTATGGTACTTCTAAAGGATATTACTTTTCCTTGCAAATGGAACAATTGCCATTTGAACAATTTTTTTTAACTTATACAAAAAATAAGGCAGACAGGAAACTTGTTTCTCTGTGTTCAAGTAACTAGCATTTTGGTAAGGTATTGTTCTTAAAACTAGTAACAATAAGTTGACCTACTTGGAATTCTGACCCATGACAATAGTTGAGTCAGCTTAAAGTTATAGTTTAAATTAATAACTGAAAAATCCTCATTACTGTTAGAAGAACTCTTAATATTCATTCATGACAACAAAGTATTAGTGTTAGCAGCATACACAATCAGAAGTTTGGTCAACTAAGCATAACTAACTAAGTATAAAATTTGGATCAAATTCAACCAAATAATTATTTTTAGCAAATATGAGGTGAGACACAAAAATAACCAGATTGGTAAAAAAAAAATTATTATTATTATTTATATTTATTGATGAATTGCTGTATTCTAAACATTGTCACACGATCTCTACACCGCCCAATACGTATCTTCCATTGATTGAAACAGTGATGGAAGTCTTCTTGCTTGAGGCTCTTCAACAGGCTTGCCGTTTATGTCTTCACTTCATCCATTGAAGAAAAATGTGTTCCCTTCAGGTCACTTTTGATTTTCGGGAACAAGTAAAAACCACAAGGAGCTAAATCGGGCAAATAGGGAGGATGATCGAGGACAGAAATGTTTTTGTCAGTCAAAAACTGCTTTACGGAAAGAGAGAAAATTTGGGAGAAATTTGATGTTGATTCGCTGTTTGATATTTTTCACCTGACATTATCGCGACAACTCGTGTAGCGATTGTTGCGCAAATACTAACTGGGCTATTCACAGGATATACCTAGCCGGTCAGCGGTGTGAGAGGGCGTGTAGGAGGGGATAAAGTTCTATGATTCACATCCAGCTGACCTCCAGACGGTTTTTCTGGAAAGCCCCAAGCCCAGTCCGGTTATTTTTGTATCTCGCCTCGTACAAGTACATTATTCCATTGGGTCAGCTTTTATTTTGACATTGACCTTGACCTTATTGAACATTTTAAGGCAGACAGGTAATTTTTTTTAATCAAATCACACAGAATTTTTTACAGTGGCAGTTGCAGGAATGTTATGTCCAAGATGAAGTATGGGCAAGAATTTGACAGCAATGCAATCATTTGCACTGTGCAAGATAAGTGGGAAACTATAGCTTACAATACTGAGGAAAAAGAAGACAGAAGGGCACAACTAGCTGACATAGTTGATTTACTGTGCATGGAAAAAAGTGGCCCTGAAAAGTGGCCGGAGAAGAAACAGTTTTGCTACAAACATTACAGTTGCTGTTGAAAAGGGGACTCAAGAAACCATGGTCAAAAAGGAAATAATGGCTGCCTATGAGTTCAGCACACTCTTTCTGTTTTGCAATGAAAGTCATGCCCTTGCTGAATGCAGTAAGATCAAGAAACTACCAAATGAAGGTAGGATTGACTTCTTGAAATCTAAAGGTTTATGCTTCAAATACCTTAAGAAAGGACACCTTAGTAAAAAAAATCTGTGTGTAAAGAATTAAATGTCAAATACAGTATGTTCTCAGTTACATCCATACATTTTGCATAGGAGTAAAGAAAATAATGCCACTAAAAAAAGATGACAACAATACTGTAAAGATAGATATCTTCTGCTCGTATATCTCTGTGGAATCACAGACATGCACTTCTACCCGACTGCATGACAGCTGTGGTCCCAGTCAACGTCAAGTCTAAAACAAGTGAATGTATGTAGAAACCTATACCCTTACAGATTCTGCCAGTAACGCAACATTCAGCACAGAAGACCTCCAAAGAACCTCAAACCTCCAAGGAAAAACAACTCAGATTCACATTAGCATGGTAGAAATATATAAGGTTCTTCTTCTTCTTTTGGTTGCTCCCGTTAGGTGTCGCCACAGCGGATCATCTTCTTCCATATCTTTCTGTTCTCTGTATCTTGTTCTCTTACACCCATCACCTGGAAGTCCTCTCTCACCACACACATAAACCTTCTCTTAGGGTTTCCTCTTTTTCTCTTGCCCGGCACCTCTATTCTTAGCATCCTTCTCCCAATATACTCAGCATCACTCCTCTGCACATGTCCAAACCAGCGCAATCTCGCCTCTCTGACTTTGTCTCCCAACCGTCCAACTTGAGCTGATCCTCTAATGTACTAACTTCTAATCCTATCCATCCATCTTTGTCACACCCAATGCAAATCTTAGTATCTTTAACTCTGCCGCCTCCAGCCTTGTCTCCTCCTTTCTGGTCAGTGCCACGTCTCCAACCCATATAACAGAGTTGGTCTCACTACCGTCGTGTAGACTTTTCCTTTCAATCTTGCTGATATCCGTCTGTCACAATTCACTCCTGACACTCTTCTCCATCCATTCCACCCTGCCTGCACTCTCTTTTTCACCTCTCTTCCACAATCCCCTTTACTCTGCACTATTGACCCCAAGTATTTAAACTCATCTACCTTCGCCAACTCTACTCCTTGCATCCTCTCCATTCCAGTGACCTCCCTCTCATTTACATACATGTATTCTGTCTTGGTCCTAACTCAACCTTGCAGTCTTCCTTTTTCAAATTCCACCATTTGATCCTTTGTTTTGCCCTACCTGTCTTCCTCTTCTTGATCTCCAACGTCATCCTATAGACCACCATCCTATGCTGCTTAACTACACTTTCCCCTGCCACCACTTTGTAGTCTTCAATCTCCTTCAGATTGACACTTCTGCATAGGATGTAATCTACCTGTGTGCATCTTCCTTCACTCTTGTATGTAACACTATGTTTCTCCCTCTTCTTAAAATACGTATTCACCACAGCCATGTCCATCCTTTTGGCAAAATCCACTATCCTCTGACCTTCTTCATTCCTCTCCTTGACACCATACCTACCCATCACCTCCTCGTTTCCTCTGTTCCCTTCACCAACATGTCCATTGAAATCCGCTCCAATCACCACTTTCTGTCCCAGCTCCATAATCATTACTCTGTCTGACACTCTTTTCACCTCCAAGACACTCTTGACATACTGTTCCTTCAGAATAACCCCTAATCCATTTCTCCTATCCACACCATGATAAAACAATTTGAATCCACCTCCAAACCACCTGGCTTTACTCCCCTTCCAAGTATACACCGTCCAGATCTAAACACTAGCATGGAGAGTCGCTCATGTACTGAAGAGTCTATAGCTGCAGGTGGAAGCTGCCGTCACTGTACTTTGTATATAAGAGCCAGATCGAATGTTATTTACCTTGATTTATTTACTTATCTTCCTACAGCGTAAAGTCACAAGTAGACTGCAGAGCTTCTCATGTACATATACAAAGTACAGCGATGGCAAAAGTGTGACGTGCATTCTTTCTTCGATGTAGAACCCTTGTCATCATCTGAGTCCACCTCTGTTATAGGACGTCTTTATGTAAAAACAGCAGTGTCAGATCGGGGAAAGCGTGAACGTGACTGAGAGAATAAAACTGAATAAAAAAATAAATAAATGGAAAAAAAAAAATAAAGCTAACCTTTACAAGTATCATAAATTTACACCGGCTGTTAGACTCAAATCAAATGTGTTTTCATTCTAAAATAGTAGAATGAGTAAGAGCAGCTCACTTCTCAAAACAGAGTCATCCGGGATCAAACCCATGAAGTTTTGATTACCAGTCAACAGTTGTTACCATTGTGCCACCAAAGTGATCGTATCAAAAGCGTGTCAATGTCGCACCCTAACGAGGGTTCTTTTTCTTCAGTTATATTCTTGAACAGAAGCGCACTTGTTCTGTTATATTTGTACTTTTGTGAAGGTGTTTACTTGATAATTGGACTTCAGGCTTCACACATTATACACTTCATTTCTACATTTTGTCAATTATTACTAAAACATGAAAACATTTCTGCTTTAACGATGTGTTTATGTAGATTGTTGTAGACACAGAACATACATGAAATACATGTGTTCCAAATAAAGATATAGTATTTATAAAAGGTGTCGTTTTGCTTGACTTCTCACTCTATACAACTAAGCAATTGACATGCAGGTAAACAGACTTGTGCTGAGAAAACTTTGTGCAGCGTTGGGGGGGATGTGATAACAGGCTGCTTATCGACACATTTACAAGACAAAAGACGCTGATGGAGATGTGCGAAGGGATTTAAGGTGGGACGGATTTCCAAGTTTTTTCGTTGGCGTTGGTAATTCTAGTGTTAAGAAACCAAAGATTGCAACAACCAAAGCCATAAGCAGTCTGAAACAAAGCTTGAGTGTGTGACCCTGATGTGAATCATTCAGGTCGTATGTTTTCATATCTAACGTTTACACCTGGTTTCTCATTCAAATAAATGTAATTACCGTGCTCAGCATTATATTTTTCTTAAAAAAAAACATGTAAAAAGCATTGCATTTTTTGGCTTGAAAAATTACATTTTTATTAAATCTCATCTTTCTACTATAAAATGCGCAAAACACTAAAACTAGAATGTGAGAAGTGTAAAAAGTATAATAATGAGAAATAATAATAATGATGATGATGCTAATATCAGATATCATCAACAGCTATCGGTTCCCATCTGTTTGAGTGGGAAAACTGCTTAGGTGTATGGTCATTTACCCGACACTGTTCAGCATAACGGTAAATCTCAACAACAATTCTTTCAATCACATCATTATCAAGAAATAACTCAAGTAAGTAAGTGGATCTTGGCTGTCAACATTCACTTGTATTCTTTGCTTCTCCACAAAATCTAAGCAAGGTGGTGCTGGTTTATTTGAAGCAGGGTCAACAGGAACACAAATGTGAGCATCAGTTTCAGATTCATCAGAATTGCTTTCATTTTCACTGTCCATTTCAAATTCACTGCCTGAAGACAGATTCACTTTATCATCACTGCAATATCATTGCTTGTACCACTATCAAGAGTGTGCAACACCTGGGCTGCTTTAAAAAAAAAAGTTTCTTATGAGACACCATTATGAGGCTAGAAGACATGTCTACACCGTTGTCCAGGTACCGCTTGGGCCTAAAGCTTGTGTAAGACACGCCAATACTGTTGTCCGCAGTGGGACTAATGCTGTTAGCATTTTTACAGCCTGAGTAATCCTCGGGTGTAACACTTAGGCAAGACACATCTATACAGTTGCCCAAGAGACACTCTGGGCTAATGCTTTTAGCATCGTTTTCACAGCTAAAGTGATGCTCGGGTCTAAAGCTAAGGAAGTTAATGATTGAAATAGTTTGAGTATTGCTTTCCTAAAGTTGTTCTGTTGTTTACTGACATTTAGCAATGGCTGAGTAGTAATAAAACAAACTGTGTCCATTTAGGTATTGTAATGTCAGGGGTAGTGATTAGCCTTTGGCTTCTGTTAAACTGTTTATCCCTTTCAAAGGTAGTCATTTGGATACGAAGGTCCAACAGCAGTAGCTGTTCTTGGATTTTCCTAGGGTATCCTGAAGTGTAGCCATTTCATGGGAAACAATCTGAAGATGGATTGACATGTAAGTGAATCCAGGCAGAGACGCGTTGTGATGATGAATGGCTTCTACCCCTTGGTAAGGATTCGAAGTTGAGGTAGCTAGCCTTGGCCACTGTTGAGATAGCCTTACTTTGTATTTGAGCTTTATCTGTGCAGAGTGAATTTTGAATAGGTAGTTTTGCAGGACATGTGTGTGAATCAAGAGTAACAGTTTAGGCATTTCCAGTATTAACTTGTCCACCAATATACGTAAAAAGAGCCTAGGAGGTTTAAAGTGCTTTCCTGTACACTTTAACACCACAAAACAGCCATGGTGACTCATTCATAGTAGAAGTGACGGTCCTTATACTGTGAAGATAGCTCTTGGATGGATTGTCAGTGGTTTGCTAAAGGGGTCAGATATTGAAAAACTGCAGCCAAATGTGTGTCAATAATGGAAAGAGAGCAAATGTTACATCAGTAATACAATACAGACTTTCCAGAGCACAGCTCTGAAGAGAAAGTGGAAATGTCACACAAAGACATTAAGTTCATGCACATAGTTTTAAGAGTCTGCAAAACTGGTAGATGGATACTATTGCATAAATTTGCCTGTAAAAAGATGAGACACTTTAAATTTCAAAATATAATTGCTTGTTCACACATTTAACTCAAACTTTGCCACGTAGCGATCATTTCAAGTATTGCCTTGTTAAGTTTGTTTAATCCAGCTTTCTTAGAAGGCAGTTTAGTTAAATTCCGAATGCAGTGCGCCATGAGATCTTTCATGTTAAGCCATGACAAAGATATGCCTATAAATTTCTCTTCTAAAAAAAATATTTTGTAAATGCTTGTTAAGATGTTCATCTGTCAAAGTTCACTGATTTAAAGGTATACATAAATGTATTTATGTATTGATTAATTATTTGATGTGGGCAATGTGCTGAAAGAACCATTTGTATTGTGTTTTGTAGTTTTACAACCAAGAATGAAATATTTGCCAGTAAAAGCTTCACTCAAAGCAAGAAATTAGTTTAGTGACGTTTAGTTGTTTGATATCTGTCTAGCTTTGCACGGACACGCAATTGCAAGGGCAATATAATCATTGTATTGCAGAACAGTGTCTTACTGGCCTCAAGACAAAACCTAAAAGGAATCCAGCACTCCAGGAGGATTACAAACATTTCATGAAAGAGATCTTAGATAAGGGATATGCTATTAAGACACCCAAAGAACAGATGTCACTCAAAGATGACACAGTGTGGTACATTCCTCATCAATGAGTATATCACCTAAAGAAAAATAAAAATTGAGTGTTTTTTTGATTGCAAGGCCACTTACCAAGGGACTTCTCTTAATGAACAATTCCTGAAAGAACTCGACATTAGAGAGGAGGCAGTATAGAATTAATGGTAGATATTTAAATTGATATTCTACCAAGTACATGTTCCAGATGAAGACATTAATCTTCTTTGTTTCTTGTGATGGCCAGAAGGTAACCTGAATGATAAGCTAGAAGAATTCAAAAGGTCAGTACATCTCTTTGGAGCTACATCCTCGCCCAGTTGTGCTTCTTATGCTTTGCAAAGCAACAGCCGAGGATGCAAGGAAAGAATCTTCTGAAGATGCAATCAACACTGTGCTTCACAATTTCTATGTGGGTGACACTCTAGAGTCAGTTGCAACAGAAAAACAAGCCACAATTGGCAGGAGGTCTTCAAGCTTTGTGTTTCAGAGGAGGATTCAACCTGACCAAATAGGTGAGTAACACCACAGTAGTCTTGTTGTCCATACCTGAAGAAGACAGAGCTATGGAGCAAAGGGACTTTGCCATAATTTCTATAAGGGTCAACAAGCCATAATTTCTTACCTATAGAATGAGCCCTGGGTGTTCAATGGTGCACAGAAACAGATAGAATAACAACTTTTATCTGGAACTTAAAACTGTCAGTTGAGTACATGATCCCCCTTGGATATTTAGCACTAGTTATATTGCCTGCTAAGCTTATGCTAAGAGACCTGTGCAAGGAGAAACATGGATGGGATGAAGAAGCAAAAGTTAAGGTTTTCAAGCAATGGAAAATACAAATGCGGACAACTTGAAATGTCTTGTGGATTATAATATAAGCAAGCACATCAAACCCACGGGGTTTGGGCACATAAAGTCTGCATAAATGCATAAAACTGAAGACAGTTTTGGCACTGCATCTTACTTTCTCCTAACTGACCAAAAACACAAGAGAAATTGTACAGTTTTAGTGGGGAAATCAAAATAGATAAGATGCTAAAGCATGACCTTCAAATACCCCTGGAAGAATCAACTTTTTGGACTGATAGCACCACTGTATTAAGGTACATTAAAAATCAAAGTATTTGTTTCAAAACCTTTGTTACCAACAGAGTTAAAGTGATAAGGGAACAATCACAGTCAACACAATGGAGGTATGTCACATCTGCATTAAATCCAGCTGACCGAGCATCTTGAGGATTAACATTAGGAAGTTTCATCAAAAGACATGGATTCAAGCCCCAAACGTCCTACTAAGGCCAGAATATGAATGAATGAATGACCAAAAAGACAGGATGAAGTGGACTTACTCACTGAAGATGATCTAGAAATCAAAAACTGTGTAGTAAACTCAACAAGAGCTGAAGAGAGAACTGAAACCATAAAGGAACTCACAGACTACTACTCAGAATGGGTATGTTTGAAGAAAGCAGTGACATGGTTTCTCAGATTCAAAGGAATGCTGTTGCACTTGAAAGATGAAAGAAAGGCATTTAAATTTATGGTCGGTCAACTTGAATGTGATCCAGCAAGACACAAAACATTTATCACAGAATATATGAGGGAGTATAAATCGTCAATGAAGTCAAAGTCACTTTCACTAAAAGACTTGTGTAAAGCTGAAGCAGAGCTTATACACTTCAATCAATTATAAGCTTATCCACAAGAGATAAAAGCTTCACAGAAAATTCACTGTATAAAGAAAAATAGCCAGATCTATAAGCTAGACCCAGTCCTGCAAAGCAGAATTCTAAAAGTCTGAGGCAGACTCAGCAAAGCTGCTATGGGCAAAGGAAGCTAAACATCCCACATTTCTTCACAAGAATTCACATGTTACTTCTCTTATTTTGCAGCACATCCACAAAGAAACTGGACATTGTGGAGGTAAATATATACTAGCACAATTGCATCAGAAATATTGGATCCCTTAAGCTAATTCAGATATCAGAAGAATCATTTGAAAGGGTACAACTTTTAGAAGATGCAATGCAAAAACAGGCAAGCAAAAAGTGTTAGATTTGCCAGAAGCTTGTCTGCTCCCTTACCAGTCACCTTTCACCAATGTTGGAGTTGACTATTTTGGACCTTTTCAAGTTAAAAAGAGGAGAAATCTTAGTCATGAGGTATGGAGTGATTTTAACTTGCCTAATAATAAGAGCTACACACATTAAGGTTGCCTACAGCTTAGACACCAATTTCTGCATCAATGCAATACGTTCCTTCATTTGCAGAAAAGGACAAATTAAAGTCATATGCTCAGATAATGGGACAAACTTTGTTGGTGCTGAAAAAGAGCTACATAAAGCAGGTCAAAGTAAGCAATATGATGATTAAGAAAGAAATTAAATGGATTTCCAACCCACGATCAGCTATGCATCATGACGCAACATGGGAAAGACAAATTAGAAGCATAAGAAAAGTCCTAAATTCAAACATTACGCAATAAAAATCTTCAGACTGTAATGTGTGAAGTAGAATCCATTAACAATAACAGGCCCCCAATGAATGTTTTAGATGACCTGAATGACTTGGAAGCACTGACACCCAATCGCTTTACTGTTACTTAAGATTCAACCCAGCATACCTCCAAGACTTTTTTCTAAAAATGACTACTATACACAAACACGCTGGAAACGAGTTCAAAACATTGCTGATTTGTTTTAGAAATGATGGACTAAAGAGCATTTACCAATACCTTTAGAACATCAAAAATGGTTTACACCAAGAAGAAATTTTGAACCAGGAGGCATCATTTTGATTTTAGATGAAGCTACACGTCTCAATTCTTGGATAATGGGTCGAGTCTTCAAGACAATGGCAGAAGGCAAAGTTGCAGTCAGAAGAGTTTGTGTGCAGACCAAAACCAGCACACTGCACAGACATGTAAACTGCTTGTCTGTTGCAAGAAACAGCAACTAAATGAAATGAATGGTCCTAAACTTTGAGGTGTGCCTAAATTTCATTTGTGTTTTTACATGTAGCGTCTATAATTAAATTATCCAAATAAAAATTGCAGTAATTGTCTGAGACCTTTTCATAAACAATTAGGGACAGAAACGTAAGAGCCATTTGTTAGTTAGGTAATGTTAAATTGGCATACATGTTTTCCTAATTATCTATATATATAAAATCCCTATGTGCGTCCAGGTGTCCGTGTGTAGGTGTCTTCTGATGAAGTGCGCATGCGTGGGGCACGGTGCGATGCGCGATATTACTGTCAGAGAAAGTTAGAGGCGTTTTACGGAAATACAAACCAGTATTACTGCGAGAGGAAATTAAAGGTACACAATACAGTGACGCATATTACAGCCATATACAAGCCAGTATTACTGTCTGAGGAGATTAAAGGCATATTACCGACGCGCACGCCTGTATTACCACCAGAGAAAATTAAAGGTATATTATGGATGTACAAGCCAGCGGACGTACAAGATGGTATCCTTCAATAAGGGCATGCACAAAAAGGCGAGCCTCAAAAGGGCGACCTCAATTGGGCACAGCGAATAAAGGCGCGTGTAAATAAAGATCTGCACTTTTGTTGCTCTTCACATATTCTAGAGCCATTTGAACTAAATTATCTACGAACGCCTTTATTCGCCGCGCTCAATTGAGGTCACCCTTTTGAAGCTCGCCTTTTTGTGCACGCCCTTATTGAATAGAGCCGTACAAGACAGTATTACTGTCACAGAAAATTAAAGACACACAATACACGGCGGCAGCCCACGAAGAACGGTCAGCTCAGCAAGTAAACATCAACAAAAGAAAGGCTGAAAGAAAGAAAAATATGACCAACAAAAAGAATGAGGGCAAAGTCCCTTGCCATTTAATATAGACTGTTCCTACTAATGTTTATGCACTACTGTTCTAGCGCCCGTTATTGTAACGGGCTAAATGACTAGTGTTACAATGTTTGCCCATATACAAGTTCACAGTTAATGGAATTTTCTATTATAACCCCTACAAGCTAACTTGTATATGGACTGTTGTCTTTCTGACTAGACACTAGTTCTGTCTATGATCTGCTGTGCAGTTTGTAAGGCATGGAAGGCAAACAGTTTCAAATCGTAGTGAACTTCCTGAACATATTGAAGTGAAGCTTTTGTAAGTTCACCACAGAAAAGTAAGACAACTTTCAAGTATACTGTAGAAAGTAACTGAAGTTTAACATGAGAAAGCTAAGATTGTAATTAAACAGAATAAACCTTTTTTCCTTTTATTCTGCATGTTGTCACACACGTGTGCATGGGAAACAGCTAAAGGGCCTAAATAAGAGTAATTCTATGCCAGACCAGGGGGCAGCGGAGTGTGCTAACTGTCTCTCTCAGTCTCTTGCAGACCATTCTCGGGAAATCACGCTTGGTTTCAGCACCAACAATGATGCCACTTCCAGTCATAAAGACGCCACTTTCATTTCTGGTGCTGATGATGACATCACTTTTGATCATGAGGACATCACTTCTGGTTCTGCCACCAATTACGTCATTTCCCGTTCTAGCTGTTAAAACCGCCATCTTGTCTCAATGTAAGTCAGTTCTGTTTTGGACTCTGCTCATTTAAAAAAAATCAACTTTTGCAGCCGGGAAAACAATATACAGGTGGCTGCCCCAAAACTTCATGATGTCTGTGACTCCTTTGTTTGACAGTGCATAATAATTTTTTTCAGATTTTTTGTGATTTCTTCTTTTTTACATTTTCATTAAACTTTTTGAAAGCAAACTTTATTGGACTTTGGAATTTCTTTTGGTATACAGTATGTTTGACTAATGCCGAACCTTACCTTGCCAACTCAGTAGCTGCTCGATTTTGGGTACCTGGAAAAGACACAGGTACACATAGGCCAAATTACAACAAAGACAACAAATAGGTGCGAGATTTGAGACCCTAGACTCATGAGGTAACAGTGCTAACCACTACGCTGCCGTGCAGGGTTGTAGGGGAGCTTCATATGTCCTAGCAGCATCAGGTACAATACAGAACCCGACTCTGAGTGGAGTGCCACCTCATTCATTCACTCACTCATACTCACACCTAACACGGAGTAAATTTCATGTTGTGAATTAACTTACAAATAGTAACTGAGTGCAAGATTCAGACCCAGGGCACTAAATCGTTAAGACAACACTGCAGTATCCATTTATTCAAATTATGATTATCTAACAAGCAGTCCTACTATTGTAACTTTAAATATAACTGCAATACTAGACATGGTTAATTTTAACATCTATGATCTTCTAGTCTCACTAAAGCCAGAAATATATATTGTATGTCTGGAGGCAACCATAAATGAATTTTGATTAAAAGTGAGCAGGAACAATTAGATGGCTCAATGAGTTTCACCTTTCTGAAACTATCCAGTGCCTCAAAGTTGGGGCAGAGATTTTGAACTGTAAAGAGCTGCAGTGTCTTGTCCAACAGACAGCAAGCTTCTCATTATGATGAACCATAGATTTGAAATGTCTCCTAAAAAACCCTACTAGATATATAAATGTGTGTCTCAGTACATTGTACATTTTAAAAATAAACAACTTCTTTCAAGTGAAAAGCCTTTTTGCAAAATCAGATTATACATTTACATTCAAGGACATCAACAGATGAGTGGACAATATGTTGTCGCAAGTGCTGTGTGTGCTCACTCTTGTTCAGCTTTACGACAATAGTGTGGAAGTCGATGTGAGTTTGAAAGAAATAGCAGCAATGCTTGTGAAAATATGAACTGCAAAATATGCATTTAAAGTAAAGCATGTGTCACACTCCGTTAAAAAGACAGCTGTTAAGATGGCTGATAATGAAGAGCCATAGAAGATGTAGATTTCAGTACTCAAAACACCCAAATCCACAAATGTGCCAAGACACAAAATGAGAGCATGAACAGCACAGCATCCACCTTCTGACTGCACGTAAACATATAACTAAACAAAGTTAACATTAGAGTCTAACTGGAAATGCAAATGCTATATAGCAGCCACAGCATTTTAATTCATAGTATATCCATAGACCACAATGCTAATCTAAACTCGGTTTGCTGTTGTTATGCCATACAGTGATACAATGGTGAAAATGACAAAGATACCGCAGCAAACAGTAGCACTTCTCAAGCATGTGAAGCTATGGTGTGTGTGTTAGACATGAGGGGAGACACTCAGCAGGATAAAAGAAAAAATAAAACTGCAGCTTGCAATGTTAAGCAGATTTGCAAACTACTTTGCAGAAGTGGCCCAACAAAACAAGTGTTTGATACCGTAAGTTATAATTAGACTCAATAAGGTTAATCAAATGGCCCACACAGGAGAAAAAAAAATCTCCCTATTTTTATATTGGTAGGAAAACGTTATGTGCGATTATCAATTCAATGATTACCATTTACCATAAACATATCAGTTCAAACTCAATAAAGGTTTCTACCAGTTCATCTTCTATCCAGACTGCTGTCACTGTCCTGCTCCACTGACAGACTGAGAAGATCATTCCTCCCCCAAACTATGCGACTCTTCAACTCCACCAGAGGGGGTAAACGTTGAACATTATTCAAGTTATTGTCTGTTTTTTACCTGCATTTTTTATTACTCTTTAATTTAATATTTTTTGCTGCTGGAGTATGTGAATTTCCCCCTGGGATTAATAAAGTATCTATCTATCTACTGCAACTCACTTTTCAACTGTTTACCTCTTCATGTATTGTTTCCATCACAAGAAAGTGTATTCTGTACATTTTGCCACATTTCCCACAACAAATGACACTCTCCACCTTTCTAAGAATCTACCATACTACTCAAGCATGGCAATATATCTCTGTTTGGTGAATGTAACAAAAATATCTCAAGTTGTGGATAGGAATGCATGTTTACCAAAGAAAACTAAATTCTGGCAGAAGAGCTCTGCTGGAACTGATCTAGCGGAAGCCACGTTTAAACACAAAGGAACATTTTAGTTACTTAACTCTGCCTCATCCATCCCATCCTTCAAAGGATGTTTCACTGGTTTAGACGACTGCTTCGCTGTCTCCTTCTGTCATTCACCAAGTAGATAAAGCTGCGAGGAAGAGAGTAAAACAGTTCATTCCAACGCTACATTTTACAAGCAAATCTATGAAGCCAACAGTATTTCTGTTGCTGTCAGATTAACTTCATTATTTACTCCTTGGATATACGCATCCTTGACCGATTGTAAAATAGATGAAGCCTTTTATCAGTATAGAGAGAAGAAAAATATGTTTGTGTCACCTGACAAGTCTTACATATAAAGACAACATCTGGCAGCAGTAAGTGAGAGGTCTATCCATGAGCAAACCTGACAATGAATGGAGTCATGACATTTAGTTTTATGCAGCAAATAATCCAAACAAAATGCCCAGGACTGGTGAGGCAGCAGTGCTGGTTGATCTTGATCTCACCAGCTTTCTGCTCTTCCTGGAACAAAATCAAACTTGTTTCAGAACTACCATTCACCTTTAAAGTTAGAATCTGATGTCATTAAGGAGGGACTTAGAGCTCAGAATGGCACAGTTTTTAATGACACGCTTAAAAAAAAAAATTGCTTAGAAATATATATGGTGAGTTTTTTTTTTTTTTAAGTTCAAAGAATTTTTCACACTTTTTTCCAACAAATGGGGGAATTAGAGTTCATTTGTAGAACTTTACAGGTTTGTGATGTCAGAGGCCAAATTTGAAGCTAACTGGTTGAAGGCGAATGATTTCCCTGGAACAGTAGAACCCCAATGATATTAAATTCAAATAGCCAGCACTACAGCGCACCACCATGGTGCCTATCTAAAGGGCCCATTTTAGTGTATGTCACTAATTGTTTCAGAGAATAACTTCTGTACAACTGGCTGTAATCCAGTTGTGCTCATTTTCCATAATCCAGCTTTGTCCAAACCATGGTTGCAGAAGCCAGAGCCTATCCAGTCAGGATCTGATACAAGGCAAGAACTAGTTCTGCATCAGACATATTCATGCTCATCCATTCAATCACATGTTAACCAAATCTGCATATCAGAGATCAGCTCATTATCTCACAACACTGAAATCCATTATAAGAGGCAGGCATTAAAAGCAAATGAGTTATGATTAATGTCTGTCTATGGTTTGAAAGTTTCAAATTGTGAACTGTTAAAAGAAGAAGAAAAGCAAAGTGCCATTCTTTTATTTACATCATTACAATCTGCAAGGATGTATAAATTTAACAGTATATACATTTGTACTTCACAATAAAATGAAAATATCTACATTATATACCGGTAACTTTAAATGCATAGCAGGGAACCTTTCCCAACACCAATGGGTGCTAGGCAGGAATCTGCATTGATCTATTGTTGTAAGGAACACTGTGTTCCCACAGATCAAGCCAACATGCTGTAAGTCACCAGTCAATCAAAAAAGTGTCTCCAGGAAAAACTCAGGGCAAAGATCAGCAAAACAACAGCAAACAACAGTTAGGAGTAAGGAATTGAACCCGAGGCTCTTGAGCTGCGAGACAGTAGAACTAAGCCACATTTCTGCATGCGCAAACTCCATCCACTAGAATAAATGTATTGTAAATGAAGAAATAAAAAAGACTGGAATTTCATTTCTAAAGCATTGTGAATATAAATGAAAAATTAGGTGATATGACAAACCAATAAAGCAGTATCATTTAAGTGAGCAGGATCCAAACCATGGCTTAATGTATTTTGTTACGACATTTTAATATTTAGTACTGAAGTTAATTTAAAAACAACAGTGTCTTATTACTAATATTCTTGTCTAACAACACCTAGATTATGTTCTGTCATGCTTCAATTATTTTTTATTACAGCTATTGCTGCAACATTCATTTTCATTGAGGCAGCTTGATTTACAATTTTATATTACAGCACATCAGTCAAACACAATTTGCAACAACATTTTAAATATTCTTCTAGGCATTTCCATTTGTTTACCTGTTAATATAAAAACTGATCAGCATCTTCATATATAGATTTGTCACAAACATATTCAACCTTACACAAAGTAGTCCACCTCTAAACAGTTACAAATGGTTGGAGTTAAAAGCAAAGCCCAACTGACAGGCTAATAAGTGTCTGTATACAGAGTAGACAGCCCATAAAAGCAATCAACCATCCATAGAAATGTGGGCTGGTAGCCACGGGAAACCGCTGACTTTTGATTACTCTACCGGAGCAGCATTTCTCAGTTAAGAAAGCTATATTTTATGTTATGAAAAATACGTTAATTTTCAACGGGATGTCTGAAAAAAAGAGATAAATGTCGTGTCTGTGTGAACTTTTCCTTCCAAAGTGCAAACTTCCCATTCTTTTTATTATAACCAGAAGTAATTGCACACGCTAATGCTTTGAAATGAGCAAATGTGCCCTGGAAATGCAGAGATTATTACAAGTTTATCGGAGGAAAGTGGGAGACAACCGTGGACAGGACGCTAATACACTATACGACACTTTTCGTACACACGCGCAGTGCACTGTCACTAATGCGAAAGTCTTGACGGTGAGAGGCGACTATGAAAAATCAGCGTTTTTTAAGCTATTATCTTAAACACATGTAATTTCCTTTACCCCGGATGTTGGCGTATTTCTGGACTGGTATCCCGTCCGGGCTGCCCTTTAATGCTGGATGCCAGTAATTAATGAATGCTAGCAATGCATTAAGACCAAACTGCAGTTCAATACAAAATGACAAGTTACATCTTCAGTTAGAAGAGATATTTCTTTAACAATCTACTCAGGAAATACCCCAAGACGAATTGTGAGTACCTCCAAAAGATTTATTTCGTTTTGTTTGCATGTTGAAACAGAAATCAAAGATGAATTCTGGAGGCTTAAAGTTTTAAACCTATTTTTTTTAATTTGATATCGGTCTTGCTGCGATACTGGAAAGTAATAATTTCAGAGATTTTAGTGCACGGCTTTAGTTACCTTGCTTGTTTAGAATTTTATAGATATTTATTGTATCTGAAATGCTGGTCATACCTCAACGGAGGAGAAGCTCTGCTGCTGATGGCGAGAAGCTGCACCGACTGAATGCTTTCGAACTTCACGCGCCTTCGGGCTGCCTTTGCGCATGCGCAGTAACTCCGTCCGAACTCCAGCAGTGAGAGAGTCGTCAGGGTATGACCGCTAAATCGTTACCCGGCAACCACCAAGCTGCAATTAAAGCCACATTTTATTTACAACAATATATGAATTTCGCAAATATTTGAGTAGATTGAATTGCCATCTGAAAGAATTGCTTTTTCCGTTTATGGTAAAAATGACAAGCCAGTGGCCCGAAATAAGCCCAATGCAGCCTTTAAAAAGGTTTCCCGTTATTCTGAATGGCATTAGTGGAGTTTGGAAATGAATACTTTAATGTACAGTGAAAGGCTCTGCAGTTATTCGTACATTAGCGATTCAAATACATTGCACAGGTATAAACTGAAAATATATATAGTGTTTTCTTATATTTTTGGGCTCTGAATTAAAAACATGACAATTTTTTCTGTTTTTTAGCAAAACACATATTTTAGCTGCCAATTATATTTGTATTGTTTTTTTTTTGCGCTATAAATAACTAAATCTCAATATTTTATTTTAATGATAATTTGTTTTAATGTAATATTTTCCAATATTAAAATCTATGTTTAAGGCAAAGCAGTTATTTTGCTTCACTTGCTCTTGAGGCAGCAGCTCTGGTTCATTTTTATGACTCTAGTCTCACGGGGCCAGACGTGATTCTCAAACGAGAATACACATCCCAGGACAACCCGTTAAAAATTGTGTAGTGAGTATAGCGTCAAAATCCTGCACTGCAATGGCTACACCTAGTACCGGTGCTAGGTTATTTGGGCCCTAGGCCAGGCTTATTAGTGTGCCAACTGACTGTTCGGTAGCTAACCCGTGTGGCTTGGGTTCCTCCCCCCTTATGATCTGCGCCCAAGGCGAATGCCTAATTTGCCTTAACAGTGGAACTGGCCCTGGCTGCACCCACACAGCTTCTTCCTAAAACACCTGCTTTCTAGTTTCTACAGTCTGTGCATTTTAAACCACCATCAGGGTATGAGGAAGATAGCAAAAGAAATTGAACAAAAAACTGGACACAGAGAGAAAATAAAAAGCTGTCATCCAATCAAGAACTCAGTAGCACAAGGTAACTGAAACTTAATAATTAATCTGCACGTTCTAATGAGCCCTGCGACAGATGAGACAGACAGACACACACACACATAGACCACTGCAGCAACTGGGCTCCACATGGTGGAGAAGTACTTCTGTCTGCTATGAAATCACTAAATGGCATAACAACAGCAAAAGAGTTTAGATAAGCATTGTGGTCTAGGGATTTACAATTTTTTAAAATGCTGCAACTATTTTGTCATGGCATGTGTGCATTTTCAATTATACAGTAATGCTAAATTTCAAAAGGTGGATGTTGTTCAGTCTTATCTATGCATCTACTGATGGTGTTAGGCAGATTTGTTGATTTGGGTGTTGTGAGTACTGAAATTTGCATCTTCTGCTGCTCTTTGTTATCATCTCTCTTAATGGCCATCGTTTTGACGAGTGTGATACACCATCTACTTGAAAGGCATGTATTTTAGTTCATATTTTCATGACTAGAGCTGCCATTTCTTTCAAGCTTATATCGATTTCTACAATATCATTGTAACTCTGAAAAAGAGAGACCACACATAACACCTGTGTCAACATATCATTCACGTCTGCCATTCGTCCACTGATGCCATAGAATGCCAATGTATAATCTGATGTTACAGCAGTGGTTCTCAAACTGTGGGGTGGGCCCCTCTTAGGGGGTACAAAGTAACCAAAAGGGGGGGTGCGACGATGTGAAAAAAAGAAAACAAGAGTCAAAAATATGAAAAATACATCTATTGAAACCAAAACAAATTAACTTAAACTACATTCTGATACTAGAAAAATAAATATAGAGTTAGATAAATGTCAATAAAAGTTAAGTAGGTATAATAAAATATGCATCTATGATATATCATTAATTAAAAAAGAACAAATTGGTATTAGTGGGCTCCTTTCAGAACAACGTTAGGGGGGGCGCGATTAAAACTGTTATGAAAACTCGGGTCACAAATACTTAAAGGTTGAGAAGTGCTGTGTTATAGAAAGGTTTTTCACTTGCAGCAGGTTATGCTTATTTTTAAAACATGCATTGTACTTTCTGCACATGTGACACACATTTAAGTCTAATTGTTTTTTTTTTTTAGCTTTTTTGACTGTAGACAGTTTGTAGCGGGGCTACATAGTTAGTGTTGTTAAATGTCAGTTCTGAGTGCATCACGTTTCCATTGTCCCGTTTGCTGTTTGTGTGTGTATCAGTAAATGCTGTCCCCGTAAAGGGGGACGGATGATGGAAGAAGACCACAGCTTCAAACCTGGAAAACACCTGTTCACTATTAATCCATTACAGCCGTCACAGGACTATTTAAGCCATCAGGAGGGAATAGCCAAAAAGAGGAGAGGAGAGGAGAGGGAGAGGTGAGGTTAGGTTAGGTTAGGTTAGGTTTTCATTTTCACGACCACGAGTCATCTTTACCTGCTCTATTCCACATCGCGCATTTTCATCCAGTTTGTTTTTCAATTCGCCGGACTTACTTCAATATCCTCATCACGAGAGACCCCGGGGTCGGACTTCATCATCCACCAAGCACCGAGGATTCACAGTGAGGCTGTTCCATTTTGTTCCGGGAAAATCAAATGACTCATTTATCATTAGTTCAGTCAACCGTATTCAGGACAGTTTTTATAATCAGACTCAAGTTCACGATCATTTCCGTATCTCATTCATTTTTTGTTATTTGTGTTGTTCGTTATATGTTACAGGGGCAAGGGAGGGTTTTGTTGTATTTATATATGGTGGTGTCTCGTTGTTGATGTGGTGGAGGAATATTTATATTTGTTTCTTTCTATTTTTGCATTTGTCTTGTTGTTTCATTTAATACATTTAATCAGTATAATTTTACATATCTGCTTTTGTGAGTTTATATTTACACTGTTGATTGTGGGGAAAAGTGTACTTTGTTAGAGGTATGGCTTGATAGTTAGATTCATTCTCAGTAAATTATCCAGGCCACAGGTCTTGGAGGTGTAGCTGCCGGCTGGGTAAGGGGTCGGCCGTTACATGTTCATAGTAATAAGACGCTTGCTCTCTGTCGGACCAGGTTAACAATTACACTCAGGTAGTTATGTAATTGTTCCTACCCAGTTTTAAGCACAATTCACGCACATTTTCTCCAGATGTATACATTATATGTCTGACTGCAGCAAGTCTAGTGTGCTTTTGTCTGCTGTGATGTTTCACTTGCTCTACGCCACCAAGTGGCACTGTCCTTAAGACTCACTGTAGTAAAAATTAAAAAAAATAAAATAAAAAAACCCACAAAGGTACCCCCAGGGTCAAAATTTTTGGTTCTAAAGTAACCGATAGTTTCTTCCTGACAAAGTGGAATATGTTTGCCAAATGTAGTTCAAATTGGACCAAGGATGTGGAATTGTATAAAGAACAAACATCTGCATATTGAACTTTATATATTAGATAAGGAAAGAATATACACTAGTTGGTAATGAACACAGTGACTAGCCCATGTTTTTGCTATGAGTGAGACAGCAGAGTCAAGAATTGACATTGGGTTCAAAAGAAATGGAAAGCTAGAAAAAAGCTACAGGTTGGGACCAAAAACATCATCAGACTTTGCTTGCAGGATCAAGATAAAGTGCCACTACCATTGCTTGGTTTATTGAAGTAGTTAGTCAAAGCTGTATCAAACAACGGAGCTTGTTGTATTTATTTGTGCTGTGAGTTTTTGGATTTGTCTAGGGCTAAACTGAAAGAGGGCATTTTTGCTGGAACTGATATTAGAAAATTGGCTTCTGATGCAAAACCTGATGATGTACCTGGAATAATAGACTCGGCAACATTCAAAAATGCAATTTATAAATTTTTTGGTGACAATAAAGATACACATTAAAAAGAAATTGTTAAAAATGTGTTAGTTAAGTTTAAGAAATTGGGTTGCGACATGAGTCTCACATTTGGAATTTTTTCCCTGAAAGTCTTGAAGCAGTGAGTGAAGAGCAGGGTGAAAGATTCCATCAGAATATCAAACACATAGAAAGAAGGTACCAGGAATGTTGGGATGTCAGTATAATGGTGGACCACCACTGGATGATTCATAGGAACACACTAGTAAAAATGTACAGATGACAGGTCACCAAATGAAAAAACTAGAAAGTGACAAAAACTAGAGGCGTTGTAAGTTAATGAACATGTATTGTTGTTTTTTTTTACATATATTAAATATTAATTATATATGTTAAAAAATATTAGATTGAGTAAAAAAAAACCCTCTTAAACAATGATACAATGGGAAAGAAATGCAGTTTTTTTTACCTCTTCTTTGCTCAATCAGCTGCTGGTTTTCTGCTGCTGCCGTGCCACGTGATCTGCATCTCACGCAGCGCACTTCTGTCATATCACCTATGTCCATATATTCGATCTCTTTTCGCTTTTACCTTTTCGTTAACATCGCATTGAATTTTGATTCTGTGTTTGGAATTACATCGTGACAATGCAACATATAACTGCCCGTGAGTGGATATCGTTTCTTTCTCTCTACAAGAAATGTGTCTGACAATAGCATTCACACAAATGAGAAATGACTGAACCGTGTGCGTGCTTGAAATTTTCTCTCGCAGGATTTCACTTCCACCAATACAATAAATCTTTTAATTCTTGTGGATCATTGGGAAGAAACACTACTTTTTCTTTCCCTGATGGCAACACGAATTATACGATTTACAAGTCTCCGACTTAAAGTTTAAATATATTCAATCTCTTTTTGCTGTTCCATTATTTCACCGAGTAATAATTTCCGTTTGTTTGCACTAATGCGATCTTTACTATCCTTTTTTTGATACTTTCAAATTTTCCTACTTCCATTATCTCTAACCTGCTCTGCATGTGTACTGGGCCAATGTTTTTGTATTCTTTACAACATTCTACTTTGAAATCTACTCTTTGTCTTTTATTGCTTCGCTGCTATAGCTGTTTTAACCATATTTGACACTGGAATCTTCTGCCACTGCTCAGGCCTGCACCTAGGAAATTCTGGGCCCCAGGCAGCTGACAGAGTTTGGTCCCCTTTCGTATATTTTAAAACGCCACTTAATTTCGAAAACCTGGTTTTTGACGAAAGGGTTTTGAAAGTCAATGGTTAACTAGGAATAGTTTATTCTGAAAAACTCATTCTGAATATAAAATATCTCTCCATATTGTGTAAACATCATGGTAATCAGCAGTAACTGGCTGGTGGGTTAATCCCTTAACGCTTTGCTGACCATTTTCTAATTTTAACACACTAGTTCAATTTATATAATGTCCGTGTTACTGGACTGGTGAACTAAACAAAATTAAATTACAATGCATGTATTGTACCTGTCTCTGACTGCTGAGTGAGTCTGATGACAGTCACTGTTAAGACCAAAAGTCCAAATACAAAATTAACGCAGATAGGCGCTTCTCTTTACTGTTCACATAATAATGAAATAATGCCAAATTATAAGCTTTTGTAAAGTCTAACTCTAAGCGTGCACGGAACAGTAGGCCCTAACTCTTAATACTCACACGACTGCGAGTGCGACTGTCCAGCATTGAATGAATAACTTCCACGATTTGCGAAGGCATAAGGTGGAGACTAAACATAAACATTGCCGCACCGCCACCGGCACTCATTCCGACTTGCGTATGTTATCTTGATGACGGACATGGGACAGCCTTTATGAGAATGCCGCTGAAGCTCTCGGTCTTGCATTTTCCCACGGTTCGACAGATGATGGAAATGGAGTTCAAACTCAAAGCAGCTAGATCTTGAGATCGTACCCACTGGCGACCGCTGTATGACGTCGACGCGCCACTTCTTGATAATAAAGGACCTTTCGAGAAAAAAAAAAAAAACTCGAAAAAGGGCGGGTCCCTATCTAGCTCGGGCCCCTGACAAGTGTCATGGTTGTCCCCCCCTAGGTGCAGGCCTGCACTGCTCCCCCAGGTTATCATTCACTGGATAGTAGTTAAAGGATGATGGAGAAGACATTATGGAAATGAGATGGTGAGCAGAGTATGAGCTTGAGACAGAGAACACAAAATCCTGTTTAATTAAAAACAATATGGCAACTGATGTCAAAATAGGGGTGAAAAAGCAGGTGAGGATACTGTCAGAATAAAAACTTTCATTGAATGATTCTTGGGGGGAAAAAAAGTATTTTCAGTCAATTTTGTTTCAGGTGACTGGCCTGATCTATGTCCACAGTTCATGAAAGATTTTTTCCCATTTCTGTAGGTTGATGGATGAACTGAATAAGTTTGAATCTGAAATCTTTTGCTGTTTTTCCTTTGGGCTACCTCTCTTTGGGAGGTCCACACACCACAGTAAAGTGGACCTTTCAAAGCTGACATAACCCACAGGACAACAGTAAGCTGGAGAACACAGAGGCATGATCGAGAATTTAAGCTAATATCCAAAACGAGGAAATAAAGCAGTAGGTTGTAAGAAATAGAAACAGAAGATTTTTTGGTTTGATACACTTTATTAATCACTGAGGGGAAATTGTCTTTTCATATGACCTATATGGGTCACAGTGCAGGGTCAGCCATTGTATAGCACCAGTGTTCAATTTTCCAGTTAAAAGCCTTGCTCAAGGGCCCAATTTAAACTGGCAACCTTCCAGATACCAGTGCAAATCCTAGCCACAGACCTACCACCACTCTGTATGAATTGGGTAAAAAAATATCATTTTAATCAATTTTGTTTCAGATGTTCAGGTCCCAGTTCATGAATATGTTTTTTTTTCTCTGCAGGTTGAAGAACATAATAACCTCTTTTGAAACCAGGACCTGCTGCCATTCTTTCCCTTGAAATACTGGGCCTCCTGTCAGATGGTTGGTAGGCGAAGCACATTAGAATTAAGTGAAAATAAGAATGATAATATGATAACATTAAAAAAGAAGTCAATGTGGCAAAAATTGAAGAAAAGGCACAAACTAAGATGCAGGCAGACTCAAAGTAAAAAAATGACAAAACTAGAAAGCTATAATCATCAAAAAAGACAAAAAAAACAAAACAATGGGAATATCAAAAGCACAAGAAAAAGCTTGCAAATGATGTGGTGCTAAACACTGAGGGAGGACTCAATGGTTGAGTGGCAACAAATATCCAGGAGCAACAATCAGAACTGCAAACAAGCCTCAGGTGTTATAATTTGCTATTATGTTTAATATTTTGTGGCTTTATTGAGGTATTCTCCAAAAACAAATTTGTTGTGAGGAATGGCCGGGACTCTTGCTCAGCTGGAACACCCTCATCATGGAAGGGTGAAGGAGACACATGCACAGGGCATTGTCTCCCCTAGAATGCATGATAGCAGGCACCCTGGGTTGCAACAGTGCCCTGGATTCCCACAGGGCATCATGGGAAGTGGAGTTCTTTGGCTCAGACCTTTTGAGTTTAGTGGGTGCTGCTAGGGGGTGCTACGGGGAATAACAAGCCCTGCTTCATGGGGCTTCCACCTTTCCCATAAGTGTTCCTAGGCCAAGCTTTTGGGACACCAGAAGCATTTCCTCAGATTGCTTAAAAGGATATGCCTGCCATAACTATGAGAGCAAGAGTTTAGAGGATGGAGACAAAGCTTGTTGAGGGGAGCAGAGGAGGCAATAGCTGAGAGAGAGAGAGAGAGAGAAAAGAAGATGACAAAGACAAGGGCATTACTTTGTGCTGCAATTAAATGCGGGCGTGGTGGGAAACACTTGGCACTAAAGAGTTTCCCAGAAACAAAATAAAAGCCTTTAATTTCCAGCACTTGTGTCCAAGCCTGGTTGTGTCGTGTATTTGGGGTGCTGGAGTACCCCCCTGGTAGCCACATTGCATAAGTAAGGCATTTTAACCCAAGATTTCTATATTTGATATTAGTTTGCATTCAGGAAGTGTTGCCTTTTCCATGATGTCATTTTCTTGATTATCAACACTGTCATTTTGTGGAGTGGCTGTTGCCGTGTTGCTAGTGTTTAATCATGTGGGTCGTGGATAAAAAGTTCACAGCGAACACTTCCTATTCATTCAGATTTACAAAGTGAAAACAAACATTTAGGTCTGTTATTCTTTAGATAGTTTTCTTGGCATTTGAATTCTTGCAAATCTATTTTTCACTAATTTAGAGTTCCAATTTTTGCCTTGATGACTGTGTTTTTGACTCCCAGTTATGAACCTTGCATGTTTTCTGATTCAGGTTGATTCTTCTAACTCTTAACTAAATTATTTTCCTGCCTTTATTTTCTGGCAGAACATCAGGATGTATAGTAAAGGAATGTCATGTGATGTGGTTAATAAAGAGAATGGATGCAAAGCATGAGAGTTTACAATATTTGTTTTAATACTTGAGCTATTTTACAATTAACAACACTATCCTATGAGTGAAGAATAATGGAAAAGTCAAAGTAAAACTGTACCTTCCACCAATTTGGGATACTAAATATATGTGGAATGTTGCTAAAAAAAGGTGGCCCCATCTCTCAGGGCCATAATACAGTACATTAAAAAAGACTTTCCTTTAGCCAGTTGTAAAACATACTGAGAGACTATCAAAGAATAGCAATAAAGCCTGTAAGTATAATGGGGACGAGGAGGAGTGGGGAAGAGAACTTCCTGCAATAAAGTGCCACCTTCTTTTACATTGCAGGTTTGAATACATTTTTGTCCTTTAAAGCTGTCAACCCTAATAAAATCTGTATTTTTAAAGGTATAGAATGTTAAGACTCCACATATGTGGTGATCTCACTAGAAATAGTCTTTACTTCCACATACAGTATGTCCGTTTTACATACTAAAACATTTCCAAAACACAGTAGTGCAAATCTGCCTCATTTAAGAGTCTACGCTTCTGATTTGTGGTCAGTTTTGCAAGTGCTTAAAGAGTTGTGCCTCTCATTCAGTTGAGGTGACATCAGAGTTAGAGGTGTTTACTTTCTGCAAATGTATATGACTTAAAATATGTTGTTTTTTCATTGCTTTTCTGGCATTCCTAACCTGTTGCCTTGACACATGTTGACATTTTGCATTTTGTGTGCTAAAATAAGAAACGCTGGTCTAATCTCTAAGACAGACACATTAAGATTGTCTGCTTGTTTATTACAATGTTATAATAACTGTCACAAGGCGACCAGATAAGATAAAGTTCAGCCTTTTACTAGGTTTAGTCAGACTGTTAACCTTGGGGGAAATGTGCATTTTGTATTGCATTAGACTTTTTAATATTGATCAAAAACAAAGCTTCAATGCCATGTCATCATTTCCCCTAGTTGTGATAAATCATATGGCCAAATAAAACAACACAGAATTTAGTTTGCTTAAATAAATTTATTTTAGGGTGGCAGGATGGTTAGCACTGTTGCTAGACAGATTCAGAGACCAGATTTTAAAATGCTGGTTCTTTGCGCTTGAGTGGCAGCAACCTGTCTACCAGGGAAAGGAAGCACCTCGAGAGGATTCCAGAAAGTGGGCACAGACTTTTAGGTTACATTCACACTACTATATTTTCTTTTAAAAACTGAGACATTATTTTCACCTTTCATCCACACTACCACAGCGTTTTTTTTTTTATATACTTTTGAAAATGTTGTCTAGAACAGCGTTTCTCAACCTTTAAATATTTGCGAACTGAGTTTTCATAACAGTTTTAATTGCTCCCCCCTAACGTTTTTTTGAAAGGAACCCACTAATACCAATTTGTTCTTTTTAAATTAATGATATATCATAGATGCATATTTTATTATACCTACTTAATTTCCATCCATCCATCCATTCCGCTGAATCCGAACACAGGGTCACAGGGGTCTGCTGGAGCCAATCCCAGCCAACACAGGGCAGGAACCAATCCCGGGCAGGGTGCCAACCCACCGCAGGACACACACAAACACACCCACACACCAAGCACACACTAGGGCCAATTTAGAATCCCCAATCCACCTAACCTGCATGTCTTTGGACTGTGGGAGAAAACCGGAGCGCCTGGAGGAAACCCACGCAGAGACGGGGAGAACATGCAAACTCCACGCAGGGAGGACCTGGGGAGCAAACCCGGGTCTCCTAACTGCGAGGCAGCAGCGCTACCCACTGCAACACCATGCCGCCCTACTTAACTTTTATTGACATTTATCTAACTCTATATTTATTTTTCTAGTATCAGAATGTACTTTAAGTTAATTTGTTTTGGTTTCAATAGATGTATTTTTGATTCTTGTTTTCTTTTTTTCACATTTTCGCACCCCCCTTTTTGTTACTTCGGGCCCCCCAAGGGGGCCCACCCCACAGTTTGAGAACCACTGGTCTAGAACCTTAAAGTTCTGAAATAGCAAAAGTTAGACCTCTTATATCATCGAAAGATGCAGAGAAATTAGTTCATGCGTTTGTTTTCAGTCGGCTAGATTACTGTAACGCACTCCTCTCAGGTCTACCCAAAAAAGACATCAATCGTTTACAACTAGTGCAGAATGCAGCTGCTAGAATCCTTACCAGGAAAAGAAAATCCGAACACATTTCTCCAGTTTTGATGTCACTACACTGGTTACCTGTGTCATTCAGAATTGACTTTAAAATTCTGCTTATGGTTTATAAAGCTTTAAATAATCTCGCCCCGGCTTATATATCGGAATGTCTGACACCTTATATTCCAAATCGCAACCTCAGATCCTCAACTGAGTGTCTCCTTAGAATTCCAAGAGCAAAACTTAAAAGAAGTGGTGAGGCGGCCTTCTGCTGTTATGCACCTAAAATCTGGAATAGCCTGCCAGTAGGAATTCACCAGGCTAATACAGTGGAGCACTTTAAAAAACTACTGAAAACACATTATTTTAACATGGCCTTCTCATAACTTCACTGTAATTTAATCCTGATACTCTGTATATCCAATTCATTATAATAACTATTCATTCAAAATCTGTACTAACCCCTACTCTCTCTTCTGTTTCCTTTTCCGGTGTCCTGTTGGTGGTGGCATGCGCCACCATTATCTACCCAAAGCACCATGATGTTCCAACAATGATGGATGGATTAAAAGCCAGAAGTCTGTATGACCATCAGCATCAAGTGACTCCGTGAAAAACCCGAACTACAAAGAGGACTATTTCATTTATGTTAGGTAGAATGCCCAGAGGGGACTGGGCGGTCTCGTGGCCTGGGACCCCTACAGATTTTATTTTTTTCTCCAGCCTTCTGGAGTTTTTTTTTTTTTGTTTTTTTTGTCCACCCTGGCCATCGGACCTTACTCCTTTCTATGTTAACTAATGTTGTCTTATTTTAATTTCTTATTTTGTCTTTTATTTTTCTTCTCTTCATTATGTAAAGCACTTTGAGCTACTTTTTGTATGAAAATGTGCTATATAAATAAATGTTGTTGTTGTTGTTGTTGTTGAAAACGCTGTGGATGGGTGAAAATGTAGAGATTTATAAACACAGACTAATCGCACTCTGATTTGTTCATGCTTAGTACATAGCCCTTTCCTGATTGGATCCTGTTACGATGTCTCATTCCCTGATTGGCCACCTTTCATTGAAGAAAACCATATTCCAACTTAGCAGACACAGAGAAGTTTCTTTGCATGGCACTTAATGTGTTGCTCAATTATATGAATATAAACAGTTTTTTGAACAGTTTGAAAGTTGCACACATGCACAACAGGCAACTAATTTACCACTCACTATAGTTTTGTGATTAATCCCATGGCTCAGGGTGTTACCATCCCTTCAAGGATTTTTCCAATGACGCACACATGGCCAGTGTGGGCAACTGGCTACATCATATACGCTTTCAGAACTGTAGTGTGCTTTCACAAATTTAGTGTAGACAAAGCTACTTTCATGAATGATGTGAAAATGCTAGTGTGGACAAGAAATCTTTCCATTTAAAAACACAGTTTTGAAGGTGATGCCATCAGGGGCCCATCTGTTAATCATTCTTTCTGTAGTGGAAAATAGAGGAGATGACAGTGCCAGCTCCTGGTGCGAAGGGTAATTACTATCAATTGAGTCCTGAGGTTGTCTCTGAATCATAAGTGTGTGACAGCAGAAAACATTCTATACATACATGTGTAAAACATGTTTTTCAAAATTTGTGTTACTGTATCCTGACAACAAGACAGACATCACTCTGAAAGTGGTGGCAGCATATCTTTGGAGTTGCTCACGTTTTCATTCACCTACAGCCCCAGGAAACACTCCAGGGAAGCAGTCTCAGTGTTTATGTGAGAAGTCAGATTAGAGCTCATCTGGAACAGTGGAAGAGGAGGAAGAGACTGAAGGTAAAGGAGGTGTCACACACGCGTGTTTAGGAGACAACTAAAGGGCTTGAGTACATATAATTCCACGCCGGACCAGGGGTTGGCAAAGTGCACTAATTCTCCCTCTCAATCTCTTACAGACCATCCTAGGGAAATCCTGCCCGGCTCTGGGGTAGCCAACAATGTCACTTCCACTTCCGGTCCTGATGACATCACTTCCTCCACTGGCCTTTAAAGCCGCCATCTTGCTTAGTTAATCAGTTCTGTTTTGGACTCAGTTGTGTGAACATGTCTGTTCTTTGGAATCAATTTTGAAGCAGGAAAAAATTATATGGGTGGCTGCCCCAAACCTCCTCAGCGTCTTATGGTCATTTTTGTGACAGTGTCATAGTCGGCAGGATTATTAAAGCCCAGAAGAGAATAGGACCGGAACCGGAAGTGACATCGTTGGCTGCCCCAGAGCCAGGTGGGATTTCCCTAGGATGGTCTGTAAGTGGCACTTCACCACCTCCTGGTCCGGCATGGAATTACATGTACTCAAGCCCTTTAGTTGTCTCCTAAACACGCGTGTGTGACAGAGGAAAGGTGCCTGTTTTTTAGAAAACCTGTGTAATAAATGTTATTATCTTTACCTGAGACATGTGCATCAAGTGATGTTTTGGCTTGGGGTGTGCTAGACAACTCCACATACTGTATATTTAGTTTGATTTGTTATTAAAAACTTCAGTCAGCAGCATTCATGGAAGAAATAGACCTCTGAAGGGTCAATTATTACAGACAAAGTCAGACAGAGTCACAGTCCTGGAGGTCTGTGCTGGGGGATCCAATCTGGCCACAAAATCTTTACATCTGTTGATTCCAAGGATCCTGGTGTCTATGGAAATACAGAAGATAATAAATTGAAACACAATCCGGCTGAGTGGAGACTTACTGCAGTGACAGAGGTGCCATTCAGAGTTTGATATTTCATTGCATCCAGCACTAGCCTAGCTCCCCCATAATGGGTGAAGGAGGGTCAGTTCATGGATGGATGGATGAATGAACAGTTGAATGGAACATTGTGGGCACAGTATATGAGAATACCAAAGCATTAAATAATGAGAGGTTAGAAATGAACGTATTAATACCCATCTGAAGCTATAATACAAATATAAATACAAAATGTTGAAAATACTCAGTCTGCCTTTAGTTTGGATTTTTTCTGCCTTAAGTAAAAGTTGTCGCTCCAAGACACTTTGATTAAACTGAAATACTAAATATTTACAGCCTGTTTCCCAGGTCGGGCACTGGAATGTTAGCCTCAGAGCAAATTACCTCACAACTTTTCTTTTTTTTCTCATGGGTCAGTTTTTATTGTTTATTTTATGTGGGATACTTGGAGAAAGAATTCATTCTAAGAGTTTAGTGTTTTATTATATGTCTAATAAAAGCCAAGCAAAATCCTTACATACTGCCGTATTGCATGAGCACTCATGTCATCTGCAGAAAATTATCACGTTCTTACTCAAAACATGGAGATGAATACAATAAGTCCGGCTTGGTAATGACAGGTCTCAGTTATACCGACATATATAGATGGTGACCAATAGTAAACAGATTGCTAGCTCTGAAATGCCAGAACCAGCTGTGAAAAGGTCATGCGGCACAATGATGAATTGGAAGTTGGTGTTTCCCCCATAAGATTGCCATTATCATTAGGGATTTACTTTCTCTTATAAACACTTCATCGTGTTGAAATGGAATTGATTAAGTGTCTGTAAGAGCCAGAAAAAAAATGCAAAGACATGGAAGATAGTTCTAGGGAAAACATCAGGGTCTGAAGTCTACAGAGAACAGGATGCTTACTGATGGTTAAGAAAGCTGATAATAACTCATCCTCTGCCAGAACTTCAAACTATTTGGAGGACTTCATGGTGGTTACAGAGTCCACTCTTTGCCTCTGTGCAACTTCCACGCTTTCATACAATTATGGATTGCTTCCATAACTCAAATGTGTGTTTCCGTTTTACTGCTGAGTGCGGGTGGGTTCTTGAGTACGGCCTTTGAGTAAGGTCTGCAACCCTGTAACAGAAGAAGCATGGCCACAAAACTGATATACAGCATGGGTGGATGAAGCATTTCACTGCTGGTGATAATCTTGACTGTGGAGGTTTTGTGGATGTAGAAAATAATGAAAATGCATCACATCCCCAAAATATAGACCAGCTTATTACACATTTGAACTAACATGTATAATAAGCAACAAACCTTTTCCATACAGTTCCATTTCTAATGCCACAAACTAAGCACAGAGGGCATTGATCTAGACAAAGGTGCCCTCTCTTGTGCACAAGGTGTCTCCATTTATGTGACCTCGATCTTTGAAAATTTGGTTCCCTAACATGGTTCATCTCGCTTTTGTAAGTCTGAAGCATATTTTAACCCATGTATCATTTATAAGTTAGAGATGAATTTGTGTCACAACTTCAGTGGTGTGGCTATATT
This sequence comes from Erpetoichthys calabaricus, assembly GCF_900747795.2. Taxonomy (NCBI): domain Eukaryota; kingdom Metazoa; phylum Chordata; class Cladistia; order Polypteriformes; family Polypteridae; genus Erpetoichthys; species Erpetoichthys calabaricus. Next base: position 28,815,345 of record NC_041408.2, on the reverse strand, counting down.
ACCTGTGTGACAAAACAAGACCCCAGACATGATAAAGGTTTGAGGCAGCCACTCGTATAATACGTTCCTGGATGCAAAAGTAAAGAATTGTAAGACCAGAGTAGTTTACAAGACTGAGTCCAAAACAGAACTGAAATCCAGAGGAGGGGAGAGAGGTTTTATAGGGAGTCTGGGGGAAGTGATGTCATCTTCAGGGCTGGGACCAGAAGTGATATCATCCTCGGGGCCGGGACCGGAAGTGACGTGCTCTGAGCTGAGGCACCGGCTACTGGCGGGATTTCCCAGGAAAGGTCAGTGCACCCCGCCGCCCCCGGTGCGGATGTGTTAACAATATTCTTAAGCCCTTGAGCTGCCTCCTATTCGCACGTGTGTGACTCCTGGTATCACACTGTTGTGTCTGTAAATTGATTTGAAATTTGTGATCATTTTCACAGACTCCTTTACAAAGAAAAAAGAAATCTATCTATCAAGTCTGGCCACTGTATGTAAGAAATCTACATGTTCTCCCTGTTTTCATATGGGGTTTTCATTTGGTGCTCCTGTTTACTTCACACATCTGTAGTAAGGTGTAAATATCTCAGTGTTGGTGGGCACAAATCAGGCACACATTGGTTTTCATTTACCTTTTTCTCAATTTATATTACAGTGCACAGAAGTGATCAAGAAGGCTAACAGGATGTCGGGATATGTGGAGTACAAGTATAAGAGGTTATGTTTTTATTTAATATACTTTGTTAATCCCTGAGGGGAAATTGTCTTCTCACTGTCAGCCATTGTACAGCACCCTTTGAGCAAATGTTTAAATTAAATAATACAGTATTTAGGCCTCACCTGGAGTACTGTGTGCAGTTTTGGTCTCTGTGTCACAAAAAAGACATAGCAGTGCTAGAGAAAGACCAGAGGAGAGTGACCAGGCAGATTCCGAGACTGTAAAATATGACCTATGAGGAGAGATTGAGGGAGTTGAACATTTTCAGTTTAAACAAACACACATTAAGAGGTGACACGACTGAAATATTCAAAATTATAAAAGGAATTAGTGCAGTAGATTTCAGCTGTTACTTTAAAATAAATTCTTCAGCAAGAACATGGGAGTGCTGGTAAAAGGCAGATTTAATTAAATTATCACAAAGTTCTTTTTCAAACAAAGAAACACAAAAAGACAGAATAAATTACCAAGTGATGGGGTGGAGAGTAGAACTTTAGGGATCTTCAAATCTTGACTTGATGCTATTTTAGACAATCTAGGTAAATAGAATGGAGGAGTTTGTTGGGTTAAATGGATTGTTCTGATCACAATTGTTCTAGCATTGTAATCCATATTACTAAGAACGTTACATACCAGGACACTCACTTATCATCTCCTGTAATTGTGATTGCTGTTGTCAGATTTAATTTGTCCTTGTGTAGATTAAGGATTCAATCACATTGTGCATTGTTTACTCAGTCTCTAGTAGGCATTGCTAAAATTAACTTTTTTGACTAATTTTACTTGTAAGTTTTACAATTCCCCTGCCTTTTTGTTTGAAGGTCTGCTATCTGTGTTTAATTGAAATATCAGAAGGCCAATGTTTAAACACTGCGTCTAAGAGGTGACAGCACTAACACAGGAGTGTCTCTAGGAGATCTGGAACTGTATCACTAAGGCTATAGGCTGTGGTCCAGTCTCGTAAAGATTAAGATCTTGCCCTTTCAGCATGGTTTCATGTTGAGTTGTCTCCCATATTTAATAATTAGGCACGGCACTCCACTGCTTTCCTGACTTACACTGACTTGGCATTGATGCTTGGTGATTTGTTTGGTAGTTCTACTTTCAGACTTTTCTCAAACTGATTCATTTTGTCATTCCCATGTATTATGGAAGCTACAAACAAATTAGTTTTTAATGTTGTCTATCACTATTACTTGCATTAATTGGGAACTTTAATGTACTCCTGTTACATGGCTGTTATTATTTCTTTTATTACATGGCTCCACCTGCTAATTAATTTTGTGGATTACTTTTCTACCACAGTATTAATATCAGAAGGAATTAATGAAATGTCTCAGACAGAAGCAAAATTAGTTCATATTTATACAGATTGTAAATGGAGAAATGAGATGTGCTTCAGGTCCTAAATTCATTCAAGACTAAAAATAATCCAGGGCCTGAAGGGAATTTGCAGGTACTGTTGAAAGAAATTAAAGAAGTTATTTTAGATGTTTACTAATCATATTATGGCTATTGCCATGGATGGGAAAAACATCTGATGACTGGAAAGTTGCCGGTGTGACTCAATTAAGAAAGAAGGAGACAAAATGGATCCATGTAGTAATTCAGAACATTAAGAAAATGGTGACAAGAACCCAGCCACAGGGGATGCAAAAACCAGTGTGTTTCTTCGCGCCGGTCCCAAACCCGGATAAATGGGGAGGATTATGTCAGGAAGGACATCCGGTGTAAAATTTTGCCAAATCAATATGCAGACAATGATACAAATTTCAATACCAGATTGGTCAAAGCCTGGGTTAACAACGGCTGCCACCAGTACTGTTAGCCAACAGAAACTGGGCTACTGTTGGCTGAAGAAGGAGAAGAAGAGGGGGAGACGTGTCCCGAGGCAGAAGGACAGGAGGAAGGTAAAGAGAGTGGAACTGAGGGTAGGAACTTTGAATGTTGGCAGTATGACTGGTAAGAGAAGAGAATTAGCAGATATGATGGAGAGAAGGAAGGTTGATATATTGTGCATACAAGAGACTAAATGGATGCGGAGTAAGGCCAGGTGGATCGGAGGTGGATTCAAATTGTTTTATCATGGTGTGGATGGGAGGAGAAATGGAGTAGAGATTATTCTAAAGGAGCAGTATGTCAAGAGTGTTTTGGAGGTTGTTGTTAGTGCATATGCCCCACAAGTTGGGTGTTCGATGGATGAGGAAGAAGATTTCTGGAGTGAGTTGGATGAAGTGATGGGCGATGTACCCAAGGGACAGAAAATGGTGATTGGAGTGGATTTCAATGGACATGTTGGTGAAGGGAACAGAGGAGATGAGGAGGTGATGGGAAGGTATGGTGTCAAGGAAAGGAATGAAGAAGGTCAGAGGATAGTGGATTTTGCCAGAAAGATGGGCATGGCTGTGGTGAATACGTATTTTAAGAAGAGGGAGTAATATAGGATGATGTACAAGAGTGAAGGAAGATGCACACAGGTAGATTATATCCCATGCAGAAGAGTCAATCTGAAGTAGATTAAAGACTGCAAAGTGGTGGCAGGGGAAAGTGTAGTTAGGCAGTATAGGATGGTGTTCTATAGGATGACATTGGAGATAAAGAAGAAGAGGAGGAGAGGGAGGGCAGAGCAAAGAATCAAATGGTGGAAGTTGAAAAAGGAAGACTACAAAGTTGAGTTTAGGGAGGAGATAAGAAAGGCACTGAGTGGCAGTGAAGAATTACCAGACAGCTGGGCAACTGCAGCAGAAGTAGTAAGAGTGACAGCAAAAAGGGTGCTTGGCGTGACTTCTGGATAGAGGAAGGAGGAAAAGGAAACCTGGTGGTGGAATGGAGAAGTACAGGAGAGTATACAGAGGAAGAGGATGGTGAAGTAGAAGTGGGATAGTCAGAGAAATGCAGAAAGTAGACAAGAGTACAAAGAGATTAGATGCAAGGTGAAGAGAGGGTGGTGAAAGCTAAAGAAAAGGCATATGATGAGTTGTATGAGAGGTTGGACACTAAGGAGGGAGAAAAGGACCTGTACCGATTGGCTAGACAGAGGGACCAAGCTGGAAAGATGTGCAGCAGGTTAGGGTGATAAAGGATAAAGATGGAAACGTACTCACAAGCGAAGAGAGTGTGTTGAGCAGATGGAAAGAGTACTTTGAGAGGCTGATGAATGAAGAGAATGAAAGAGAGAGAAGGTTGGATGATGTGGAGATAGTGAATCAGGAAGTGCAAAGGATTAGCAAGGAGGAAGTAAGGACAGCTATGAAGAGAATGAAGATGGAAAGGCCGTTGGTCCAGATCACATACCTGTGGAAGCACTGAGGTGTTTAGGAGAGATGGCAGTGGAGTTTTTAACTAGGTTGTTTAAGGGAATCTTGGAAAGTGAGAGGATGCCTGATGAGTGGAGAAGAAGTGTGCTAGTACCTATTTTTAAGAATAAGGGGAATGTGCAGAGCTGTAGTAACTACAGGGGGATAAATTTGATGAGCCAGAGCATGAAGTTATGGGAAAGAGTAGTGGAAGCTAAGTTAAGAAAGGAGGTGATGATAAGTGAGCAGCAGTATGGTTTCATGCCAGGAAAGAGCACCACAGATGGAATGTTTGCTTTGAAGGTGTTGATGGAGAAGTACAGAGAAGCCCAGAAGGAGCTGCATTGCGTCTTTATGGACCTGGAGAATGCATATTTGTATGAGGAAGTCGGGAGTGGCAGAAAAGTATGTGAGAGTTGTACAGGATATGTACAAGCTAAGTGTGATAGTGATGAAAACTGCAGTAGGAGTCCCGGTCAGTGGAATGGTGAGGATACAGGGAGTAGTTGGTGAAGGTGGATGAGTTTAAATACTTGGGATCAACAATTCAGAGTAACGGGGATTGTGAAGGAGAGGTGAAAAAGAGAGTGCAGGCAGGGTGGAATGGGTGGAGAAGTGTGTCAGGAGTGATTTGTGACAGATGGATATCAGCAAGAGTGAAAGGGAAGGTCTACAGGATGGTAGTGAGACCAGCTGTGTTATATGGGTTGGAGACGATGGCACTGACCAGAAAGCAGGAGACAGAGCTGGAGGTGGCAGAGTTAAAGATGCTAAGCTTTACATTGGGTGTGATGAGGATGGACAGGATTAGAAATGAGTACATTAGAGGGTCAGCTCAAGTTGCATGGTTGGGAGACAAAGTCAGAGAGGCAAGATTGCATTGGGTTGGTCATGTGCAGAGGAGAGATGATGGGCATATTGGGAGAAGGATGTTAAGGATTGAGCTGCCAGGTAAGAGGAAAAGAGGAAGGCCTAAGAGAAGGTTTATGGGTGAGGTGAGAAAGGACATGCAGGTGATGGGTGTAACAGAACAAGATGCAGAGGACAGAAAGATATGGAAGAAGATGATCCGCTGTGGCAACCCCTAATGAGAGCAGCCAAAAGAAGAAGAAGAAAAATGGTGACAAGAAACACGAATGCCCCGAGATATGAGGGTTAGAGTTATGGGTTTTTGTGTTTGCAAGGGGATTCATTTAATCCGATTTGTTCATGTTATGACATCCTTTTCTCAGTTATGAACATCAATGTGGCATTTTTCCTCCATGTGTGGATAGCGCTTTGAGTACTGAGAAAAGCGCTATATAAATGTAATGAATTATTATTATTATTATTTTCATTTGGTATTATTTTTTTTGGTGTAATATGGTACCAACTTTATACAGATGTGGACAAATTTGTCGGTTTCCTTCCAGTTCATTAACAACATGTTGTATGCCCCCTGAAAAGTGATGAAATGAAAATTAATTTCCCCTGTATGTCTGCATGCCTTTCATACGTCATCAAATAAAGCAAAGCAAGTGTAAAATGAGATTAATTATTGCATATTCTGCAAAGAGCTTCTATAATGGCCTGGTACGCCCAGAAAAGATCATAAATAATTGTGATTTTTCAAATTATCTGTTTTCTTGAATTAGTATCATGAATGTCTCATGCAACCAGCCATTCATACTATTTAAATAGAGAAAAGTAATCACTCTGCTGTAATGTCTGGCATCATCGTGTGTCCCATACTGAACATGAACCATAGAAAGCAAAGGAGAGAGTTGCCTGAGGAGATTAGAAAGAAAATCATAGACAAGCATGTGTAAGGCAAAGTCTAGAAGACCAGCTTGATGTTCTGTGACAACAGTTGAAAATATTATTAAAAAGTGTGAGGTCCATGGAACTGTAGTTAACCTCTTGGGATGTGGCCACAAGAGGAAAGTCAACCACAAAATGAGCATAAGGATAGTCAGAATGCTAGACAAAAAGCTAAGGACAATTTCCAAAGAGATACAAGCACCATCTGTTGCTTTCTGAAAAGACAGTGGGCTCAACGGAAGAAGACCCAGTAGGACTCCTCTGTTCAAAGAAAAACGTAAAAAAAGTAACATTGGAATTTGCTAGATGTATACTGACTGGCCACAGTGCTCCTTTGGACTGATGAGACAAAACTGGGGCTTTTTGGCAAGTCACATCAGCTGTATGTCCAGAGAAGAAAAAATGAAGCTTTCACATAAAAGAGCATCATACCTACTGTGAATCATGGAGGAGTCTCGGTTATGTTTTGGGGCTGCTTTGCTGCGTCTAGCACAGGGTGCCTTGAGTCTGTGCAAGGAACAATGAAATCTCAAGATTATGAAAACATTCTGGAGTGAAACACACTGCCCATTTGTTTTCAGAAAGCTCTGTCTCAGTTGCAAGTTGCAAGTTTTCCCTCAGTTTCAAGTCATGGATCCTCCAACAGGATGATGAGCTAAAACATACAGCTAAAAGCACCAAAGAATGGTTAAGTACAAAACATTGGACTATACTGTACACAAAAGTGGCTTTCTATGAGCCCTGATTTGAATCCAATTGAACATCTATGGAAAGAGCAGAAACACGTAGTGTGGAGACAACCTCCTTCAAACCTGACACTGCTGGACCAGTTTGCTCAGATACTGATTGCCTTATCAGCTTGTTAATACAATCAAAGTTATACATACTTAGCTCCATCTCCTGCTGTGGTGGGTAATTAACTTGAGCAAAGCCCTGAGGCCGTCCACCATGTGCACACCTGTGACTATATATATATATATTCTGGCCACCAGGGGGAACTCCAAACACCTGACGCAAAGGTTTGGACACATGTATAAAATGAATGAAACAGTTTTATTAAGGGAAAATCTTCAGGTAAGTGTTTCCCACACACCAAGCAAAGTCTCATACAGCAATACTTGTCTTCTCTGTCTCTTTTCTTTCTCTCTCTTGGTTACTGCCATGAAGCTTCATTCTCATTCCTCCAGAATCTATCTCTTTTCAAGTACAGCAGGCAGCTCCTTTTATGTTACACCCAGAAGCACTTCTGGTGTTCCGAAGCTATAGCTCAAAAGCACTTCAAGGTGAGGTGAGAACCCGCCAAAGTAGGACTCTCCAATTCCCACAGCACCCTCTGGCGGCACCCACGGAACCCAACAGGGCTGAGTCCAAGAACTCCAGTTTCCATGATACCCTGTGGGAAACCGCGGTGCTGCCGAAAACCAGGGGAGCTGCTGTCTAGCAGTCTGGGGGAGACAATGCCCAGTACATGTTGTCTCCTTCTGTGGGGCATCCCAACAAGGTAAGGATGCCAGTTCTCCTTCACAGCACTTTATATACAGTAAATTATACTGTACTACTGTTCTACAACTATTCTCATTGAGGCATAGACAGCACACTGTATGATTCTCATCTAAGAATTTACCAACTTCACTCTCTCTCCGGAAATAAAGTTTGAAGAACTTGGCACCTCTTTTTTTTCATCTCTTTATCTCTTCCTTCTCTGTTACCCCCTCACTGACTGTCAATGATGCCACCACTGCTCATTCCTTCTCTTTTTTGCTTTTAGTTTGTTTGTTAAGCTTGATAGTGATGGCTTATTTCCCTTTCTTTTTACTGTGCACTTTCTGTTACATTTTTAAAATTAAAATTTAAATATTGTTCATATAAACAGTAAGTATCAACAATAACAGTAATAAGAGCAGTGGCAGCAGCCAGTGCACCAAAGAAGGCACGAGTGCATAATCTAAGTTACATGCCTGCTCCCAAAGTCTGCCTGAGGACAACTCATATATAAGACAGGCTGTCACCCCAAAGCCTCTGTTAGTCATCCACGGAAGCTGAGCCAATGTTTCTTTTTAGGATAGCAAGCTAAAAATTCCTTTGTGTATTTTGGCATTTTTCTATGTCAAGAGCCTAATGCAATGGACCCGAGTGCAGACATGCAATGGGTGACACCTTAACACTACACTGGAACAGTGTGAGGTTTTTTACAGTGGGTGGTTTGTCATGTGGTGGGTGCGGCAACATGCTGTAAGCAGCACATGCTCCTAACCCATCCCCATCCATCCAAAGGGCCTAATCATTCACATAAGCCCACTGGAACTAAGACAGGGATACTCAAATTGAGAAGAAGCTGCGACACTTACAATAAACAGAAATGCGTGGTGGGTTACAGCTTTGTACTAATTATTTATAAAATTTATTAATAGCCTACTTTCTTGTGTTTGCTTTCACATTTTCCATACAGTTCTTTTAAGCTGTTTTGTGTGTTTTTGTCAGAATCAAATGCATATCACATGTGGACGACATACATTTTGATGTAAGGTTTTATACTTGCTAATCATGGTGCCAGAGAGTGGCAGTGTGTTACATGTTGATTAGATAGATAGATAGATAGATAGATAGATAGATAGATAGATAGATAGATAGATAGATAGATAGATAGATAGATAGATAGATAGATAGATAGATAGATAGATAGATAGATAGATAGATAGATAGATAGATAGATAGATAGATAGATAGATAGATAGATAGATAGATAGATAGATAGATAGATAGATACTTTATTAATCACAATGGGAAATTCACATTATCCAGCAGCAGCATACTGATACAATAAATAAGGGGAGGAACGATCTCCTCAGTCTGTCAGTGGAGCAGGACAGTGACAGCAGTCTGTCGCTGAAGCTGCTCTTCTGTCTGGAGATGACACTGTTTAGTGGATGCAGTGGATTCTCCATAATTGATAGGAGCCTGCTGAGCACCCTTCGCTCTGCCACAGATGTCAAACTGTCCAGCTCCAAGCCAACAATAGAGCCTGCCTTCCTCACCAGTTTGTCCAGGTGTGAGGCGTCTTTCTTCTTAATGCTGCCTCCCCAGCACACCACCGCGTAGAAGAGGGTGCTCGCCACAACTGTCTGATAGAACATCTGCAGCATCTTATTGCAGATGTTGAAGGACGCCAGCCTTCTAAGGTAGTATAACCGGCTCTGTCCTTTCTTGCACAGAGCATCAGTATTGGCAGTCCAGTCCAATTTATCATCCAGCTGCACTCCCAGATATTTATAGGTCTGCACCGTCTGCACACAGTCACCTCTGATGATCACGGGGTCCATGAGGGGTCTGGGCCTCCTAAAATCCACCACCAGCTCCTTGGTTTTGCTGGTGTTCAGTTGTAGGTGGTTTGAGTCGCACCATTTAACAAAGTCCTTGATTAGGTCCCTATACTCCTCCTCCGCCCATTCCTGATGCAGCCCACAATAGAAGTGTCATCAGCGAACGTTTGCACATGGCAGGACTCCGAGTTGTATTGGAAGTCCGATGTATATAGGCTGAACAGGACCGGAGAAAGTACAGTCCCTTGTGGCGCTCCTGTGTTGCTGACCACAATGTCAGACGTGCAGTTCCCAAGACGCACATACTGAGGTCTGTCTTTAAGATAGTCCACGATCCATGCCACCAGGTATGAATCTACTCCCATCTCTGTCAGCTTGTCCCTAAGGAGCAGAGGTTGGATTGTGTTGAAGGCGCTAGATAAGTCTAGAAACATAATTCTTACAGCACCACTGCCTCTGTCTAAGTGGGAGAGGGATTAGAACACCTAAGTAAGAAATTCACATGAAAATGTCAAACTGGACGGATTGGCATTCAGACTGGTGGTTGGAGAAGGAATCATACTTTGCCAGGAGGCCATATGTTATACTATGTGTTTTTTTTTATTTTAATGTCACCGTTCTCTGTGCCCACTGTTATGGACTCATTCATACAGGCAGACCAAATATGGTACACAGAGCACAGCATCTTCATTTAGAATTGCCGAGCCAAGCACAGGACTAGATAGCCACAGACAACTGGACAATTGAATAGTCAGCCTAAAGACAGACCAGTATATTTTTGTCTTCTGTCAGTACACTATTTTCTTTCCTTGTTGGGAGAATGAGAACTGTATATAGGCATTGTGCTATTCCTGTATTTTTTGAAGGTGGGGCTGGAATCCTGTCCTGTCCTTGTTTGGAACAGAGAAACGCACCCTGCACATGGAACAACTGAATATAAGGATGGACACCTATGGCCAACACTTTGAAGCTTACGGGCGGAAGAGGCCGAGCAGAAGATTATGTCTTCTGTCCAGCTAAAATCCTTTCAGCGTGGCAACGAAAAATGACGGACTGCACAGATCAAGAGTCCCACGGCTTGATTTGTCTGTCATAAGCTTCCCGTTTGTAATGCCGCGTGAAACCATCAATAAAGAGCTAGAATTATCCTAACTTGTCGTGTAAGCTTGTAACCGTCATTTTGCATGCTTTTTTATTTAAATTCAGGTTATTAAAACGCCGCAATTGAAAAGAACACATTTCCAGAGAGCTAATGCCTCTTAAGGAAACACCATAATGGAGAAAGATGGAACCTGGCTGGGATGGTCCTTGAAGTAAGTCCCGGTCAGAATGACAAATTTCAGGAACAATTCATCCCCTAACATGGAAGGTGGTAGTATTCCGCAGAGTACTAATTGCAAGATTCATGGTAGTACTAGGGTGCTGTACCGTGTTAGCCATTATGAATGTAGAGAAAAGCCAAGCAAAATGACACCTTTTATTGGCTAACTAGAAAGATTACAATATGCAAGCTTTCGAGGCAATGATTACATCTTGCCTGAAGAAGGGGCCTGAGTTGCCTCGAAAGCTTGCATATTGTAATCTTTCTAGTTAGCCAATAAAAGGTGTCATTTTGCTTGGCTTTTCTCAAGATTCATGGTGAAACTCAAAGTGCTCCTGGGATCAAGATAATAAGGGAATGTCTCTGTTCATTAGGGGAGTGGAATTGGGAGGTAGTGGATAAGGCTTGAGAGGGAGGAGGAGTAAAGGAGTTAGAGTTACTTATTTGCCTGTGTATTCATTTATTAATTGAGCATAAGGTACTGGACTGCCTTGAACCAAGATACATGTCTGTAATAAATATAATTTTATTTCACCTAAATTTGTGTCTGTCTGAGTTGTGTCTAGTGTTAGGGGCGCCCACTAGTTTCCGCACACTGTACTTTGTACATGTGATAATAGTGACCATATAAATGTGTATGTGTACTTTGTCTGATACTGGAGCTACAAGTAAGCTTAATGGAAGCTGGTAAACAGCCATAATATTGAGTCATTAATGGAGATTAAAATGTCTCCTTAGAGCGTGTTTTGATAACTTATATTACTGACTTAAGTACGTAACTGTGTTCATTTTAATGGAACTTTGTTTTTTTAGGAAAAACTGGTTTTATGTTTTGGGACTTAGAAATGGGATTTTTTCCCCATTGAAATAACAGTGATTATATTTTCAAAATTCAACACTTCATGTTACGAGGGTTTTTTAATACACCTAAAAACTATAATTACAGACAAAATAAGCCTTACTTCTATCCCATGCAAAATAAAGGAAACTATTATTAAAAGTCTAATTGCATAAAACAACATACCTAATAATGGTCATGATGGCATCATGAAAGTACAGCTAATTTAACATGTTAGACGTTTATGAACAGACAACTGTAGTGGTAGACGAGAACAAAGTACGCTTTATAATTAACTTAGACTTTCAAAAAGCCTCTGACGCAGTCCTACAACAAAGATTTATTTGGAAACGGAAGACATCAGCATTAGAGGTAACTAACAAACTGGATTTTAAGTTGGTTCAGTTGCAGGAGACGAGATGAGAAGTGAAAGCACCACAGACATTGACATTGTCAGTGGAGCTGTCAGCGGTCTGTTGTTGAACATCTAAGTGGTGTCAAACATGCAAGCTTGAGGTGTGAAAGTTGGCTGTTTTCCCTAGAATGGAGGAGCACAATCTGGTGGGACCGTGATGTCACTTCTGCTCAGCCTCATCAATGCTTCCACCTCTCTATTTAAGGTCATCTGATAGGAGATCAGTGTCAGACTAGACCAAGGACTCAAGAAGAGAGGACTTCTCTGAAGGATTGACATCCTGCCTGCTAACTGGCAGGTGTACTTTGCAAGAGATACTGAGGCTTTACAAGGGCGGAGTGGTGGCTCTGAGGCTAAGGATCTGCACTGGTATCCCGAAGGTTGCCAGTTCGAATCCCTGTCACTGCCAAAAGAGATCCTACTCTGCTGGGCCCTTGAGCAAGACCCTTAACCTGTAATTGCTCCAGGGGTGCTGTACAATGGCTGACCCTGCACTCTGACCCCAAGGGGTATGCAAAAACTAACAAATTCCTAATACAAGAAATTGTATAAGGTGAAATAAAAAAGAAAAAAAAATGTGCGGAAAAATTCAAAGTCAATAGAACAAGCAAGAGGTCAAAACTGGATGAAGCTCTTAAGACAAAATACACCAAAGGTTTTTGGTAGATTTTTGTTATCCACAGATCGGATAAGAAAGATAATCCCCCTGCAGATCTGATTATGAAGAGATTATGACCTCCGAGGCCAGCTTCCTAGAAACACGTGACATGGACCTAACGACAAGTGCTCAAACATGACGGTGACTGGTGGACCTAACATGATGTCAAACAAGTTACACACACAAAAAAAAAACACATTACTTATATCATTATGGAAAATGAACAAATAGTAACAGAAATGGAACTCTTGACCTCAGTTCAAGTACGAAATATAACTGGTTATATCTGAATGAGCCAAAAAGAAACCATGACAAAACAAGATCATGACAGTTGAAACCAAACTGCTTACATCAACTTGACATCACCAAATGATCTTGTTGTTTTACTCTTTTCATTCCAACCAAACCCAGGACATTAAATATGGACCTCCCCAGTGCACAGCCCTCCTCTTGAGTGTCTTGTCTGCTCTTTGTACCTGTCTAAAGTACAGTATATTAAAAACTTCCATTCTGATAGTTAATAAACTAGTGAAATTTGCAGATGATGCTGAAATCAGATAGATACCAAATAGTGAGAAGGTCACAAAAGCAATTCAGAAAAACTTTAAGACTGGATGACAGGGTTGGAATCCATTCATGAATGAGCTCATCAGTTCCAGTTCCAATGAGGGACTGGAACTGGAATTGAAAAAATGATAGGAATCAGCAATGGGATTCAGGAAGTTGAATTAAATTTAATGTAATTCTGCACTATTCCATGTTTGTTGTTTTATTATCTGAGATTACATATAATGTTATTTAATTCCAATACTGAATATCATAAAGGCGTGTTTCAAGCAGTTTTTGGTGTATGAAGATTAGTTAAAATGCCATAATGAGTATTTTTTTTATTGATAAATTCATGCGACTGTAATATATCTCTCACATTTTATTGCATCATCATTTTATCTTCAAACAACCAAATCTGTCTGGAAAATAATTGTGAAGAATAAAAGATTAAAAATAAAACTGTTATAGTGTATATTTTGTATTTTTTGCTCATTAATTTATTAGGTTTCTGGGCTCCCATTTTGGGTTTTAGAAGGAAAGGAATTTATTTCCACAAAACAGGACAGGAACAGACTTCAACGGACAGTCAGGATTGCAGAAAAAATCATTGGTGTTGATCTGCCCTCCATTCTAGACTTACACAGATCTCGAGTCAGGAAACGGGCAGAAAACATCATTGCAGACCCATCACACCCTGGTTACAACCTTTTTCAACTTCTTCCCTCTGGTAGGCGCTACAGAGCACTGTACACCAAAACTACCAGACAAGTGAACAGTTTCTTTCCTCAGGCCATCACTCTCATGAACACTTAAGTCAATCTCACAGCATCAGGGACAATACTAGGTAAAACCGGAGTCCAATTCCTTGTATGTGTACATATACTTGGCCAATAAACCTGATTCTGATTCTGATTCTGATATTAATTCTTTGCTAGAATGTGAGCTACAGAGTGAGCAAATGTGTCCTTGGAAAGACTAGCACCTTGTCAAGGGTAGATTCCCATCTTGTGTTCAGAGCTGCCTGGATTGGTTCTGATTCTCTGTAATCCAAAAGTTGGATTAGGTGGGTTAAGAAAATGGACGGGTATTATAGACATTGTTTGGAAGAAGCCCAAGGGCTCTGGTGATGATAATAACCCACTGAAGCAGGAGGTGGTCCTGTTGTCTTCTCTCTTCCTCCCACCGCAGACCAGAAAACCTCTAGCCATTCCATTTCTGGCCTCACTCCTGTCGTCTGTCCTCCTGGACCTGCTCCTTCCTGCGGGGATATGTTTAAACTGCAGACTCTGCCTTTTTGAATCAGTTCTGCTCTGAACTTGAATCTGAAAAGCCATCCTTTCAGTGTTGCTGACAACTTTATTGTTTTTTCTTTACAAATTATACCAGTTGGCAAACTCAACTCTTTATCGATGTCTGTGCTTTGAGGGGAGAGGTGAATCCATCTTGGTTCTAGCAATTGACTTTTTAGTGTAACACACATTACAGTATTATAAACACACTAGTCATTTAGCCCGTTACAATAACGGGCGCTAGAACAGTAGTGCATAAACATTAGTAGGAACAGTCTATATTAAATGGCAAGGGACTTTGACCTCATTCTTTTTGTTGGTCGTATTTTTCTTTCTTTCAGCCTTTCTTTTGTTGATGTTTACTTGCTGAGCTGACCGTTCTTCGTGAGTTGCCGCCGTGTATTGTGTGTCTTTAATTTTCTGTGAGAGTAATGCGTGGCGCAGTGGTAGTGCTACTGCTTTGCAGTAAGGAGATTGTGGGTTCGCTTCCCGGTTCCTCCCTGTGTAGATTGCGCTTTGGGTATTGAGAAAAGCGCTATATAAATGTAATGAATTATTAATACTGTCTTGTCCGTCCGCTGGCTTGTACGTCTGTAATATACCTTTAATTTTCTCTGGTGGTAATACAGGTGTGTGCGTCGGTAATATGCCTTTAATCTCCTCTGACAGTAATACTGGCTTGTATGTGGCTGTAATATGTGTCACTGTATTGTGTACCTTTAATTTCCTCTCGCAGTAAAACTGGTTCGTATTTCCGTAAAACGCCTCTAACTTTCTCTGACAGTAATATCGCGCATTGCACCGTGCCCCGCGCATGCGCACTTCGCCAAAAGCCCCGCGCATGCTTCACTTCACCAGAAGACACACACACACGGACACCTGTACACACAAAAAGATTTTATTAAAGAGGATGTTTGGAAAGTGCCAGGATCAAAGTATATTTATCATACATTTTTAAATATGATTAAATAATAGCTTTAAAACACTTTAAGGCTTTGGAAGATTGTACTTATTGCCTGCTCAGATTTCCAAGACAATTACAGAAGACGTGAAGCATATCACTAAAACTCATTAGTCTACGTGTGCGATGTTGAGTGACATGCATGTTAACTTGCCTGTATGGCACTACGTGGTAAAAGAATAAAACTGCAGCGTCTGCTCAGAGGCTTCCCTTTGGAATTGCGATAGTTTATACTAAACTGCGGTTATTTTTAAAGCTAATTGCTGCCTTCTTTCAAATGCGGAGGGTCATTATTATGCACCAGCATCAACTGATCAGAATTTGAAAGTGTGAACAGGCACTCAACTCAAATCCCTTTTCATTACACAAGCGATTACTGCTTTTCATTAAGCCAGAGTAATCCCTTTAGTTATGACACGATGCTCTTTTCTCTTTCCTTTTTAAAATTCCTGCATTTTTTTTCTTGTTGCTCAGTGCTGTCCTTCATGTGTCTGACATCATCAAGGCTGTATGCTTTGTGCCTGGATTACTGTTGTGCTGCTCAGTTCAGTCTTACATGGGTGCTCGTAGGATTAAATCCAGGGTCGTGTGGCGGTTAAAAGAAAACGCATTAAAAATAATGAAATACAACTTTTTGAAAAGTTAAAAAGAAAATGACAGTTACTGTTACTGATATCAGTAGGAAAAATACTGTGGTTTACACCAGTTGGGATTTTCATTATAGTTTTGGGAAATTCACTTTAATTCACCACTATAGTGAGAAGTCAAGCAAAATGACAGCTTTTATTTGCTAACTAAAAAGATTGCAATATGCAAGCAACTCAAGCCCCTTCTTCAGGCAAGATGTAACGAGTTGCCTCGAAAGCTTGCGTATTGTAATTGTTTTAGTTAGCCAATACAAGGGGTTATTTTGCTGGGCTTCTCACTACATTCATAATGGCTAACACGGTACAACACCCTACTACTACAGACATGCACCATTATGAAATACATCTTGAAATTGTTTAAAAAAATGAAATGTATTTGTCACTGTTTCTGTCAATTAATTTTTTTATCCTTTTCTCAGTGAATGCTAAAGGATTATCTGTCATTGATTTTCTGCCATTTTGTGCTAGATGACCTTTTCAGAATATGCATGGCAGCTGGTAAAGACAAGGAGACAAAAATGGCTTGCAGAACAAAAAGTTCTTCAACAGATACAAAAGTTCACCATTTTAGTGTCATCAAGGTTAAATGCTCGGCAATTGCATCACCTGTAAGAACTTTATGTTCATTTCTTTTGCCTTATTTACATTTTTTCCAGATTTCTATTTATCCTATTTAGAGATTTCAATGTAAGAGACTCTTTGGGTTAGTGTGTTTGTTTTAGTTTGAGAGTTGTCAGATATTTTTAATGTTGTGCTTTGAATCTTTTGTGATGTGTGTCTGTTATTGGGTTGGGAGGGTGTGTGTGTGTGTGTGTGTCCTAGAAGTCACATGGTATGGTGCAGTGTGACAGTTTATAAGCGCTGCGTGTCCTCCAGTATCTGAGATTGTGGATAAAACATACAAAGCCTCCTAGTGCAAAAATCATTTAGCATTTTAATTAACGGTACTGACTTTTGCTTTCTATGTAGCCTTTAAGTTTAATATATCGAATAGCCTTCTGGTTTAGACACTTTGGATTTGTTATGTTGTAGCGGCGCTACTGGGGAGTGAAAATGTCGTCCCTGCAATGGCTCTGATTGGTCGTCTGCTGAGAGTGCAGGGTCTGCTGGGGATAAGGAGGCCGGCGCGTGATTTAAAAGAAGGCCAGTTATACAGAGTAAGGGAGTTTTTTGTTTCGTGTCTGGAGTTACCTGTCTGTTTGCCTTCCCGTTTTGCTACCTGCGGAGTCTTGTTTTGTCTTGGATTGTCTCCTGTTCGGAGTATGGACTGTCTGTTGTCTTCCTACTGCATGAGAACTGTATTAGGATTGGTTGTCGACCTGCGAAGAAAGGAGCACTCCTGATCCCATCATATGTCATCATCAGGTAATTCCAGTAGGGCTGATCTTTACATTCACATACAGTGAGCTGATCTCTGGACTATCTATCTCCATCATTTCATTACATCAGTTGCCATTTTTTATGGATTTCATCATGTGTGGGTTTTGCTAACTGTTTGTTATTGTTGAATTTGTGTTTATTTTATAATCACAGGAAGGGAACTGGGGTGGGACCATTGTAGTCTGAGTAATTATATTTCACTTATTATTGTTTAATATATTCTTCAATTTCTGTTTTATTATCGTTTGCTTTTTGTCTCTGTGACAGAGTGTGTGTGAGTCGGGCCAAGGCTGACACCCAGCCAGTGTGTTCCTGGAAACCCCACCAAAAAAATAAATAAATCACCGTCAAAGGTGGGTGTGAATCTTAGCTGGGATTTTTAGTTCGCTACAATGTATGAGTGTGAATGTATGTGTATTTTATGTTTCATTGTTGTTTTGTTAATTTTAAGATATTATTTTTCATGTTTTATGCTTTTGTTCTTGGTATAATTTCTAATTTTATAATAATTCTGCCTCCTTAAATATTCTGCTGTCCCATGTTCTTTGTGAAGGAAACAGGAAGTGGATATAGTGAACAAAGCTAAAATGGTGATAAATCAAAAGAGCAGAAAAAGGCCTTAATCCGCACTTAGAATTCCTTTTGTGACAGATAGGGGCACTATCGTCCCCTTGAACCCTCAGACAACATGTACTGACACCAGATAAAAGTCCAATAATTAATTTATTATAACAAAAGAGTGCACCAAGCACCTCCACCTCCATTATACTCAAATAAATCAATAATAAATCAATAATCACAGTTAACAAACCCGCTAACACCCTCCCAGTAGCTCTATCACACTCCCTCCCAACTCAGGTTCAATCTGCTGGGGTTTCACACAGTTCTTTTAAAGTCCATGACCCGGAAGTATTCCTTCTCCAGGTCAACACCACATCTTCCTTTATCAATTATCCCGGAAGTATTGCGGGCTTCTGTCCTCGTGACCCTGAAGCACTTCTGGGTTGACGTCATCATAATATCCCCCTGGTTCTTGGTGAGCTCCCCCTGGCAGCACCCACGGTATCCAACAGGGCTGAAGAGATGGACTTCATGTCCCATGCTGCCCCGTGGGAATCCGAGGAACCATTTCCATCCATGGAAGCTGCCATCTAGCGTCCCGGGGGATGTAGTGCTCTAAAAAGGCTGTCTTTTGTTGAGGGACGTCCCGACCGGACTGAAATGCCGGCCGTCCCTCACACTTTCCATAACAAACAAATAATGATTTATCAAGTAGAATTCTATCATTTTCATCTGAAAGCTTAGTTGCAAGAACATTCACGTCACCATCTTCTGTAGAGGCCACAACATTATGTAAAACATGGGGTGTCACCACTGTAAACACCATAAAATGGGAGTCTCAAGATCGTGATGACAGAGAGAGAAAAATAATGGTGCCCAGAAACAAGAAAGGGAATAAAACTAAATAATAATAAAGATAATGTATGCAGTTTAAATCCCATAGTAGCGAATACTAAAGTAATGAAATTTTCCAAATAACAAATACTTTTTTGTTAACCTGGACAAACGTTCATACAATATCATGTTTAACAGATTTCAGTATATTATAATATCATTAATATAATAATATTTTTTCGACCAAAAATGGCCACCGAAGATAATAATGCGATGCAAAAAATACTTAATTCTGTGCCTACACTTTTTGCGCCAAGTCTCTGGAATCCTGCAACATGCTGTGTCTTTGTTGTTAGACCAAAAGAAAGTGACAGTCTGTTCTCAGCGAATCTTGACATCATACAGGTAAGCTGAATTCTTTTTTTTTATTTGAATATTTTTAATTAAAAGCAAATAACAATCCATATAATCAAATCAAACTTAACAGATTCAAAATTCAACTCCACCCCAAAAGAAAGAGAGGAGAGCCAGTCAACAAAGCAAATCTTTAAGAGTATCTTCTTAACCTTACACTAAAATGTTATTAATTAGATCCTTTTAAATAAAGTTTTGAGCAGATTCTCTGAGTGAGAATTAGATTTTTTCCTATTTTAGAAAGTATAGGACATCAGTTACCCACTTAAAGGTGATGTGTTAAGACTCTTCCAGGTGAACAAGAAAAGTCTATGTGCTAGTAGTGAGCTAAAGGCAATTACGATTTGTCTGTCCTCTACCTTAAACACCAAACACAGCTGTTAATGGGTCAGGACAGATTGTGACACCAAGGCTCTCTAATAGGCATTCAAAGACTTTTGTCCAAAATGATGTTAATTTAGTGCCTGCCCAAAACATGTGGCCTAGTGAGGCTGAAGCTCGATTGCAATGTTCAGAGGTTGAATTTTGCCCTGGAAACATTTTGGATAGTTTTAATCAAGATAAATGCGCTTGATGGAATTATTGAGTGCTTCGCGCATATGAAGTTAGAGTGTATTTTGTGCACGGCTGCCTTCCATTCTTTTGTTGAAATGCTAAGTGAAAGATCCTTTCCATATTGTGCCCTGGGATCTTTGAAAGGAAGGGACTTTAAAATGTTTTTATAAATTATGAAGATGCTACCTGAGTCTTCAAGACTAATCAACATTTCTTCTGCAGTAGAAATAGATGGAAGGTGAGGAAAATTGGGCAGGTTCAGTTTAGCAAAGTTTCTAACTTGAAAGTAGTGGAAAATGTTTATGGGAAGTTAAATTTGAAGCTTATTTCTTTATAGAATGTAAAAACATTATTGATGTACAAGTCCCTAAATGTTTTAATTCCAGACATTTTCCAAGCATTAAATACTGTATATGTTTGAGAGGGTGGAAAAGAGTGGTTGTTATGTAGCGGTGCAACAGATAAGAGCTTCTTTGTCTTAAAATGCTTCCTACATTGGTTCCATATTCTGAGGGAATGAAGGGCAATTGGATTATTAGTACAGGGTAGGATTCAAAAGTAATGAGCCTTTGTTCATAAAGACAAATTTATTGAGCAAATTGGTACAACTAATTAATAGTCTTCAAAATAGGCACCTCCTGCATCAATACACTTTTGTAGACGGCTTTTCCATGACTCGAAGGCATCCACGTAGGCCTGTTCCGGGATGGCTGCAAGGGCTGCCTTGACATTTGCTTGGATGTCCTCGATCGAGTCGAAGCGTTTTCCTTTCAGCGCTGATTTTAAGCGCGGAAACAAGAAGAAGTCAGAAGGCGACACGTCCGGACTGTAGGGAGGCTGGGGGACCACCAGAACGTTCACCCGGGCCAGTTAGGCGCTCACGATGAAGGCGGTGTGGCTGGGCGTGTTATCGTGGTGAAGCTTCCAGCTGTTCTTGATGTCCCTTCGCTTGCGCGCGACGCTTCTTTTCAGCCTTTTCAGGACTTCCAAGTAGTAAGCAGTAAGACCTTCACGGTCTATCCTTGCAGGACAAACTTGTAGTGGATGATCCCCTTCACTCCAAAGAAGGCAATGAGCATGGTCTTTGTCTTCAACGCGTACCGTTGCTCTAACGAACTTTCCATTCCGCCGTGTAACGCACTACCGCACAGGGGTTCCCATCAAGGCCGATCCTACCGCTCCGAGCGGAGCGGTAGAAGCTCCGTTGCATTGTGAAGCCAACACCCACCGTCGCCATCGCTGGCAAGTGGGGCGCGCGGAGAGGTACGTTCGCGTCAGAACAAAATGAGGCTCATTACTTTTGAATCCTACCCTGTATAATGACAATAATTTGTATTTACTGGGGCACAGAGCAGGGAATATGAAAAGGACTGCAAGATTTTAATTATATTGCAGACCAATTGAAAATTGAAAGTTAGTTAGTGCCGATGCTACTAATATTAACCTTCTGTTTTAGGTCATTGTAGAGTCGCCCTTTGGATGTGTGGATGTTTAGAATTCCAAATAAATGAGGTTATGATTGAATCTAATTTCTTAAAAAAAGATTTATTAAAGTATATGGGGATGGTTTGAAATAGAAAAAGAAGTTGGGGAATAATGTTCATCTTAACAGTTTTCTCTACTTGCTAATGTGAGATGGAGGGTGGACCATCTATTCACATCTAATTTTTTCCATGCATACAACAACATTTTGTTAAAAAGAACTTTATATTTACTTGTGATATTTACCCTTAGATATTTAAACTGATCTACTAAGATAAATAAGAAGGTGTCCAGTCTAGTATTGTGTGCTAGAGAGTTCAATGGAAAAAGCACACTTTCATTCAGATTTTGGGGGCCAGATATACAGTGGTGTGAAAAACTATTTGCCCCCTTCCTGATTTCTTATTCTTTTGCATGTTTGTCACACAAAATGTTTCTGATCATCAAACACATTTAACCATTAGTCAAATATAACACAAGTAAACACAAAATGCAGTTTTTAAATGATGGTGTTTATTATTTAGGGAGAAAAAAAATCCAAACCTACATGGCCCTGTGTGAAAAAGTAATTGCCCCCTTGTTAAAAAATAACCTAACTGTGGTGTATCACACCTGAGTTCAATTTCTGTAGCCACCCCCAGGCCTGATTACTGCCACACCTGTTTCAATCAAGAAATCACTTAAATAGGAGCTGCCTGACACAGAGAAGTAGACCAAAAGCACCTCAAAAGCTAGACATCATGCCAAGATCCAAAGAAATTCAGGAACAAATGAGAACAGAAGTAATTGAGATCTATTAGTCTGGTAAAGGTTATAAAGCCATTTCTAAAGCTTTGGGACTCCAGCGAACCACAGTGAGAGCCATTATCCACAAATGGCAAAAACATGGAACAGTGGTGAACCTTCCCAGGAGTGGCCGGCCGACCAAAATTACCCCAAGAGCGCAGAGACGACTCATCCGAGAGGTCACAAAAGACCCCAGGACAACGTCTAAAGAACTGCAGGCCTCACTTGCCTCAATTAAGGTCAGTGTTCACGACTCCACCATAAGAAAGAGACTGGGCAAAAACGGCCTGCATGGCAGATTTCCAAGACGCAAATCACTGTTAAGCAAAAAGAACATTAGGGCTCGTCTCAATTTTGCTAAGAAACATCTCAATGATTGCCAAGACTTTTGGGAAAATACCTTGTGGACTGATGAGTCAAAAGTTGAACTTTTTGGAAGGCAAATGTCCCGTTACATCTGGCGTAAAAGGAACACAGCATTTCAGAAAAAGAACATCATACCAACAGTAAAATATGGTGGTGGTAGTGTGATGGTCTGGGGTTGTTTTGCTGCTTCAGGACCTGGAAGGCTTGCTGTGATAGATGGAACCATGAATTCTACTGTCTACCAAAAAATCCTGAAGGAGAATGTCCGGCCATCTGTTCGTCAACTCAAGCTGAAACGATCTTGGGTGCTGCAACAGGACAATGACCCAAAACACACCAGTAAATCCACCTCTGAATGGCTGAAGAAAAACAAAATGAAGACTTTGGAGTGGCCTAGTCAAAGTCCTGACCTGAATCCAATTGAGATGCTATGGCATGACCTTAAAAAGGCGGTTCATGCTAGAAAACCCTCAAATAAAGCTGAATTACAACAATTTTGCAAAGATGAGTGGGCCAAAATTCCTCCAGAGCGCTGTAAAAGACTCATTGCAAGTTATCGCAAACGCTTGATTGCAGTTATTGCTGCTAAGGGTGGCCCAACCAGTTATTAGGTTCAGGGGGCAATTACTTTTTCACACAGGGCCATGTAGGTTTGGATTTTTTTTTCTCCCTAAATAATAAAAACCACCATTTACAAACTGCATTTTGTGTTTACTTGTGTTATATTTGACTAATGGTTAAATGTGTTTGATGATCAGAAACATTTTGTGTGACAAACATGCAAAAGAATAAGAAATCAGGAAGGGGGCAAATAGTTTTTCACACCACTGTATGCAGATGATATGGTACTGTATATAATGATATTTTTTGTTCAAGTCCTTCTCTGACAATCCCCTTTATCTCTGATGCAGTTTGAAAGTAAATGGTTCAATGGCAATTGCAAAGAGAAATGGTGATAGGGAACATCCTTGATGAATATCGCCTTCTAGTTTGAAGTAGTCTGAGGTAATATTGTTAATATGAACTGAAGCTTCTGGACTGGTAGGGTAGCTTGATCCATGTGCATATGTTTGGGCTTAACCCAAATTTGTGCAATGTAGTGGACAGGTAGTCCCATTCAACCATGTCAAATGCTTTTTCTGCATCCAAAGATAGTAAGATCTCTGGGGTGTTCGATTTAAAGGGTGAATAATATTACATTAAACAAACATTGAAGGTTAGAAGCTAAGTGTCTGCCTTTAATAAATCTGGTTTGGTCTTGTGATATTACAGAACTAAGGACTTTCTCAATTCTTCTAGCTAGAACTTTGGAGACTATCTGGTCTGTGTGATGCACATTGTAGTAAGTCCTTATTTTTTTTTAGGAAAGGCAGAAATTAATGCTTGACGAAAAGTTTGAGGAGGAACCTTGTTGTCTTTAGCTTCTATAAACATTGCTAATAATAGTGAAGCTAACTTATTTGAAATTTTGTTCATAAAATTCAATTGGGTAGCCATCAGGGCTGGCTGTTTTCCCACTATTTAGTGAGTTTATAGCATCTAGTAATTCTAAAAGTATTGGAGGTTAATCCAGTTCCACAGCACTAGGAGTATTTAGCTATGGTATCTGTAATGAGTCAACGGACTCATCAGATTGTGTCCTATAGCTGAATTCTGAGTCAGTGCTCCACCGAACATCCACGTGGGTAGTTGTGTCGTGTGCAGATAATGTGCTGTTCGAGTTTCATAGCACTTCTCAAAATTTTATGAACAATAAAAAGTGAGAAACGATATCAGTTTAAGAAGCGTTGTTTTTTTATATGGGTATAGTGAAGCCTGCGTCACTGAGTTGCATGAGAGATAGGAAGGTGAGTCCAGGTTCCTAAAGAAAATACAGGCACTTTATTACTGTATAGAGAAGGCAGGTAAAGTTTCAAGACCTCAATCAAAATAGGAGCTGCTAGGAGCAGATTAGAAGAACACCAGTGGCTTTGATTCACCACTGTGGCAGACCAGAAGAGTACGAGAAAGAGCAAGTCAAAGTCTGGTGTTGAATGTTCTAAACATCGTGTAACAAGCACGTTAAATGGTAAGCCTGATCCTGCAGAAGACAACCTATTGCTTTGCCCTTGGCTTACTGTTTACCAGACGCAGTAGAGCAGCTACGGAGCCATCCTTGCACCGCTGCCGTTATAGATGGTGAATCGCTGGTGACCCCGGTCAAATAGAAGATGTATTTTCCTCATATTCATTATAAGGAAATTTTCATTATAATTAAATATTTTTATGGTCCCATGAATTTCATTATGTAAAAATGTACAAAAAATGACACCAAGAACTGAGCAGTCATAAAGCCATGAGGATAACCATTGGCATAAACACTGTCAGCTCAGGCTTCTTTCTCTCTCCATCAAGGGAGTTGCTAGGTGTTGCCCCTGTCCTCTTGCTCATTTTATTCATGAAACCTATTCGTTCACCGAGTGTTGGTGGCAGGAACAAAAGTTGAATTTAATCAAAGTGAAATGGAAAATTAAGTAATGAAGCTTTACCCAAACACAGCACTTGATCACCATCCAAAGTGTGTAGCAGTCACAGTGACACTAAGATTTACACCGTCGAAGAGAGGGTGATTTATTAATTTTTCTGGTGGGGACCCCAGGAACACACCCAACCTTGGCCCGATTCACACACGCTCACTCACATAGACAATTTTAAAACAGCAGATTAAATCGTTAATAATGCAACATATTAAATGAAACTGAAATATGAACAACAAACAAAACTAACCCTCCCTCCCCTACAGCGATAACAAATAATAGCATAACTCAACAACAAACTAATCTGAGCAATAAACACTAATGACACAAGTCCAAAACACATTCCAAATGTAGTGGCAACAGATGATGATGAATGAGACAGAGAGAGTCCTTGTGAATGGTTAAATGTAAGTAATCCAAAGTTTGTCCAGCAGGTATCCCAATACAGTGAGCAGTGATGAGATTGGGAGTGCTCCTGCTGACAAAGACGAGACCAATCCTCAGTGGTCCCAATTTCATGACCAACCCCCCCCCCCCCCCCATCCCCCCCCCCCCTCAGAACACTCACATAACTGGCAGACACAAGTCATCCAGACAAGAACAGTAATCCAGGACAAGAAACGATAATCCAAACGGCTGTGACGGATAGACGGATAAATTCAGTCCTCAGATCTTGGGCTATCAGACCTCAGCTCCTTTTGCCGGTTTCCTCTTTAAAGGGATAACTGGCCCAATCTTCTTCATAACAGCCCCTGCATCCTCCACTATCATCCAATAGTGCAACACTGCTGGGACTGCTAGGATATGTAGTCCATTTTTTTCCATAGCGCTGCTACATTCCATACCCCCAGGGCATTGTACATGGCCAAAACCAAGGCTTGAAGTTGGTAATGTTCACTGTGTCTATTTTTTTAGTCCCTGGTAATCCCAACTCTACTAAATAGGTCACTTGATCTTTCTGCTGGACCACTTCTGAGCCAGTTTTGATGCAAATTTTTCGGAGGCTTAGGAGAAGGGAGGACACCTGATGCAGACTTTCTCACCAACTGAGAATTGAGCAGGCTCATGTCTCAGGTTGTACGACCGAGATTTTCTGGACTTGGATGCCAACATCCTTTCTTTCACCTTTTGAAATATGCGGTGTATGGTCTGAAGTTGATTATGAGCAGACGTATCTGTTTTAGGAGAATTATGACCGAGTATCCTTTCAATCAGACTGATCTGATTGTTAAAGCTAACAATGCAAGTGTCTGACCTGTAACCTTGTGCACCACCATATTCAATGCATACTGAAGTTCAGGCAGCCACCTAGTCCATTTCTGATGGTGTTTTCTGACAGTGTGATTCGATTGATGGTGGTCACCTTTGGGTGGACCACCCTCTATTATTTCAGCAACGCTGTCACCACCAAGGTGGTAAACTGTAGTCCCCTGTCTGTTATGATATTCTTTAGTGTGGACCTAGAAAATCAATCAGGCTGTGCAAGGACTGGCAGTGATAACAGGACCTTCTTAAATGCTTCAAAGGAATCTTGGCATGCTAGTGTCCATTCCTGCGGGGATCCCTTATACAGCAGCTGGAACAATGTAGTGGCAAGGTCAACGAACCCTTCAACAAATTTGTGGAACCACCCACTCATCCCCAGGAAGCTTTGCAGACTTTTTTACCTCCAGGGGGCGATGGGTAGTCCACTATAGGTTTACATTTCTTTGGGTCCACCTGGATCTCGTCTGCTGACACCACATGGCCAAGGAAGGTAACCTGGCTATGTAAAAATCTATGCTTCTTGATGGTGAGTGAGAGATGAGCCTTGTGTACTTACTGGAAGATAGTGTAGAGGTCCTTTAGATGCTGTGGGGCAGATTGGGAAAATACGACGATGTCATCATTGTACACAAAATAGGTCTTCTCAATGAGCTCCCAGAGGACCTTCTCCATAAGCCGTTGGAATAATGCCCCTACATTTTTCAATCTAAAGGTCATCACCCGAAACTAGAACAACCCTTCTGGGGGTATGATGGTGGTTTTCTCAATGTTATTGTTCCCCATCCTCACCTCCCAATACCCAGACTCCAGGTTCAGGGAGCCAACTACTGACATCCCATGCAAAGACTCTAAGATGTCATGGTCAAGTGGTATGGGTTATGCATCATGCAGGGCCTTTTTGTTCAACTCTCAATATACCAGACAGAATCAGTAGGCCCCATCGGGTTTTGGCTCAAGCATTACAGGACTAGCCCACAGTGAGGTGGAAGGCTCAATTACCCCATCATCCACCAACATCTGGTCAACCCACACCTCTTTTCAGAGGTGCCACTATATAAATTCTGTGTCACACAGGAACTTGATCCTGTGATGTGATGACACACTACATCAGTCCAACCTAGTTTATCCGTCCACACCGAGTGCCACCTCCTATGCATTGGCTGAATGAGCTCTGACTGTCGTTCTTTACTAGGCTGGAATCATCAACCACTTGTGCGAGGTTATAATGCAAATTAGGCCAAACCAGATTGCTCTCCCAAACCAATGGACATCACCCCCTGGCAACTCATACTCCAGCCATGACAGGTGGATGGTAATCCCTACCAACACTAGTGAGTCCATTCTGAGTAACAAGAGCATTGACAGGTGACAGTCTTCAAGGACATACACTTCTGTCTCCCAGTATGTCTCATGTAAACAAAGCTACAGAGGAACTTTGCCGTTTGTCCCATGTGCCCTTCCATCAGTGAGAAATAATTTTACTTTTGCACTTTCCCTAAGTGGCTAATGGGGCACTTTTTCCCACAAGCTGTATTTCAGGAGGGTACAAGTGCTGTCTGTAGCTACAACTGCCTGTCCTATGACACCTCGCATGTGTACGGGCACCACTAAGAGGAGCAAGGTGTCTTGCACCAAGGTGACATTGGCATTGGGTTCCACTGAAGCTTTCCCTCGTGGCCTGGGACAGGGGGACCTCCCAAGGTGTGGCACCCTTATGAGATCCACTAACCCCAATGGCTGCCCAGTCCTTTTTCACTTGGGACACCAGCTTCACCAACTCATCCAACAATTTCATGACCCCCCCAACCAGAATGGCTGCCACACAAGGGTCACATGTATCAAGTACACGTTGCACTATCTCTTCCTTGTGCATGTCAGAATGGCACTTCAAGCGCAACACCTGGAATTCAAAGACAAAGTCTCTGAGGCTCTGTAATGGCTTTTGCACAAAGGTCTGGAGCTTCTTTCCTAACAGTGCCTGGTATTCATTAGAGAGGAATGCATTCAGAAAGGCACTGCGAAACTTGTTGTGGAAAAACTTTCCTCCATTTTCAAAGAAGTCATTCACAGAGACCAAATGAGAATGCAAAGCAATTCTTATTTGTACATACAGTGTGGCAAAAAAGTATTTAGTCAGCCACCAATTGTGCAAGTTCTCCCACTTAAAAAGATGAGAGAGGCCTGTAATTTTCATCATAGGTATACCTCAACTATGAGAGACAAAATGAGAAAAAAAAATCCAGAAAATCACATTGTCTGATTTTAAAGAATTTATTTGCAAATTATGGTGGAAAAAAAGTATTTGGTCAATAACAAAAGTTCATCTCAATACTTTGTTATATACCCTTTGTTGGCAATGACAGAGGTCAAATGTTTTCTGTAAGTCTTTCATAAGGTTTTCACACACTGTTGCTGGTGTTTTGGCCCATTCCTCCATGTAGATCTCCTCTAGAGCAGTGATGTTTTGGGGCTGTCACTGGGCAACATGAACTTTCAACTCCCTCCAAAGATTTTCTATGGGGTTGAGATCTGGAGACTGGCTAGGCCACTCCAGGACCTTGAAATGCTTCTTACGAAGCCTCTCCTTCGTTACCCGGGCGGTGCGTTTGGGATCATTGTCATGCTGAAAGACCCAGCCACGTGTCATCTTCAATGCCCTTGCTGATGGAAGGACATTTTCACTCAAAATCTGATGATACATGGCCCCATTCATTCTTTCCTTTACACGGATCAGTCGTCCTGGTCTCTTTGCAGAAAAACAGCCCCAAAGCATGATGTTTCCACCCCCATGCTTTACAGTAGGTATGGTGTTCTTTGGATGCAACTCAGCATTCTTTCTCCTCCAAATACGACGAGTAGAGTTTTTACTAAAAAGTTCTATTTTGGTTTCATCTGACCATATGACATTCTCCCAGTCCTCTTCTGGATCATCCAAATGCTCTCTAGCAAACTTCAGATGGGCCTGCACATGTACTGGCTTAAGTAGGGGGACACGTCTGGCACTGCAGGATTTGAGTCCCTGGCGGCATAGTGTGTTACTGATGGTGGCCTTTGTTACTTTGGTCCCAGCTGTCTGCAGGTCATTCACTAGGTCCCCCCGTGTGGTTCTGGGATTTTTGCTAACCGTTCTTGTGATCATTTTGACCCCACGGGGTGAGATCTTGCGTGGAGCCCCAGATCAAGGGAGATTATCAGTGGTCTTGTATTTCTTCCATTTTCTAATAATTGCTCCCACAGTTGATTTCTTCACACCAAGCTGCTTACCTATTGCAGATTCAGTCTTCCCAGCCTGGTGCAGGTCTACAATTTTGTTTCTGGCGTCCTTTGACAGCTCTTTGGTCCTGGCCATAGTGGAGATTGGATTGTGACTGTTTGAGGTTGTGGACAGGTGTCTTTTATATTGATAACGAGTTCAAACAGGTGCCATTAATACAGGTAACGAGTGGAGGACACAGGAGCCTCTTACAGAAGAAGTTACAGGTCTGTGAGAGCCAGAAAGCTTGCTTGTTTGTAGGTCACCAAATACTTATTTTCCACCATAATTTGCAAATAAATTCTTCAAAAACCAGAGAATGTGATTTTCTGGATTTATTTTCTCATTTTGGCTCTCATAGTTGAGGTATACCTATGATGAAAATTACAGGCCTCTCTCATCTTTTTAAGTGGGAGAACTTGCACAATTGGTGGCTGACTAAATACTTTTTTGCCCCACTGTAGATATGCACAAATGTCTCAGTCCATAGAGAGAGCAATTAATTAAACAGTTCACTTACTTTTATACTTTTCAACTACCTTACCTCACCTAATACATCATGTCATCGGACTCTTAATATGCATAGCTCTGTTATTTCATCCAATCATCTGGTACCACCAATATTTTCAGACTACTGTGGACCTGAGTTTACCTGAATGCTGCCTCATTGAAAGGAGACTTTACTGTCGACTTAGTGCCAGTTCCTAGGAAGGGTCTTTGGGCTTTCCCATTAGTTTATCCTCGCTTTCCAGAGGGGTGTTCATAACTCATTTACCTTATTTTAACCTTAGTAAGTAGTTTGGTTGCTCCTCTAAGATGAGGCAAAAGCTTCATGTGCCTAGGCTTAAAACAACATTTAGGTAACCCATTGGTTACATTCAGTTCTTTTCCTTATGTTTCAATAATTTGTTGTTGCAAAATCATTTAACTACAGTATATACTTATAACAGATTGTAAAAGATTATATATTAGCTAAGAATTCCATAAACTCTGCCCAGTTGTTACATTTGTGCCATTCTCCAAACCACCAACTGTGATCCGGACTATTCAGTGCTGTGTTCAGGAACCCCTGCAGCTCAGCTCTGCTCAGTGAATGCAGCTATACAAACAGGTCGACCTCCACTACAAAGTTGATGATGCTTGTGGGTGCACACTGAGAGGCGAGCCTAGGGAACTCCATCTGTGGTGCCCCAACCGACAAAGATATTCCCCCACCCCTGTTACATGGGTTGACTGGCTCAGCAGCTGTGAGATGGCACTCCAGTTCTCTTGCACTTGCCTCTTGATCTCTTCACTCATATTATTAGCCAAGTGCAATTACCTGATGCACAAATAATATATAAGCAATGAGAACCAATAAGTATTAAATTTGTTCAAAAGTCGTAACTGAAAAGTGAGTACATCTGTGTGAGTTGAAATTCCCGTGAAGAGATCCGGACTTTTGTTCTAACCTGCCACCACCAACATGATGATGTATGATGTAGCGATAGCTCGCTTGTTTTCAATACGGCCCTTTTCACAGCTAGCACCATAACGTAACACTATACAAATCAAACAAAAACTTGCTGAAGGTTTTCTAATGTGTTGTACACCAGGGGCCTCATGTATAAACGGTGCGTACGCACAGAAATGTTGCGTACGAATGTTTCCACGCTCAAATCACGATATATAAAACCTAAACTTGGCGTAAAGCCATGCACATTTCCACGGTAACTCATACCTTGGCGTACGCAATTTCTCCGCTCGGTTTTGCAGACTGGCGGCACCCAGTGTCAAAGCAGTGCTACTGTTCCTGTGTGATCACCCTGTGGAGGATTGCCGGCTTTCCAGTCCGGCCCTCACCCCCAGGCCGCTAGGAGGAGCCCTCCGGACAGCATATTGGTGCCCCGAGTTCCAGCAGGGCCTCATGGACTTTGTAGTGTTTTGACACAGCCCTGCTGGATACCTTGGGGGCCGCCAGGAGTCGCTACGAAGGGCCTCATGGACTCTTTTCTGCCCTATAACCCGGGAGTGCATCCCAGTCACGTGACTGGAAGAAGCGATGTGCTCCTGGGATGAAGAAAAGGACTTTGCCCTGACCCGGAAGGAAAACAGACTTGTGGGTTTGGCTTGGAGCCACTTCCGGGTCAGGGGCTATAAAAGGACTATGGGTAAGCCCAGACACGGAGCTGAGCTGGGAGGTAGGGTGGCGACGTGTCTGGGAGTGGAGGATTGTTTATTGAATATATGAGTGTGGTGTGTGGAGTGCTTTGTGCACTGTACAATAATAAAAATAGTTATTGTACTTTCACCTGGTCTCAAGAGTGGTACCTGAGGGTTCGAGAGGTGGACGACACGCTTATCTGCTACAACCCTTTCTTTCTTAGCTCCACATTTCTGACGCGGCTTTATAAATACACTGAAATTAACTGCATATTGTTTATTAGTGTAATGCATCTGTTTGTAAGTAACCTGTAGCAATATAATGGTCCAGGGAATAGCCATAGTATTCCAAATACCATAACTGCTTTAGCGTTGTTACGCTCACTGCATCTTGTTCTTCTTTTTGCTGCTCCCGTTAAGGGTTGCCACTGCGGATCATCTTTTTCCATATTACTCTCACTGCACCACTCGGAGTATTTATATCACTGTATCTGAGTGTGAATCACAGCAGCAGCTGATCGGAAAGAGAATTATCGGTATATAGTTTCAAGTACACACTACCTCAACCACGGCAAAAAGCGTCAAAGCCTTTCCTGTACGGACCTCGCGTTTCAGAAACAGTTTCATCCCAAGAACTATAAACGCACCCAATCAGTCCATCAAGTGCTCCTTGCAGAACTGTTTGTACTTATAAGTACAATTACCTCACTGTAAACTTACGATACAGTTATAATATTGCACAACCTGCGCTACTTTATAAAGCGCGTATGATGACAATATCATTTTTAAGATGAAATGCAGCATAATATGTTGCTTATAGTATACAGATAAAACTTTAACTTCATTTAAATAATCTGCATTGTTAATAATTAAACACGTGAGGACACGGTGCCGCAGCGTATAGCTAGTTCACGGATAGCTCCTGCCTTGCGCTGTATTATTGCTGGTGCTGACGCGACACTGGAAGGATAGACGGATAGAATAATTAAACATATACTACGAAGACATTTCAATGTTCCTTAAAAGTTTTGAAGAATCGGCGTTCTGAGCTTACAGATGGCTTAACTTCTATTACAGAGCTGATTGTGTGGCAATTGGGTATTTGGAGAAAGAAAGGTACATTTGAAAGAGACAGTACTTCTGTAATAAATTATTTCATCGAAGGTCGCACATGGCTCAGCAAGCTTCTTGCGTGAGATATGAACAATCACTGCGCCACTGTGTTCCCATGTTTAATAACATGGTTTCATTGCTATCATCATGAAAATGATATCACGTATACATCTCAGTATTTTAATTATTCAGAGAGCTGTAATATCTCGAATGTAATGGATTCTGTGTCCTGTCGGAGAAAGAGAAAGAACGGAAGCACGTAGTGATTCATACACACAGAGCACATAGAAGATCAAATACAGAACAAAGCATTTAACGTGCTACTTGAGAAACTAGTAAAATAAACGATTTTAAGATGAAGTTTATGATGTTCTACTTTAATGGCAAAATAAACTACGTGATTAAAGTGGAAATTTCGAGATTAAAGTTGACATTTCGTGCTTTTTTCCCACTGTGTGCCTATGTTTTTTGTTTGTACCCTAATACGCTTTCATATGACACTCAGACGGTGGGCTACGACTCGCCTTTTCACAGCGACTTTGATATGTGATTTCTTTTTTATTTCGGGCACTGTGCGACTTTGTGAACTTGATCTTTCGAGTTTCTCCGACACTCTATCACTCGATCAACTTTCTTTTGTTGATTATACCACTGTTTAAACCAACAAATAGTACGTTTTTCCTTTGCCTCCACTTGGTATTCGCTGAAATTCTTATATTTTCCCCTGTGCTTTTCCCATTGTCTTTTCACAGAAGGCTATTTATATTGATTTGCATATTCAAAGAGGCGTAATTCTGGGAGGAGTTGGGGCGGGACAGAAGGCGCGTGCACGTGCGTTACTTTTCACGCAAATTGGGATTTATGTAGTGGAAGAACGTGAAAGTATGCGTGCACACAGATTCCTGCATCTGGATTTTTCTGTGCGTACGCACAATCCCGCTTTTGTGCTTACGCCATGTTATAGTGTGAGTTCTACGCACGGCGTTATACATGAGGCCCCAGGTGAGCAACTGTCAGTAACATGAAGGTAATACAATGGTAACAAAAAACAAAAGAACCGGATGTTCTGCCAGGAGCAGGAATAGGCAGACTGTGGCAATGTGCATCATGGGTTTAGTGACATTATTTATTTTTAGCTTGTTTTTAGTTTTTTTGTTTTTAAAGGTGCACATATTGCTGGAATCACAATGCCCCTACTGGTCTCATTTTTATTGAATAAAGCCACTGCTCCTCTGCATGGAAAGCAGCCAGCTGAAGGGCTTTCAGGCATGTCTAACCAGGAGTGCAGATCAAGACAGACCTAGGACATTACGAAGAGACTGCATCCTCATTACACCTCCTGAGGAGTTAGAAGAGGTGGCAGAGAAAAAGGTCATTTGGGCATCTTTGCTACCCGGACAGGATAATTAGTAGAAAATGGATAGATGGGTGGAATATGCGTATATTGCGACACCTAAGAGACACTTGGTTTAAGAGGAACCCACAATGATGATGAAAGTTGATAGGCAAATAGGGGAGACCAGAGGATGGTGAGTCCTGTAAATGTAGAAAGTAATTCAATATCGAGGTCTATGAGCACATCATGGCTCTGGAAAAATCAACAGGGAATTAGTCCTGTTTCCCAAAATGAACTATACTACAACTGAGGGAAAAAATGAGGGTCCTTGTGTTTTAATTTTAGACCAAGCTCCTGATTTATTTCTTTAATAGAACAGGGTTTGAAGTATTGAGGAACCCTTTAGGGAGCTAAGGGATCCCAGATGAAAATTCAGTGTGGAATCCCTGGTGTGTCAGAAATATGACCCAGAGCAAAGGATCACTGGCATTGGTCTCTTTTATTTCAGGTGTGAGCAACAGTAGGTGGCGCTCATGTACAGCAGTGTTTTGGGAGATTACATACTGTATAGGCTCTGGCGCCATTGGTAATAAATGCAGGCCCCAGAAAGTGCAGCAGCAGATCCTCTTAATTTATTGGCACAAATGCGACTGCTTTACTCTGCCCTTTGATGTGCAACTTGCTGATTCACAAGAAATGCCGCGCTCTCCCGGCGCATTAATGTGAAAGATCGCTTTCTGTTTGCAAACTGAAAAGCAAAGGGTAAATTATGGAGCAGACAAAGGATTCAGCAACAGGCTTGACTGAACAAAGCTTTTCATCTCCATCCAGAATATCCTGCTCAAAAGGGGATGGCATCTGACTTGTAAGTCCGGGCCTGAAAGGACATTTCAGAAAGAAATAGGGAGCAATTGATTGATGATTCTAGTGGGCATTCCGACTGACATTTGCTGCTTCCATCACATGTCAAGACTACTGAAAACCTGAATTCAGGGTGACCTTGGCATTTTCACACAAAGATTTAAGAACTTAAGCATCAGAATTTATGAAAGGAAGGTAAAAATAAGCATTCCAGCCAATTAAGACGTAACCCCTGAAGTTCAGGTTGAATTGTTATCTGGCCGATAAGATGCGGAAAGCCCAATAATAAAACAGAAGAATGACACAATCTTCTCATTGTAAAATAATCTGTGAGAAACATAGATCTGCGAATGTTAAATCAACCCACAGTGAGACAAAACATTAACGGTAGGTCCAGCATTGATATAGAAAAATACGCCGAATATCTCTGCTTTCATGATGTCACCCAGCTATAAAGCTGTAAAAAGGAAATTAACTTAAACAAGGGGCATGTAGATAAGATAAAATCCATTATTATCAACATAAAGAATGGCCAACCAACCATGAATGACTCCGTGCGTTTATTATTGAACCCATGCGTAACATTTCAGAGGAGTCGGGTGTAGTTTGTGTTTATGTTTTATTGTGAAAGCCATTTTTTCCATCACATAAAACTATTTTCACAAAAACACATTTTTTACCTATTATAGTTTTTTATTATTTTTGCACTATAGTTAATTAAATACCAGTATTTTACTTTAATGATAGTTTTATTTCAATTTAACGTTTTCTAATATTAAAATTTGTCTTTAAAGCAAATGAGTTCTTTTATTGGATAATAAGATTAGAATATACATAGCTATCAGTGTTTGATCACACAATCCGTAATTTTTTGAGTGACAGTGGGCACAATGGAAGACCTCGGTTCGTGACCACTCACTCAGTATACGAACAAGCCAGTTTCCCTTTCGGTTTGTACATGTTCAGTCTCTCCCTGTGCATTTCCTGTGCAGCGAGCAAGAGAGAGAGCAAGAGAGTGTGACACACACACACACACACAGGCGTGCAAGAGAGAGAGCGAGCGAGCGAGCGAGGGACGCATAAGGTAGAGAAGGCTTGTTTTTGTTTTCACTTCTGTTTGCAGTGATCAGTTCGTAGCCTGCATTGTTGCAATGTTACTTTTCTTGGTGGTTTATTAAATTACGGATTTTTCAAATGGTCATTTTTCCCCCTGTGCTTAAAACTCATTAAAAAAAAGTGTTTTTAGAGAGCGGTTCGTAGCTCTATAGCGCGAACTATTGCAGTGTTAGTTTTCTCTGTTGTTGAAGGTTTTCTTAGTGTTATTCAATGTTTTTACATTTAGTTTACTATTACGCTGTGCATTCTACGGTGTTATTAACTATATTTGTGCTTAAAAATTTAAAAAATATATATTTACATACAGTTCATTCGGTCTGGAATGGATTAATTGTATTTACATACAATCCTATGGGGGGAAATTGCTTCGGTTCACGACCAAATCGGTTTACGACCAGGTTCCACTGTATATGGAAGTTTGTTTTTCATTTTGTAATCTATATATGTTAATTAAGACAATAATTAAGACAATGGAGGTCGACTCAGTTTCATGTTATTTTATGTCACTAAAATTTGCATCTGCATTGGGACTGGAAATTTGGGTTATGTGTGTTATATTTTATCCTATTCTAATGTATCCATTTTACACCTACTGAATTTTTGCCTTTGACTAATTGATCTGTTTTTGTCCATCAACTGGGGAGCTAGTAAGTACGGTGTGAAGGGTACGTTCGGTTTGCTGTGGCTGAGTCCGGACTCCGCTCCAGCACAGCCAGAGTGTGGAACTTGCCGCCATCCAAGTGAACATGTGGTTGTTATAAGCGTATATAATCTAATAACAACTTTTAAGTTGTTAAGTTTTTTATGTTATCCAGTGTCTTTTCTATTATACTATGAATAAGTCATGTTTATGTCTGTCCAAAAGGCCACCTGCCTGCTAAACTCTTGTTTAAATACACACAATCAAAAATAGTGCTAGCTTTCCCCATTGAAATTTACAATAGTCTTGTTTACACAGTTTTATTTACTTAAATGCTGCATCTTATCTAAATAAGTCTATAATAATCCTAATATTCACACAAATTTTCACTTTCGTACAAGGTGTTAGCTGATCACAGGCACCTTTTAAAGAAGTTAAAAGTAATGTGCAAAAATGGTATTTAAAGAGAAACCATATTTTTAAAATAAAAATGAAATATAATGTTATAAATCTTGAAATTTGTATGTAATATTTAATTCTAACAATTAACTAAATATTATTATAAATGTAATGAATTATGCCAGTAATTGTCCAAATGACAATCTGGTGCATTAAAGCCTCCTCCATTAACCCTTTAAACTCAGCCTCATTTATATCTGTTTTCTGCTACTTTGATTTACCTGGCTATAATTTTATCATCCTTCACTCAATGTTCATGTTGTACCCCTCAAAATAAAAGTCAGACATGTTTTATACATATTGTATGTTGCAGCAGAATAAGTTGCACGATTGAGTAACATTTTAACCAAAAACGCACTTTGAATGTTATTCTTGTTTCCATAGGTGTTGGAATGGACCACCATAAAAGTATCAGTGAATGCATCAGGAACACTCAGAAAAAAATTGTTATGAAATATCTAGAAGTAATATTTCTAGTTTAACTGTGTTGATGAAGTATGAAAAACAGCATTGTTTATCTCTGCTTTTTACTGTTTTCAAATAAGTATCCATAGCATAAATATCCATCATGGAAGACTCCTGAACTACAAATCATTGTGAAGGGCAGATCTTACTCTGTCAAAATATATAGAGTTGACAAAGAAATGATACTCTGCATTCAAATCACAACACCAATAGTTCCATGATTAAAAAACATCATCACAAAAAAATTCTAAATAACACCTTAGAATTATGAGAATTGTTGGAGATGATGTCAGAAAATATTGTGCCCTAATTGTTTTAATATATTTCTGATAATTAGCCAGACACATTTTTAAAAGTCCATAGGAATTCTTTCTTCCATTTTTGCTCCGCCTTTCTGTACTTTTAGCTAAGTGCATGAGCCTCATGAATGAGCCAGGGCTGAGCTCTGTGCTTAAGCCTTTTGACTTTGAGTCGAGCAACAAAGTTATGTATCTTCCACTCCCTGGTATGAAGATGAACCCTCAACTATACGTGATGAAGAGACAGTGCTGAAGGCATCTGAAAAACGGGGATTAAAGGGTGTGGTATTTCAGCCCCCGTACACACACACAGACAGACACCAAATGTCCAAAACACACGCGTTTAATTATAGTCTTCAATATTGTACAGCACCACACAATGCTCAAAGCAGCCAAGCTCAGTCTCTTTTTCTCTCTCTTCTTCTCTTTCTGCCGCCTTCACTCCTCCACACACAAGCTCTGTCTTCTTCCTCCAGACTCCTGCTCATCTAATGGAGTGAGGCAGCCCCTTTAATAATGCCCAGGTGCTTCCTGATGATCTTCTGACAGCACTTCCTGGTGTAGCGGAAGTGCCGCATGAGCACCCGAAAGACTTTCACCACAAGGGGTTAAAAAGTGGGAGCAGTAGGAGGACCCTTGAGGCATAGATAGATAGATAGATAGATAGATAGATAGATAGATAGATAGATAGATAGATAGATAGATAGATAGATAGATAGATAGATAGATAGATACTTTATTAATCCCAAAGGGAAATTCACATACTCCAGCAGCAGCATACTGATAGAAAACAATATTAAATTAAATAGTAATAACAATACAGGTATAACAGACATTAACTTTGTATAATGTTAACGTTAACCCCCCGAGTGGAACTGAAGAGTCACATAGTGTGGGGGAGGAACAATCTCCTCAATCTGTCAGTGGAGATAGATAGATACTTTGATAGATAGATACTTTATTAATCCCAAGGGGAAATTCACATACTCCAGCAGCAGCATACTGATAAAAACAATATTAATTAAATATCAATAAAAACGCAGTGCATATAAACAATAATCTTGTATAGTGTTAACGTTTACCCCCAGGGTGGAATTGAAGAGTCGCATAGTGTGGGGTAGGAACAATCTCCTCAGTCTGTCAGTGGAGCAGGACATTGACAGCAGTCTGTCGCTGAAGCTGCTCCTCTATCTGGAGATGATACTGTTCAGTGGATGCAGTGGAGCCTGCTCAGCGCCCGTCGCTCTGCCACGGATGTCAAACTGTCCAGCTCCGTGCCTGTCTTCCTCACCAGTTTGTCCAGGCGTGAGGCGTCCCTCTTCTTTATGCTGCCTCCCCAGCACACCACCGTATATAAGAGGGTGCTCGCCACTACCGTCTGATAGAACATCTGAAGTATCTTATTGCAGATGTTGAAGGATGCCAGCCTTCTAAGAAAGTATAGTCGGCTCTGTCCTCTCTTGCACAGAGCACCAGTATTGGCAGTCCAGTCCAATTTATCATCCAGCTGCACTCCCAGGTATTTATAGGTCTGTACCCTCTGCACAGTCACCTCTGATGATCATGGGATCCATGAGGGGCCTGGGCCTCCTAAAATCCACCGCCAGCTCCTTGGTTTTGCTGGTGTTCAGATGTAGGTGGGTTGAGTTGCACCATTTAACAAAGTCCTTGATTAGGTTCCTATACTCCTCATCCTGCTCACTCCTGATGCAGCCCACGATAGCAGTGTCGTCAGCCAACTTTTGCACATGGCAGGAATTCGAGTTATATTGGAAGTCTGATGTATATAGGCTGAACAGGACCGGAGAAAGTACAGTCCCCTTCGGCGCTCCTGTGTTGCTGATCAGAATGTCAGACCTGCAGTTCCTGAGACACACATACTGAGGTCTGTCTGTAAGATAGTCCACGATCCATGCCACCAGGTATGAATCTACTCCCATCTTTGTCAGCTTGTCCCTAAGGAGCAGAGGTTGGATGGTGTTGAAGGTGCTAGAGAAGTCCAGAAACATAATTCTTACAGCACCACTGCCTCTGTCCAAATGGAAGAGGGATCTGTGTAGCATGTAGATGATGGCATCCTC
Organism: Erpetoichthys calabaricus; assembly: GCF_900747795.2. Lineage (NCBI taxonomy): Eukaryota > Metazoa > Chordata > Cladistia > Polypteriformes > Polypteridae > Erpetoichthys > Erpetoichthys calabaricus. Next base: position 28,775,617 of record NC_041408.2, on the reverse strand, counting down.
CGCTCCCACCTTCTCCTGGTATGCGAACTGCAGAGGGTCAAGGGCGTGGTGAAGCAGCAGCCGCTCCATAGAGACCACACTAGGAAGAGGTGCCTTAAACACAATAGGACAGGTATGCAGGCTTCAAGTAATTCGTACATTGCAGGCAGGAAGACGTACTGACAAAATAAGGTCACGTCTATGACCATGGACATGTATACGGTCAAGTGGAAGGATTCTATTAGCTGCAGAAATTCTTCAACTAATGTACAATTCTAATAGATTCAGTAGATTACAACTGATTAGCCAAGTTAAAAGAAATATAACTCTACTAAAAGTACAGTATATGTTAGATCACTGACCTCTACATGTTGCTTCAAATTGGAAGTAGAATTCTCAGATCTCAGCAGTGCTCAGCAAGAATAGTTTTTGGTTCCTATCGCTTCGAACATTTGGCCATGGATGAAAAACATCCTGTGACGCCAATGTTCCTTTGAGAACGTAGGCTTGTTCAGCACTGCTTAAATTATCCCTGCTGCCTTGTGAATCTGCTGTGGTCACTCCATAGCTGAACTTGCTAATCACTTTTCTAGCCTCTACTTCCCTTTCTTTCCTAGCTTTCTCATTGTTAGAAGGGAACACACTTGCATTAGCATGTGGGTGTATGAGGTAAATCATAGAAAGTGCAAGTCCATGTCTCAAGTGATTGTCAACTTACCTGTTCTGTTATCGCCTTCATTCATATGTAGATTTGTTGGTATTTGCCGTTTGATCTTGGAAAGGAATCCATCCATCCATCCATTTTCCAACCCGCTGAATCCGAACACAGGGTCACGGGGGTCTGCTGGAGCCAATCCCAGCCAACACAGTGCACAAGGCAGGAAACAATCCTGGGCAGGGTGCCAACCCACCGCAGGACACACACAAACACACCAAGCACACACTAGGGCCAATTTAGAATCGCCAATCAACCTAACCTGCATGTCTTTGGACTGTGGGAGGAAACCGGAGCGCCCGGAGGAAACCCACGCAGACACGGGGAGAACATGCAAACTCCACGCAGGGAGGACCCGGGAAGCGAACCCAGGTCTCCTAACTGCAAGGCAGCAACGCTACCACTGCGGCACAGTGCTGCCCGTGGAAAGGAATTTCTTTTTTAAATTACCAGATTTTACTTTTTTTTGAGGGTGGCATGGTGATGCAGCGGTAGTGCTGCTGCTTCGCAGTTAGGAGACTTCCCAGGTCCTCCCTGCGTGAAGTTTGCATGTTCTTCCCGTGTCTGCGTGGGTTTCCTCCCACAGTCCAAAGACATGTAGGTTAGGTGCATTGGCGATCTTAAATTGTCCCTAGTGTGTGCTTGGTGTGTGTGCCCTGTGGTGAGCTGGCACCCTGCCCGGGATTTGTTCCTGCCTTGAGCCCTGTGCTGGCTGGGATTGGCTCCAGTAAACCCCCATGACCCTGTGTTAGGATATAGCAGGTTGGATATTGACTGACTGACTTTTTTTGAGTGTAATAATAGTGTAAATGTATTGATTAGGAAAAATAAATAATTCTTTTGAAATATAGTGAGTAAAAGCAAAATGTATTAAGGGGGAAAAAAACTCAAGTAAAGTACCAATAATTCGCAAACATACTTAAGTACAGTAACAAAACTGTTTTAGTTTGTTACTTCCCACCTCTGTTAAAATGGCAAGGAAACAAAAATAACAAAATTAGATTTTCCACAAAAAAAAAATAATGAGCAGTTAAATAAAATCCAGGATGGAGTGGTGGCTCTGAGGCTAAGGGTCTGCGCTGGTATCCAGAAAGTTGCCAGTTCGAATCCCCATTACTGCCAAAAGAGATCCTACTCTGCTGGGCCCTTGAGCAAGACCCTTAACCTGTAATTGCTCCAGGGGCGCTGTACAATGGCTGACCCTGCACTCTGACCCCAAGGGTTATGCGAAAACTACCAAATTCCTAATACAAGAAATTGTATAAGGCGAAATAAAGAACAAAAAAAAAAAATGACCATTGTCACGCAAGTGTGTGGGCGCATCTGAGATAAGTACTACTACTCCAGGACACCAGGGGGTGCAATGGCTAACTCTTGTATCTCCATAATCTGAGATTATGCCCACTGAGGACAATTGACCACACCCCTTCGAGTCTGGGAGCAATAAAAATGAGGCTCTCCCAAGAAGTTGCATCTCATTCAGGAGATAAGTGTACCACCTTACAGAGCTCCGATCCTGTGAAAAGAACACTCTCCAGAGCCTATTGCCATGCGGCCAATGGCTGAAGCCTTAGCATTTGTTTTCAGTATTCTTTTTTTTCCCCCCAAGTAAACGGGGTGGCCTGGTTGGCACCCCAACATTCCATTTGAGTCCTATCCTTCCCTCAACCAACTACAACATATAACCTGAAAATAAAGAAAGAAAGAAAGTACAATCGTACCACCTGCTTTCCTTCTTTCTCGTTTCTTCCACACCCTTTCCTGTATGAGTGACAGAGTGAGCATGTGAGAGAAGATATGTTGCTTGGCAGGTGATGTGCCACTCAACACACAAGGGATATCAGGTCAGCATGAGAAAGGGGAGCAGAAATTCAGTTGGGTACATGTGAAGGACCCCAGCCCTGCAAACAGAGAGCCCCATGCTATTACAGTGTTCCCAACTCAAGCAAGATAACTTAAAGGTCATGAACAGGAATATGTCATTCTCCCAAACTAGTCATTCAACAGCAAAAAACATGTGTGTGCTGGATGGAATTTGTGTAAACTAAACAAATTAGGACTGAAACCATGTTGAAGTAGGCAGAAGAAACAAAGAAGAAGGAGCAAAGAAATGAAAAGTCAAAACTGAGGAGCCTAAAGGAACTTTATTTATCATGACAAGTCCAACCCACCTCCTACATACCTGCTTGCTTCTATGGCCAAACCAACATGCAGCCGGTCCTCACTGCCTGACTATCCAAATTCTATCAGCAGAGTACAAAAATGAGCCAAGGACACATCCCAGCTCAAAGACTCTTCAAGCTGAGACAACCAAGTTACTCCCCATCCCTTGCTCTTGCTCATTAGGTAATGATGTTTTTAATGGTTCCAGCAAGCTACGGCAAAAAAAAATGTTCATTTAAGCTGCCCACACGGCAAGTTTCCAAAAAAATACTCAGCGAACCAGGTCACCAGCAAATAAAGCATATTTGCTGTGAAAAACGCTTTGGCGAATTTCACCTATCAACCCGACTGGCGAATGTTTGAAATTTTGGAATTGAAGAATTGTTATTTGAGTAGAAGAGTCTACCCAGCCTAATATGGCTCATACAGCTCTGTTCTCTTAACTCTTTAAAATACTGTCAAGTTGAGAACCAAAGGTGTTCTTGTGATAAGCCAACATCAGTGGCTGTAAATGAAGCAAATATAGAGACAGCCACTTGGCTTGTCACGGACATTGGGAAAAAATGTTGAAGAAATAAAGTTTTTAGCACTCCCTTTCCAGATTAACATGACAGCAGCACAAAAGTTTCGTTGGCATTTGAGCACAAGGTTGCTGAAAGGGCTGCCTGGAGGCCTACAAGTGCTCCGAGTAGCAAGTGGGACTCAAACTAGCCGACACTGAGGCATGCGTTTGAAGCCATCTTATGATCGCGTTCATGGTTTCTGGAGGCTGAGTGCATAGGTGCACTCCTGTAAACGTTGCAGGAAAGAAGGTGAAAGTGGAAAATTCAGAGGGACAGGTTAGAAGCAATCAGCCACCTATTTAAGGAGCCGCCGCCCTGCAATCAAGGCTGGAGTCGGGTAGGAGGTGGGCAAGGCCGGTACAGAGGGGGCGAGGAGAGGCCCTGTGTGACGTGAGAGAGAAGAGAGAGAAAGAGAAGTGGCTCAGAGAGGAGCCTGGATTGTGAGAGACTGTGGGGAGGTTTGGTGTGGTGCACAGTGACTTTGTAAAAAATAGTGAGTAGTGTAAATAAATGTGGTGATGGAAGAAAACGTGTCTGCCTGCCTGTGTCCGGGACGCACCCTTTCACAGTGGCATAGTCGGCAGGATGCTGCACCTGGTTTAAGGTGCGGACCTGCATATCCGATAATGTTTGTGAAAGGCCCGGCACAGCAGGCAACATCACCCACATGCCGCAGGGGCAGTGTGCACCCAACCCTGCAGGGAAACACGGTATCGCGGACTAGTGGAGGTCCGTGCTTGGACTTTGTGTTTCAGAGGTGGCTCACCGACACGGTGGCCAAGAAGGAGGCTGCCGAGAAGGAGAGGCTGCAGCTGGGGAAGCCGCAGCAGCAGTGGAGCTGCCTGGAGAGTCGCTCTCCGGTGAGAGAGGAGAGCGAGATGGCCGGCCAGAAGTCCCTCCTCGTAACAGGCACGGGATTGGACAGCGTGTCCTGTCCTCTCGCCAGCGATTGGTCGGAGGCGAGAGCAGGGAATGTCCGTCCCGTGCTCCAAAGAAACCCGAGTGGGCCGCAGGGAAGGGCCCATAGACAGTAGTTGGTAAGTGAAACTACTCATAAGGTAAGCCCACCGCCGGCTGCTTCTCTCTCCTTGGTGGGGATTTTGCAGGGGCTGCAAAAACAGCTGCGCCTTGTGCTGTCGCCGCCGGCCGAGTGATGTGCCCTCCGGGCGGAGACGCTGGAGTTAGAAGGGATAGCAGTGGCGTCGGATCGAGAGCCGCAGGCAAGAGAGGATCGGTGCGCTGCAGGAGCTCCTGGATGGAGAGGCACAGCGGGGAAGGTAAGGGAGAAAGAGAAGTGGCTCAGAGAGGAGCCTGGATTGTGAGAGACTGTGGGGGGTTTGGTGTGGTGCACAGTGACTTTGTAAATAATAGTGAGTAGTGTAAATAAACGTGGTGATGGAGGAAAACGTGTCTACCTGCCTGTGTCCGGGACGCACCCTTTCACAAAGGATAGAGACCACAGCTTCAGAGTAGCCGGCAAAAGAGAATAGAAGTGAAAGTGGGAGAAAGTAAAACAGCACTCACTTACTAGAAGCTAAATGAGGAGGCTTCATTTCACCAAGACAGACGATTATGAACGAGTGTGGGAACGTTTAAATAGGGTGGACTGCACCTGAGCAGGTGTTGACCAATGGTGGATGTCCTGACGTGATGGTTTATTGGAAGTCATAAATGAGGATTGGATGCACGTGGTATAAAACTATTGTCCAAACTGTAGGGGTCGTCATTGGACCATGTCTTCAGGCATAAGTGTATACTGTATCTGTGCTACTGATTTGCTTAGCTTAGTAGTAGAGATACATACCGACCTTTGTGCATATAGTAGGTGCTAAGTTTTTCATTTTTTTAATTAATTTTTCAGTCTGTCCTTCGTAAACCGTCTTGTAGCTGGACGAAGGAGGAAGAAGAGTTTTTTTTTTCTGTTGTAATTGTTTTTTCTTCACTTTTATTTTGGAAGTCACTGCAAATATTATAATTTTCTTTTGTTTTGGAAATGTCTTTACATTGGACTTTGTAAATTTTTTTGCAAGACATTTGGTTGTAAAATAGTTTGGACACCTCTGGAATAAAACAGAATCCTGTTTTTGAATAGTCTTTTTCAGTCTGAGTCTCTCTTACCCTGGTTACTTGGTTTCGTCTACTGGCACCCCAAGTCGGGAATTGTACAGCAGGTTCCTGAGCAGGGGTGTCACAGTCCTATTTACTGCAATACTTGTCAATTTATTTCATGTCCATATATCTTCTATCCAGATGGTATTTTCCATCTGTTTATACTTTTTAAGAGTTTATATATTTGTCTATGACTATTGTTCTGTTAATTTATTATTTTTTATCTGTATTATTTTGATTATGTACAGTGCATCCAGAAAGTATTCACAGCGAATCACTTTTTCCACATTTTGTTATGTTACAGCCTTATTCCAAAATGGATTAAATTCATTTTTTTCCTCAGAATTCTACACACAACACCCCATAATGACAACGTGAAAAAAGTTTACTTGAGGTTTTTGCAAATTTATTAAAAATGAAAAAACTGAGAAATCCCATGTACATAAGTATTCACAGCCTTTGCTCAATACTTTGTCGATGTACCATTGGCAGCAATTACAGCCTCAAGTCTTTTTGAATATGATGCCACAAGCTTGGCATACCTATCCTTGGCCAGTTTCTCCCATTCCTCTTTGCAGCACCTCTCAAGCTCCATCAGGTTGGATGGGAAGCGTCGTTGCACAGCCATTTTAAGATCTCTCCAGAGATGTTCAATCGGCTTCAAGTCTGGGCTCTGGCTGGGCCACTCAAGGACATTCACAGAGTTGTCCTGAAGCCACTCCTTTGATATCTTGGCTGTGTGCTTAGGGTCGTTGTCCTGCTGTAAGATGAACCGTCTCCCCAGTCTGAGGTCAAGAGCGCTCTGGAGCAGGTTTTCATCCAGGATGTCTCTGTACATTGCTGCAGTCATCTTTCCCTTTATCCTGAATAGTCTCCCAGTCCCTGCCACTGAAAAACATCCGCACAACATGATGCTGCCACCACCATGCTTCACTTTAGGGATGGTGCCAGGTTTCCTCCAAACGTGACGCCTGGGATTCACACCAAAGAGTTCAATCTTTGTCTCATCAGACCAGAGAATTTTCTTTCTCATGGTCTGAGAGTCCTTCAGGTGCCTTTTGACAAACTCCAGGCGGGCTGCCATGTGCCTTTTACTAAGGAGTGGCTTCCATCTGGCCACTCTACCATACAGGCCTGATTGGTGGATTGCTGCAGAGATGGTTGTCCTTCTGGAAGGTTCTCCTCTCTCCACAGAGGACCTCTGGAACTCTGACAGAGTGACCATTGGGTTCTTGGTCACCTCCCTAACTAAGGCTCTTCTCCCCCGATCGCTCAGTTTAGATGGCCGGCCAGCTCTAGGAAGAGTCCTGGTAGTTTCGAACTTCTTCCACTTACGGATGATGGAGGCCACTGTGCTCATTGGGATCTCCAAAGCAGCAGAAATTTTTCTGTAACCTTCCCCAGATTTCTGCCTCGAGACAATCCTGTCTCGGAGGTCTACAGACAATTCCTTTGACTTCATGCTTGGTTTGTGCTCTGACATGAACTGTCAACTGTGAGACCTTATATAGACAGGTGTGTGCCTTTCCAAATCATGTCCAGTCAACTGAATTTACCACAGGTGGACTCCAATGAAGCTGCAGAAACATCTCAAGGATGATCAGGAGAAACAGGATGCACCTGAGCTCAATTTTGAGCTTCATGGCAAAGGCTGTGAATACTTATGTACACGTGCTTTCTCAATTTTTTTATTTTTAATAAATTTGCAAAAATCTCAAGTAAACTTTTTTCACGTTGTCATTATGGGGTGTTGTGTGTAGAATTCTGAGGAAAAAAATGAATTTAATCCATTTTGGAATAAGTCTGTAACATAAGAAAATGTGGAAAAAGTGATGCGCTGGGAATACTTTCCGGATGCACTGTATACATATATTAGCTCTTCATTGTATTAACTTTGTTTTCTGTATGTTGAGCCTAAGTGGTTGAGGCCCCCTGAGCCTGTGCATGTTTGGGGAAATACTTAATGGCAGCACTGTGGCCCTAGTGAATACTTCAGCTGCTTGGCTCTTCCTTGGTCTTATGGCCTTCTCTCAGATTCTCTTGTTTTCAAAGTCATTAATCAGAGGGAGATGTCAGATACACCAGGAATAACACTCTTAAAGTATCATGTGATAGCACATCGTTTTAACTCAGATAAGCATCAGTAGATGAGATGACTTTTTTTACTTCACCTTTGATTTTGTGACAAAAATACCAATGGAGATATCTATATCTATTATTTATTTATTATTAATGTATTATATTACATATCTATTGACTATATTTATGTATCTAGATTGCAAATACCATACACTGCATTAATGTTCATATTGCTAACTACACGTCAATATTGCTGCTACTTCTTTGTCTTGTCTTTGCACAATGTCTTGTATTGTTTGTGTTGTAATTTTAAATTTAAATCTTAAATAATTCTATTTTTAATTTATTATTTGCACTTCATGTTACACTGTGGACCCTGAGCTTCGCAATTTCATCTAAGTGTATACTTGCATATGGTTCAGATGACAATAAAGTTCACTTTCACTTTGACTTGACAAGACAAAATTATTTCAACTTTTAATGGACACAATCTAGAGAAAAACTAACATCTTTGAATTCCTGGGATAAACAACCCCTAACTGGAAGCATACTTTGTCATAAAAAGGTCAGGAATACCTATAAAAACTTAAAGAAGACAGTCAATCACAACATTGGACTGTTTGTTGGTTATTTTTTGAGGCAATATTTTGTCGTTTGTAATTTTTGATTGAACCTTTTTTTAATAAACTTTTATTATCATTTTATAAATGTAAAGAAACTTTGTTACTGGTGGCCAGGGATTTTACAGTTCTTTTGAGTTTAGAAGCTTTGACACTTATCTCTTTGGACTGTGTAGACCACAGGCTTGCTTTTTGAGTTTGCTGTGAGATTCCATTGGAGGTTTGAGGCAGAGTTTTGAGTTTTGTGTAGACCTGCAGTTGTAACACTTGAAGAGGAAAAGGCAGAACAGGATTGTAAGCAATCAAGGACTGGTAAATTATGCCAAAAGGTCAAAGATTTTCAAATGTACAAGGAGTCAAAAGCCAGCTTTCAGAATGAAGCCAAAAGTACTAAAACCAAAATGTTAACTAAACGTCTGAGTGAAAATAACAGGCAAAAGTTGTAGCTCCTTTGAAGACTAAAATTATTAACTACTCATACCAATAAAGATTTGCTTATATTCAGAAACTAGGACAAAATACAAAGTGCATCACCATCTAAAAAAAATCCAGCTCATGATGTTGTGCCTCAAAGCTTCTGGAGACCACGTGATATCAACACCAGGCTACTACTAACAAACAACCAAGGCTGCTAAGAAAGAACTGAAAATAGCAGCAATTATGACTCATCACAGAAAAGAAAATGGCAGTGTGGAATCATCATAAACATAAGAAAAATGTTTAGCCAACAATGAAGTTCAAAATGAAAAATACACGAGAAAAATAAAGCAATAGGGAAATAACTATAGAAATCTTAACACCACCCTTCGAGTTTCCTTCTTTCATGTTTCCTCTTAATCTTTAATTGGTTAAACTGGAGGCATTTAGCTCCTTCTCTCTTTTCTTACTGGTAACATACTGAAATTGTTTTTTATACCTACAGTGATTCATACCTAATTAACTCTGAACCTTCTGCACAGTTTTGCTCCACCTTACTGGATTTTTGAAAAATAGGATCACCGTATATACTCGCGTATAAGTTGGGTCTTGAAACCCGTAGATCATAAAATCAGACGCCGACTTATACACCCGTTCAAAAATGCGACACTTCATTTTTTTTTTACATCTTCTTGCCTCCTCCAATCTCTCATCAGTTTCTCAGTTTCTTTGTTGCAGCAGCGCAGTTACCAATTTCTTTTGCTACTTCAACGACGTTTAATTTAAAACCATCTTCATATTTTCTTCTGATCAAACACTTCATTGAAGATATGGGATGCTCTTACGATAAAGGTGTATGAGGGTGTGAGATACACAACAACAACAACAACATTTACTTATATAGCACATTTTCATACAAAAAAGTAGCTCAAAGTACTTTACATAATGAAGAAAATAAAATAAAAATAAAAGACAAAATAAGAAATTAAAATAAGACAACATTAGTTAACATAGAAAAAGTGTAAGGTCCGATGGCCAGGTGGGACAGAAAAAACGAAAAAAAAACTCTAGACGGCTGGAGAAAAAAATAAAATCTGCAGGGGTTCCAGGCCACGAGACCACCCAGTCCCGTCTGGGCATTCTACCTAACATAAATGTAACAGTCCTCTTTGTAGTTGGGGTTCTCATGGAAGGACTTGATGATGATGGTCATGCAGACTTCTGGCTTTTAATCCATCAATGTAGGAACATCACGGTGCTTTGATTAGGTGGTGGTGGCGCAAGCCACGATCAAAAGGACACTGGAAAAGGAAACAGAAGAGAGAGTAGGGGTTAGTACAGATTTAGAGCCACCATGAATATTATTATAATGAATTGGATATACAGAGTATCAGGATTAAATTACAGTGAAGTTATGAGAAGGCCATGTTAAAATAATGTGTTTTCAGTAGTTTTTTAAAGTGCTCCACTGTGGGTTTATCTTGCTAGAGCCCCATAGACACTCCTCATGTAAAGACATGTCAATATGTATATCTGTGCTGTGTCTGGTAACCTTTATTTTGTTTAATATATTCTCTTTTTTTCATTTTGTTACCGGTTGTCTTTACTGTTGGCGGGGACAGTGGAGTGAATATGGTTCGGCATTGGCTAAGTCTAAACAAACTGTCTCAGATATCTTTTGGGACTGGTTCCTGAGCAGTGTGCTGTCTCATTCTAGATTTTTAAGTGAGTTGTTATAACAGTGCTTCCCAACCTCTCCCAAACCATGGCACCTTTAGTGAAATCTTTTCAGCTAACGGCACCCCTTCACTCTGATATGTAACTACTCAAATTAACAATTTAATCTTAACTCATCAGTTGAGTAGAATGAGATTCCTATTTTTATAAGACGTACCAACTACACATTTTTGCATTTACAAAGGTAACAAAAATTGCCAGTAAACCAGTCTCAAATGAAAAACTTGAACACAACACAAACATGAAAAGTGCAATAAGTCACAAGGCACAAAGCAAACTATAACGTCATAATTAATGCGAAGGCTGGCTTCGAAGAGAATCTGAAAGTTTGTCAATACGAGCTTGAACTGCAGTTGACAAACACACTCGTAAGTCATTTTCAACTGACAATAAACATCCTCTGTTCAGTAATGTCAATGCGAGAATGCCTTTTCACACAGATAAGTGGTGCAGAATGGAATAAGTATGCCGACAGCCTTAGCACCTAACACAGGGCGTTCCTTTTCAACTATAATCCTTAAAACTCTGTTAAATTCATGTCCTTAAACTTCAGCTGTAAGGTTCGGTCACTCGCAATGTCAAATAGCTGTTCTTTCTCTGTCATCTGTAAGTTAGACAAGTCCAACTGCTGATGGAATGGGTTCCTTATCCAGTCATTGCCAGGGATGTCTGAACTTGGAAAGTAATGTTGCAAATTGTCTCCCAACTGTGACAAATGCTTAACAATGACATCATGCAACACGACCGCGCCAGGATCAGCCTGTACTGCACGAGGAAACATGCAAATTAAATGGGTTGTTTCTATTTCACTTGTCCACATCAGAAGTTTACGACAGAAAGCTTGCAGCTTGTCAGTAACAGACAGTATGTTCGAATCATTGCCCTGCATGCCCAAATTCAATGCATTCAATACTTCAAAAATGTCAACGAGATATGCAAGTTTACTGCACCATGTTGGATCAGCCAACAGTGTTACAAACTCATTGTTTGCTTGTTCATTAAGAAAGAACTGGCGGAGTTCATCTCTCTTAGTTCATACACCTGTGACAGAACATTACCTCTTGACAGCCATCTGACTTCTGTATGCATTAGCAGAGTGTAATGTTCTGATCCCATGTCTTTGCACAGTTTCTCAAACAGTCTGCACTTGACTGGACGGACTTTGATGAAGTTAACAATTTTAACGACCTGATCTAAAACTGACTGCAGTTCAGTTCCCAGCGTCTTGCTCACAAGTGCTTCTCTATGTATGAAACAATGGGTGGTGATTATGTTCGGATTTTCACGCTTAGCAAATGCCGTGAAACTACGCATTTTGCCGGTCATAGAAGGAGCACCATCTGTGCAAACAGCAACACACCATTCCCACAACAAATCATTCTCACTGAAAAATGTGCAAACATGTTTAAATACATCTTCTCCCTTCGTTTCAATAAGTTCCTTGCAAAACAGAAACTGTTCCAACATTTCTGTGCCGTTCGAAAACCTTACAAAGTCCAGCAACTGGGATTTTTTTTTTTATGTTCTGACACCTGGCAACGGCACCCTTAGTCCGTGCTCACGGCATACCAGGGTGCCACGGCACATGGGTTGGGAAGCACTGTGTTAGAAATTGTCATCGATGACAAGACAGAAATCCCAATTAATCAGTGTTAAATGCACTCAACATCCCCTAACATGATAAACTTCCATGGTATTATTTGCATTTATCTTGTATATAAATGTCTACGCGTGGAAGTGTGTGTGTCTGTCCGGCCCGGAAGTGAGAGGTGGAGTCGGGGTAAGGGTTCCACCTACGAGGATACGCAAGCGAGGCCAGCAGCATTGGCAAAACGAAACCTCCGAAGAAAGAGTCACTCGCATAGCTGCTAATACAGAAGCGATGCGAGCACATCGGCAAAACGAAACCTCCTAGGATCGAGATGCCCAGAGTAGTTCCTTTCAATTACCTGACATCTCTACATTTTAATTTTTTTTCTGACGATTCCAATAGTTTCTAGGACCACATGCTTTTACAGCACGGGCTTACACAGCTACTATCACATACTTATTTAAAATTTCCTATTTACACCAATGGGGCGGCACGGTGGCGCAGTGGTAGCGCTGCTGCCTCGCAGTTAGGAGACCCGGGTTCGCTTCCCGGGTCCACCCTGTGTGGAGTTTGCATGTTCTCCCCGTGTCTGCGTGGGTTTCCTCCGGGCGCTGCGGTTTCCTCCCACAGTCCAAAGACGTGCAAGTTAGGTGGATTGGTAATTGGCCCTGGTGTGTTTGTGTGTGTCCTGCGGTGGGTTGGCACCCTGCCCAGGATTGGTTCCCTGCCTTGTGCCCTGTGTTGGCTGGGATTGGCTCCAGCAGACCCCCGTGACCCTGTGTTCGGATTCAGCGGGTTGGAAAATGGGTGGATGGGTGGATGGATATTTACACCAATTGACATCAAACATATTGAAAGCACAATCCCAGCACAATCCCAGTCCCCACTGGTGAGAGAGTTTGCTTCCAAAACAAAACCATACAAAACAGATAGAAGTCTGACGTGCTCCTCACACCAGAGAGATTGTCGGATGCGACTGGCATCGTCGCCACCTATAAAGTCAGCATTTAACCTGTTGCAGCCCAGACATCTGTCTAGTAAACAAGTCAGGTTCATCGAGAAAAGGACTACCAGATTTCATTGCTGTACTTATGCATGAACTTAGAAATATGTGAAATTAACATTTTGCCCATAAAATTTGACAAACGAGAGATGACCATTCAGTCCTTCAAACCCTTTTGTTTTTGCTAATAGCTAAGCTCTCCCAATATCTCATCCAGACACCTTTTAAAGGTTTCTGCTTCAATTCCAAATATGTGTAGTTTCTTCTAGAGTCCCACAACTCTTTGTGTTAAGAAGTGCTTCCTGGCTTCAGCCCTGAAAGTGCTTCCCTTTAATTTCCACTGATGTCCTCATGTACTGTACGTGATTCACCCTTATGATGAAAGAGTGTTGCTGGATCTACTTTATCAATGCCTTTGAGGATTTTAAATACAGTATATCTTCCAATAGTAGCCCCGGCGTTTATTCAAAAAATTATTCGGACAGCCCGGCATTTAAAAGAGACCGGCGGTTGTTGGAGACCGGTTGTTATTCGCCTCGCAGATGGAATGGTGATGGGTAAACGGGGTTCATTTGCCAATAAAATACGGTATGGTACCGTATTTACAGCCACAAAATGTAGGCAACAACACCGGATGAACATTTCAGGATTTAATGAAATTATCAGTACAGCAGTACAGTATTATTAAAGCAGTATACGGTATTACCATAAGCATGAAAAACAGGTACGGTAGATGTCTACTGAACTTTCTTGCCAATGATTCCACCAGCACTGGCCTGCACCAGTCCGAATTTCACACGAAAGTGCTCATCAGCCCGACAAGTCCCCTTCGGAACGTAAGGAAATGCAATAAGCTCCAAACTCACGCATATATACGTATACATTACGCCATGAGATTGGATAAGATACAATAAAGTTCAGTACTTACCATCTACTCGTTGTCTGAATTGGTAATGATTGCTTCGTTATTTGCGAGTTCTTCTTCATCTTTCTCTTCTTGTGATGGCAATACAGGTACTCCCATTGCTTGTTGTCGCGCAGTAATCAGTTTTGCACTCCCAGCATGGCATGGCTGGCCCTCCTTAAAGCAGTGGATAAGATCGTCCTCAGATCCATCGCATTTTTTTATCATTTCTGGGGTGATTTCTTGCCAAGCTGATATTATCCACGTTACTAACAAACGTAGTGCCGGCGCTTTCAAATTTCCGCCAGCTGTAAACCCCTTATCTTCTTCCCCTGCCATCCAATTATCATACAACTCTCGAAGCTTGTCTTTGATGGGCTTGTTCCAAACAACATCAGCAGGTTGGACGTACTTGGTGCAACCACCAGGGATAACTGCCGTTGACATTTTATATTTCTTCAGTTCTTGTTTCGTTTCCTCACTAATGTGACAGCGGTAAGCGTCCCAGACAAGAAGTCTCTTCTGGAAACAGAAAACACCACAAACTTTCTGCAACCACATTATTGTTAATTCACAAAGGCGGTGGGTCATTGGAGATCGGCGCTTAAAGGAGACCGGCTACTATTGGAGACCGGTGTCTATTTGTCGCGACATCTCTTCAAACCCGGCGTTTATTGGAAACAGGTGTCAATAACAGCCGGCCACTACTAGAAGATATGTGGATTAGGTCCCCACATGGTCTCCTCTGCTCAAAACTAAACAGGTTTAACTCTTGGAGTCTCTCCTAGTAGGACATGTCCTCAAGTCCTGGGATGCACTAATTTGTTAAAAACGTCCCGGTATGTGTTTGCTAAATTGATTTTTTGGGGCTCTTGGGGTGTGATGAATATTCTTGTCCATACGTAGTACATTTGTACTGATGTTTTATTTGTATGAACATCATCTAATCAAATTCTAGTCAAGTGATGGCATTGTGGCAATAGAGTAAAATATGAATAAGAAATAAGAACTGTTTATTTGCTTAAACTAGTTTATTTGCAAAAGATAAACTCAGCCTAAATACACGCTATAGATGACCTGACCCCTAGGGTTACCTTAGATAAAATACAAAAGAACAGAAACAGTCTGCCCTGTGGCAGTTGTTTATGACTTTTATTCATTTTTTTTTCTTGGTCAAGTGCCCACATGGTAATTAGGGAAATGCTTGTTGACAAATTAATCTGCCTACTTGGCATTGCTATGTACCTTGAAAAATCAGTACAAATGAGAACTGAGTCAGTGCCAAAAAGAAATTTATGCCCAACAGACTCTTCATTCCTACAGTTATGTAGAAAAGCTTGAAATTCAGAACATCTCGAGAACTAAGGATTAGGCGGACACCCTGGACGCCAGTAACTCAGAAGCAAAGGTATGAAATGGGAATCCCAATCTGTTCAGCTGGCAGCTTTGATCCTGTCCCTTTGATACCCACTTAGGACCAGAGGAGCCATGTGAAACTCCAATCTGTCATCCTCTTCATTTCTTGTATCAGCTGTCAGACTAGAAATTCATGTGCAAACTCTTCTTTTAAGAAGGGTCTTGTGGTGAGCACCCTGCCAAACATCCATCCATCTAATTTTGGTGGCCAGGTATATGTGTACAGCTCAAGGCAGTAACCAACATTGAATGGGGCACCAGTCCATCACAGGGCACACTCACTCATATCAGACTGATTTAAAGACACCAATTAATCTGAACAAGTTGTTGGAGTATCTGGAAGAAAAAAATATAGACATGTTAACTGGGATTGGTGAATCCAGCAGGGGGCGCTTGCTCCCTTGTTGGAATAAGTTCTATTGTAATTTCAGCATGTTACATAACCCAAAACTATATAGATATAATATAAAAAGGCGATACCCCTCCCTTAGTGATACGGTGGTAAGAAATCACATAAGAGAAATAACTTAGCTTTCTTTAATGACGATTTACGCGGCATAGCAGACGAGGAAGTCATGACAAGACTGTCACCGAAGTGGAAGCCCAATGTATAAAGTCTGCTATTTTCGTCACTGTGCTGGAAGGATTTTCAGGATTGGATGACGGTATCTCCTATCCTTCCGTTGGCTTCAAAAGTGTGCCGGGCAATGTTCTAAGGCTTTATACTCTTTATCCATGTGCAGGCCACCACTTAGATAAATCATGCCATTCCAAACAAGGAAAAGAAAATCCAATGTCATGTTGACTCTGACACATAGAAATAGTACAATGCCCATTTGTCTTCTAATGCTTGCCTAGCAGTTCTAAATGATGAGTCCCTGTATGCTAAATCTGGCCTTGTGTTGGCTGTACATGTGAGTGGATTTATAAAATATTTTTTGTAGAGAGCACAGTGACATATTAAACTTATGTACTTATTACAATTGGGGCTTGAACCCACTCTACAAGAAAAATAAAGATGCAGCACAGTGCTGTTATTATAAAACACAATATCATATAATTAGCAAGAATGTCTGGATCCTGATTCATTTCTCAGTTTATTACTGGGCACCCCTGTCTGGACATGTTCCTGCCTTGTACCCACTGCTGGTGGGATAGGCTCTGACTGCATACAACTCTACACTGATATAAGCAGTACAGAAAATGGCTCATTTTGAGACCCCAGCATCTTAGGTTTTGTTGCCTCAGTCTCCTTCCTTTACATAAAACCCCATAACTGAGTTCAGAGATAAAAACGTACTTTACTGGGATACCTAAAAAAGCAATGAACTACAGTTCCTTAAAAGCATAAAGCACCATTGAACATGTAAATACTCAGACATTTCACCCCAAACATTAATCCTTAATAATAAATTATAATAAATACATATAATAAATAATAATAAATGAATCCTTAATAATAAATTGCAAGTGGACATGTTGCTGTGATTGCATCTGCTACCTCACAGCTCCAGTGATGTGGGATAGCAGGTATAGCAGACACTGAAGAGGCAGCAAAAACAATTCAGAAAGACCAGGGGCCTCATGTATAAACAGTGCGTATGCACAAAAATGTTGTGTACTCCCATTTCACGCAAAAACGAGATGCATAAAACCTAAACTTGGCGTAAAGCCATGCACATTTTCACAGTAGCTCATACCCTGGCGTATGCAAGTTCTCCACTTGGTTTTGCAAACTGGCAGCACCCAGCGTCAAAGCAGTGCTTTTGTTCCAGTGTGGTTTCCCTTTCTTTTTTGGATCCACATCCCTGACACAGCTTTATCAAATACACTGAAATTAACCGCATATTGTTTATTAGTTTAAGGGATTTGATTGTAATTAACCTGTAACAATATAATGGTCCATGGAATGTCCAAACTATTCCAAATACCATAGCTGCTTTAACGTTGTTAATCTCAGTGCACCTTCTTCTTCTTCTTTCAGCTGCTCCCGTTAGGGGTTGCCACAGTGGATCATCTTTTTCCGTATTACTCTCACTGCACCACTCGGAGTATTTATATCACTGTATCTGAGTGTGGAATCAGAGCTCTACAGCAGCTGATCGGAAACAGAATTATCGGTATACAGCATCAAGCACATGCTGTCTCATCCATGCTGTCTGTTTAATGTGACAAACGCTTTAGAGCCTTTCCTGTACTGACAGTTCATAAACAGTTTCATCCCAAAGACTATAAATGCAATCAATCAGTCCATCAAGTGCTCCTCGTAGAACTGTTTGTACTTATAAGTACAATTACCTCACTGTAAACTTGCGATACAATTACAATATTGCACAACCTGAGTCATCTTATAAAGTGCGTATTTACATATGATGACGATATCATTTTTAAGATGAAATGCAGCAAAATATGTTTATTACATCATACAGATAAAATATTAACATCATTTAAATAATCTATATTGTTAGTGATCTGCGGTGGGTTGGCACCCTGCCCGGGATTGGTTCCTGCCTTGTGCCCTGTGTTGGCTGGGATTGGCTCCAGCAGACCCCCGTGACCCTGTGTTCGGATTCAGCGGGTTGGAAACTGGATGGATGGATATTGTTAATGATTAAACATGTGAGGACATGATGGCGCAGTGCTAGCAAGTTCAGGGATTGTTCCTGCCTAGCGCGTGCCGGGACATATTATGTGATATCATTTACTGTTAAATTCTACTCCATACTTTTAAAATTTTTATTTTTATACTGTATTGAGGATTTGTTCTGTTCTGTGTATTGTATTGTATTGACCCCCTTCTTTTTGACACCCACTGCATGCCCAACCTAGTTGGAAAGGGGTCTCTCTTTAAACTGCCTTTCCTAAGGTTTCTTCCATTTTTTTCCTTACAAGGGTTTTTTGGGAGTTTTTTCTTGTCTTCTTAGAGAGTCAAGGCTGGGGGGCTGTCAAGAGGCTGTTAAAGCCCATTGCGGCACTTCTTGTGTGATTTTAGGCTATACAAAAAAAAATAATTGTATTGTATATTTCAATGTTCCTTAAAAGTTTTGAAGAATCGGCATTCTCAGCTTACAGATGGCTTAACGTCTATTACAGAGCTGATTGTGTGGCGATTGGGTATTTGGAGAAAGAAAAGGAAGGACAGGAATTGGGTGTTTTGACAGTACTGCTGCAATAAATTATTTCATCGAAGGTCGCTCACAGCACAGCAAGCATCTTATGTGAGGCACTAACAATCTCTGGACAGGGCACCAGCTCATCACTATCACTGTGCCACTGTGTTCCCATGTTTAATAACATGCTTTAAATCCTATCATCATGAAAATATCAAGTATACATCTCAGTATTTAAATTATTCAGAGAGCTGTAATATCATGAATGTAATGGATCCTGTGTCCTGTCGGAGGAAGAGAAAGCCCGTTTAAGAAGCAGGTAGTGATTCACACACATAGAGTACATAGAAGAACAAATACAAAACAAAGCATTTTACGTGCTACTTTAGTTACAATGGTATTTGAATTAAACGATTTTAAGATGAAGTTTATGAT
Organism: Erpetoichthys calabaricus; assembly: GCF_900747795.2. NCBI lineage: Eukaryota > Metazoa > Chordata > Cladistia > Polypteriformes > Polypteridae > Erpetoichthys > Erpetoichthys calabaricus. The sequence goes on along the minus strand of NC_041408.2, from coordinate 28,756,776 downwards.
GTTCTACTTTAATGACAAAATAAACTATGTGAATAAAGTAGAAATTTCGAGATTAAAGTTGACATTTCGAGCTTTTTTTCCCACTGTGTGCCTATTTTTTTTTCTCTGTACCCTAATAAGCTTTCATATGACACTCAGACAGTGGGCTATGACTCGCCTTTTCATAGCGACTTTTGAGTTTCTCCGACACTCTATGTCACTCGATCAACTTCCTTTTGTTGGTTATATCACTGTTTAAACCAACAAATAGTATGTTTTTCCTTGCTTCCACTTGGTATTCACTGAAATTCTTCTATTTCCCCCCATGCTTTTGCCATTGCCTTTCCACAGAATGCTGAGCTTAAGGGCTATTTATATTGATTTGCATATTCAAAGAGGCGTAATTCTGGGAGGAGTTTGGGGAGTGGCAGCATGCGTGTTACTTTTCACACTGACCGTGATTTATGGAGTGGAAGAAAGTGGAAGTTGGCGAATGCACAGATTTATGCATCTGGATTTTTTTTTGTATACGAACATTTCCGCTTTTGTCCGTATGCCATGTTTTAGTGTGAATTCTATTCACGCCGTTATGCATGAGGCCCCTGGACAAGCTTTAGAACTGGGCAAAGACTTGGAAAATGCAGCTTAATGTGGAAAAGTGCAAAGTGCTACACAAGGACAACAGTTATAAATACAGGATGGGAGACACTTTCATAGATGAAGCAAACTCTGAAAAGGATGTTGATGCAATGTTTTCATCATTAAAGCAATGTGCAGAAGTGATTAAGAAATCAAATGAAATGTTAGGTTATATCTTAAAAACATTTGAATGATGTTACGCTCAAACGATATAATGCACTAGTAAGACCACATCTGGAGTACGTTCTGCAGTTGTGATCACCACACTAAATGACAGACATACTTTAGCAGCACTTGAAGCTGTGCAGAGGAGAGCAACAAAGTGCACCCCCAGGACATGAGGACATGCCCTACTCTGACAGACTCAGAGAACTAAACCATTCAGTTCTGAGCAGAAGAAACAGCGTGGGGACCTAATTCATGTCTTCAAAATTCTCAAAGGCATTGATAAAGATGATCAGCAATTAAAAGATGAATCATGTATTCAAGGACACCAGTGGAAATTAAGGGGAAGTGCATTTAAAACTGAAGCCCAAAAATAGTTCTTAATGCAAAGAGTCATGGGAACCTGGAATAAACTACCAACCCATGAAGCTGAAGCATAAACATTGACAACCTTGAGGAAGAAACAGGATGAAATATTGGGACAGCTTAGTTATTAGCTAAACAAACCTGCCTTGGTCATTATACAGAATTTCCATACTCTTCTTGTGGTTGATGTGAAGCAGATCATTGATACAGGTTTATCAGAACATTTCTTCTTACTTTTTAATATATAATTAATGATAGAAAAAATTCATGAGAAGCATTTTGTTAAAAAACGCTTCTTTGATTCATCAGCAGCCTCAAAGTTGACACACATTGTAAGCAATCAGTCCGTTTGTAGTGCTTACTACAATAGCAAGGATAATGTAAATAGTAAGGTAGAAAATTTTAATACTAAACTGAGAGCTGCTGCTGACATAATCGCACCTGAAAAGATAGTTAAAAAATCCTCTAGCATATTATACCATGGAAGACTCAAAGAGTGTCTGATCTAAACAGAATATGCCGGAGAGCTGAGCGTAAATGGAGAAAAACTAAACTGATTATCCACTATGAGATACTGAAGGCTAAAATAACAGAATACAACAACATAGTCCATCTTGAGAGGTGGCGCTATTTCTCTAGAATTATAAATAACAATGCTAGTAATCCCAGAGTCTTATTCTCTACAATTGATCGTCTGCTAACCCAGGTCACTCAATGGAATGTCTCCAAAAAACTTCCAGTGAAACTTGTGAGGCTTTTACTGTATTTTTTAATCAAAAAATTAATGATATTTGAAATAATATAGTACATCTCCCCAACAGTGATCCTCTTAAACCCCAGTACTCCATTTTAAACAAATTAAATTCTTTCACCAGGATAGATTTACCTGATTTATATAAAATAATTTCTCAACTGAGACCCTCCACCTGCGTCCTTGACCCAATACCAACAAGTTTTTTCAAAGAAGTATCTAGCGTACTAATCGATAGTATTCTTGACATAGTAAATTCATCATTAGATATGGGGGTCTTCCCAGACTGTCTTAAGACTGCTGCTGTTAAACTCCTGTTCAAGAAAAATAATCTCGACTCCTCTGCTTTTGTAATTTTAGACCTATTTCTAATTTTAACCTATTTCTGCCTTTCTTAAGTAAAATCCTAGAGAAGGCAGTCATTATGCAGCTAAGTGACCACCTCAATAAACCTGCTATTCTTGATAACTTTTTCAACAGGTTTCAGAACAAATCACAGTATAGTAACTGCACTCGTTAAAGTAGTAAATGACTTGTGGGTAAATGTAGACAGAGGCCGTTTATCTATTCTCATCCTCTTAGATCTATGTGCCGCATTTGATACCATTGATGACAATATTCATAGAAATTCCATTAGTCAATGGGTGGGCCTCTCTGGCAGTATCTTAAATTGGTTTGAGTCCTACCTGGTAGGTGGAAAATTCTTTGTTAGTTGTGGTAATTATAAAAGACACATGATATTCTATATGGTGTTCCACAAGGCTCTATCCTGCGTCCGCTGCTCTTTTCAATTTACATGCTGCTGTTTGGTCAGATTATCTTGGGGCATAATGTAAGCTACCACAGCTATGTTGATGATACACAACTATATTTATCAATAGCGCATGATGACCCCGACTCACAGACAAAATGTCTTACTTGTGTTTCTGAATGGACAAGTAGTAATTTTCTCAAACTAAATAAGAAGAAAACAGAAATTTTAGTGATTGGCAAAAATGGATATAATACTAGAAATAAGCTTGATCCATTAGGATTAAAAGTCAAGACGGAGGTAAAGAGTTTAGGGGTAATTATTGACTCGGACATGAATTTTAAATCACATATTAATCAGATTACTAGGACAGCATTTTTTTACTTGAGAAATTTAGCAAAAGTTAGATCTCATAACATTGCAAGACGATGAGAAATTAGTTCACGCATTTGTTTTTAGTCGGCTAGATTACTGTAATGCACTCCTCTCAGGACTACCAAAAAAAGACACCAATCGATTGCAACAAGTGCAGAATGCAGCTGGTAGAATCTTAACTAGGAAAAGAAAATCCAAGCACATCTCCCCAGTTTTGATGTCATTACATTGGTTACCTGTGCCATTTAGAATTGACTTTAAAATCCTGCTTATAGTTTACAAAGCCTTAAATAATCTCGCTTCATCCTATATTTCAGATGTCTTTCACCTTACAGTCCAAATCATAACCTTAGATCTTCAAATGAGTGTCTGATAATAATTCCAAGAGCTAAACTTAAAAGAAGTGGTGAGGCAGCCTTCTGCTGTTATGCACCTGTAGCAGTGCTACTATTAGTTAAAACCACATCTCTCAGCAGTCCCTGCAGGGGCTGTTGGGGTCAAAGGTGGTCAGAGTGGCTTAAAAGGAGGGCAGGTGTCCAAAGAAGAAAAAAGTGTTTTTTGTTGTATTCTGTGTTCCGTGTACCTGTCTGGCTGCCTTCTGTTGATTAACCGTATTTAGTCGTTGTGTCTTGGATTGTTTCGTTGTAGGGGTCTGGATTGTCTTCTGTCTACATGTGTGCTGAGGACTGATAGTGGATTCATGGCTTTCCCGCAAGAAAAGGAGCGCTCCTGAACGTCCACCCATCTTCACCTTTACAGTGTCTAAAGTAGGACTGTTTTTTCATTCCCTTTCAACGTACAGATAGCTGGATTATTATCTTCATCATTTCATTACATCAGGTGCTGTTTTCCATGGACTTTGCTGTGGGGGGTTGTTTGTGTTTATGTGTTTAATGTAATATCACCGTTAGGGTACAGGGGTGGTATTGCTTTCATTTATTTCACTATATTCTTTAATCGTTGTTTGATCCCAGTGTGCATTATTTCGTCTCTGTTTGTGAGTGTGTGCAAGTCGGGCCAAGGCTGGGAGCATCCCTGGGATCTGCTCCATAAAAATAAATAAATCACCGTCTTCTTGATGGTGTGAATCTTAGCAGATCGCTACACACCTAAAGTCTGGAATAGCTTACCAATAGCAATTCGCCAGGCTAATACAGTGGAGCACTTTAAAAAACTGCTAAAATTATTTTAACATGATTTTCTCAAAGCTTCATTTTAGTTTAATCCTGATACTCTGTATATCTTTTTAATTATCATTATCATTCTTGGTGGCTCTGAAATCCATACAAACCCCTACTTTCTCTTCTGTTCTTTTTCCGGTTTTCTGTGGTGGCAATTTGTGCCACTACCACCCAATCAAAGCACCATGATGTCCCAACATTGATGGATTAAAGGCCAGAGGTCCACATTAAGGGGACATTAAGGTTCATTTAACTCAAAATCAAAAGAAAAGACAGAAACAGGCAGATAGTCCTAGCACAAAGTCTTGTGGGAAGCGTCTTTTAGCTACCTCTTTCAATTTGAGATACTGTGAACTGGATGGCCTGTGTCAGTGATGTGGGGATCTTTAAATCTTTTTGGTTTTTTGTGTCAGCTTTAGTTCATAGCCTGGTTTTCAACTGCTGACCTTACTTATGCCTGCCCATGGGGAGAGATGGGCAGGAGCCTTACCCTCCATTCACTATGGAAGGACAGGGGGAGACAGCATAAGGCATTATCCCCCCAGATCACTAGATGGCAGCCCCTTGGGATTTGCCAGCACCCCAGATTCCCACAGGGCATCATAGGAGTTGGAGTTCTTTGGCTCAGTTCTATTGGGTTGCGTGGCTGCCGGCAGGGGGTGATGTGAGGACTGGGGAGCCCTACTTTGTTGGGCTCCCACCTCACCTGGAAGTGCTCCCGGGCCAGACCTGTGGGACACCAGAAATACTCCCAGGTTTTGTATAAGAAGTGCTGCCTGTCACAACTCCAGGAACCAGAGTCGGGAGGAGGAGAACAATGCTTGCCGGGTGAGAGAAGGAGGCATAACGTGAGTGAGACACAAGAGCTGCTCAGTTCTTTAGTAGAAACTGTTGAGCAGTGGAAGGATTACTTTGAGGAACTACATATCCTTGTGGACATTCCCTTCTATCATAAGGCAGTGTGGGACCCCATCAATGTTGCCAAGGTCACTATGTGGTAAATCTGCTGGAGTGGGTGAGATCAACCTGGAGATGTTGGGTATTGTTGGGATAGAACAGTTACCACTTCTATTCAGTGTTGCATGGAATATAGGTAAAGTACCCTTGGACAAGTGGTCCTTATATTTAAGAAAGGAGACCAGATGGTATGTTCTAACTACAGAGCGATCGCCCTCCTCAGCCTCCTAGGTAAGGCTTATGCCAGGGTGCTGGAGAGGAAACTGCATTGTTGAGGTTAAGATACAGGAGGAAGAATGTGGATTCCATCTAGGTCATGCAGCAGTGAACAATCTTTCTCCCAAGTGCAGTTGCTGGAGGGTATGTGGGAGTATGGTATCCCAGCCTACATGTGTTTTGTAGATTGGGAAAAAGCAAATGACTGTGTCCCCCTGCAAGTGTTGTGGAAGGTGTTGCAGGAGCATGTAGTAGCAAGACCACCAGAAAAATGGTGTGAGGCATCTATAAAACCCTCAAAAGAAGGCCAGAGCCTTTCTAACCTAACGAGAATAAGTCTTATCACAGTCAGCCTGGAAAGAATATTCATAAAAGAACAATTTATTCATAGAAAAAAGAAGACCAAAAATGGGAAAGAGGCAAAAAAGGCAAAAGGAACTCCAAGGCAATCCAAGTTCAATGTTCATCTGTTTAGTAATATTAAAAAGGTAAGTTTACAGGGGGACGTTATTGTCAAAAGGGACTTTTTTACAGGCACCAACATGAGTGGCAGCCTAACCATTAGCTCTGTCTGCGTTACAGTGTTTTTCTTTCTCTTTCTTTTCTTTACTTAGAGCATAGAGCTCCTTCTCAAATTTTTGTCTACTAGGTGTGCAGTGCTTTAGTTTAAGTACTTTATGGATATGGATCTTTTTACAACACAAGTGAGCGGCAGAAAATTTGTTTACATGACGGAAGAGCTACTCACACTCCGAACGAAGAGACTTCCTGGCAGAGCACAGATCATTCCAGAAGAACTGAGGCGTGGGTACCAGAGATGCAGGGCTGGTGCTAAGGTAAAGGAGAAACTTGCAAATAAATGCAGGAAATATAAACCATCCATTCCACTGGTGGTAATGTGGGAATGTAAACTCATTGGTCAACAAGTCGGATGAGTTAGCAGCACTAATTAAAAACCATCGGGTCTATTGGGAGTGCAGTTTGTTGTGTCTGATGTAGACATGGCTAACCAACAGCATTCTCGATGCAAGTGTGGGCATTCTGGGGTTCACAACCATAAGAGACGACAGTGATGCTAAACGTTGTGGCAAAAGCAATGATGGGAGACTCGCACTGTTTATTAACTTCAGATGGTGTAACCTGGGACACGTAACAGGTAAGGAAACAATCTGCCTGTAGTTCAAAGACAACACACAACTATGCACTCCTTCAGGAAATGGTCTCCTGAAGCTGAAAACGTCCTTGGAGACTGCTTTGGGTCTACTGACTGGAGTGTTCTGCAGGAACCACTTGTAGAGGATATTTAGAGGATTACAGACTGTGTGGCGGACTATCTGAACTTCTTTATGAACACTGTTAAAACTGTACACTGCTTTGCTAACAATAAGCCCTGGATTACCAGTGATGTTATGGACCTTCTTATCAAGAAAAAGACAGGCTTCAAAAACAAGGACCAGGCAGAGCTGAGGAGTGCACAGAAAAATCAAAAGGTTCAATTAAAGAGAGGCTAAGGAGCCCTACAGGAAGAAGGTAGAATTTAAGTTGCAGCAAAATAACTTCAGGGAGCTGTGGAATAGTATGATGATCACAGGCATTAAGTAAAGGAGCAGCTGTACAGCAGAGGACCATGTGGAGAGAGTGACTGAGTTCAATCTTTCCAACAACCATCTTGACTGCCCTGCTCATGCTTTACCTGTCACAAACTCACCAGCCACCACCTCCTCCCTCACAGCTACTCATCCACCCCGCAAACAAGTTGCCAGTACAGATCAGGTAGCTCTCTCCCTCCACCAGCATGGCAGCACATCAGAAGGTGCTAAGAGCACCCCCTGCTTCTCTATTCCATGTTTCTCACACCATCACTGCTGACCAGGTTAGAGCAGAATTGAGTAGGCTCTGCCCTAGGAAGTTAGCTGGCCCAGATAAGTTGTGCCCAAGACTTCTAAGGACCTGTGCTGCTGAACTGGCAGAACCTCTTTAGCACATTTTCAACCTGAGCCTGCTACTAGCAAACATCCCTATACTGTGGAAGACCTCATGTCTCATCCTGATTCCCAAGAAAGAGAGATCCAGTGAACTCAATGACTTCAGGACTATGGCCTTAACATCCCATATCATGAAGACCCGGGAGTGATTACTTCTTAATCTCATCACATCACAGGTGAATCTCACACTAGACCCCGCACCTATCGAGAGAAGGTGGTTGTGGATGATGCCATTCTCTACCTTCTCCACCGGACCCACTCTCATCTGGACATAGGATGTAATGCAGTGATGTTCTTTGAGTCATGTTCTTTGGCTTTTCCAGTGCCTTCAGCACCATCCAGCCCATTCTACTGAGAGACAAGTTGTCCAGGATGGGAGTGGACTCACACCTGGTGAACTGGATTACAATTTACCTCACTGGTAGACATCAGTTTATACGACTGGGGAACTGCACATCACAGACTGTAATCAATAGCACAGGAGCTCCACAGGGGACTGTTCTTTCTCCTTTCCTCTTCACCCTGTACACTTTAGCTACAACTCAGGGACAAGCCACATGCAGAAGTTCTCAGATGACACTGCTGTTGTGGGGTGTGTCGGAGTGGACAGGAGGAGTAAGTACAGGGTACTGGTGAATGACTTTGTGGGATAGTGTCAGTCAAACCAACTGCTGTTGTAAACTTTGAAAACCAAGAAGATGGTTGTGGACCGTAGGTCTAGACCAGTGGTGGGCAATGTCGGTCCTGGAGAGCCGCAGTGGATGCAGGTTTTCATTTCAATCCAGTTGCTTAATTAGAAACCAATCCTTGGCAATCTCAGACCTTATTTAATCCTACGGCTTGTTACTCTGCAATGTAAGGTTCTTATATCGTAGATGTTTTCCTTTCCAAGGATATCATCCAAATGATTTTTGAGCCTAAAACAGATCATTTTCAGTCTGTCACATTTTTCTGTTAAGTTTTTTATTAAATCAAACAGTGCAGAATAAACACACACAGATATAAATGGAAACAAGCTAGATGGAGAATTTCTGGCTGCTTTGTCATTTAAATCTTATTGCTAATAAGGAGCCATTAAAACACTGAATGCAGCTGTTTAAGATTGAAATAAGCAATTAAGAGTTGGGAACTTTAACAAGACAGACCACTAAAATGAAGCATCAAAATGTCACTTAAGCAATAAGGGTTTCATCAGCAATAATTGACTTCTCATGAAGAAAGTGGGTTGGAACAAAAACCTGCAGCCACTGTGGCTCTCTAGGACCGACGTTGCCCACCTCTGGTCTACACCTCCACTGAGACCTGTCTCCATTGAAAAAGATGATATGGAGTGGGTCAAGACGTATTAATACCTTGGAGTGCAGTTGGATGACAGGCTGGACTGGTCAGAGGACATGGAGGCTCTGTTGAGGAAGAGGCAAAGCCGGCTCTATTTTCTGAGTAGGCCACGCTCCTTTAAAATATGCAAGAAACTCCTGCAGATGTTTTATTAGTCTGTGGTTGCCAGTACTATTTTCTAAGCTGAGGTGTACTGGGGTTGTAGCTTGAAGAAGAAGGATGCTGACTGTATGGACAAGCTGATCAGGTGACCAGGATCTGTAGTTGGGATGGAAAGTGACTCTCTGGTGGCAGTGGCAGAGAGGAGGACACTACGTATGCAAGCTGCTATCTATCACGGACAATGAACATCCCCCTCTATACACCACCATAATTAAGCAGAGGAGTTTGTTTAGTGGCAGGCTGCTGTTACAGAACTGCAATACAGAGAGTTAAAAGAGATGTTTTTGTCCCCGGAGCCATTAGACTCTTCAACTTTTTTTTTGTTTGTTATTACCCCATCAGGATAAGCCATGCTATTTTATTTTACTTTACTTTTACATTAAGTAACTTTAGTATCTGTCACTTTGACTTTGATATTATGTGCCACCTATCACTTTGGTAGTAGTATTATGTGCACAATTCTCAGTGCACTGGCATTATTGTATGTACCACCTAGTGTACAGTATTTGTTATTTGTGTAGTAAGTGTACTTAAATGTTTGTATTTAACATGGTGTCCTTAATTTCTGGCTACTGGTACTTGAATTTTCCCTTAGGATCAATACAGTATCTACCTATTTGTCTATCATATAGTGCCTTTCATATCTATCTATCTATCTATCTATCTATCTATCTATCTATCTATCTATCTATCTATCTATCTATCTATCTATCTATCTATCTATCTATCTATCTATCTATCTATCTATCTATCTATCTATCTATCATATAGTGCCTTTCACATCTCTCTGTCAATGATTTTTCAGTGTGACATTTTGTGACATCATGGCACGCCCATTATGTGTGCTTTAAAGACCCCACCAGTAATGATCTATACTAATAAAAGGCAAAGCCCTCACTGACTCACTGACTGACTGACTGACTGACTGACTGACTCACTCATCACTAATTCTCCAACTTCCCGTGTAGGTAGAAGGCTGAAATTTGGCAGGCTCATTCCTTACAGCTTACTTACAAAAGTTAGGCAGGTTTCATTTCGAAATTCTACGCGTAATGGTCATAACTGGAACCTGTTTTTTGTCCATATACTCTAATGGAGGAGGCGGAGTCACGTATTGCGTCATCACGCCTCCTATGTAATCACGTGAACTGAAAACAAGGAAGAGATTTACAGCACGAGTCGGGAATGAAGGTAAATGACGTTAATTGTTGAGTGTCTTTTAATACTGTGTAAGCATACATATTAACACATGTGCAATTAAACGTGTGCATTTACGGGGTGATTTCTCAGGCTTAAAAGCTCGCCTTTTATTAAAAAGGTAAATGCAAACTGTTTTCATTCTGAAGGGCACAAACCACGTTAGATTTCAGCCGTTAAACGCGCAAAAATGTTGGTACACCAGATAAATAAGCGCAACATATTATCAGTTGTATTGTATGCTTACAATACATATAGAAATGTGTTAATCGTTAACTAATATTATGGGATGGTGTTTTTCGACTCGCGCCTTGATTTAAACGATTGCATGTCTTGGTGGGTTTGCGTAGCTTATTGTCAATATCTTTACACCTCTTTTTAAGACTTAATTTAAAAAGGTTTTCTTTTCTTCTTAATTAAAATTTAAAAGCAATATTTCACTGCTGCGAAGCCCCTCTAGCGCTGACGTCCGAGGTTCGATTACCGTAAGCGAGTGCAGTGAGTGTGTACGCCTGATGAGCCAAGAATAAGGGGGAAACACGTGTCGCGTACTCTTTGCATTATTTGACAGTAAACTATTTTCAACCATTCTATGATCTGCTTCTCACAACTGAAGGCACCGTGGCTGATGTTACCTGACTTGCTGGCCAACCATAAGCGTCAGCTTGAAGTGATCACTCGAATGAAGGCAGCTTCACAAAAAAACAGATCCTTAACAAACTGTTATTGGTATATTTTCACAAAAAAACAGATCCTTAACAAACTGTTATTGGTATATTTTTCCTCAATTTTAAAAGGTTTTCTTTTATTCTTAATAAAAATTTAAAAGCAGTACTTCGCCGGTGCGAAGCGCGGGGATTTGAGCGACTGACGCATACAGACATATTCATGAGTGCAGGTACTTCAGAAAGAAAGCACCGTGTAAACCGAAAGTTTAAATTAAGTTCATAGACCTACAAAAGGTTGCCATTGATTTCAGGCAAGATTGCTTTTCTCCTGTACAACTATACATTGCATTCTCAAGAGTGTGCTTGCACGGCTTGGTCATATTACAACCGGAGTGCTGAACTGACAATGTGGTATACAAACAGAACTATAACAATCATAATAAACGAACAAAAAAACAGCGGACAACCCGTG